>NW_027422053.1:0-339647 GCF_037893015.1 Macrotis lagotis | reverse complement strand
CATTAGCCTTGCCTTTCCTCACCGTGCCTTGCCTTGCGTTACCCTTTCCTTGCTTGGCCGTGCATTGCCTAGCCGTGCGTTGCCGTGCCTTACCCTTGTTTCCCCTTGCCGTGCCTTGCCTTTTGTTACACTTGCCTTGCCTTGCTTTGCCTTGCCTTCCTCTCCTTCCGTTACTCTTTCCTTGCCTAGCCGTGCATTGCCTAGCCTTGCGTTGTCGTGCATTAGCCTTGCCTCGCCTGACCGTTCCTTGCCTTGCGTTACCCATTCTTTGCCTTGCCTTGCATTGCCTAGTCCTGCTTTGTCGTGCCTTAGCCTTGTTTCCCCGTACCGTGCCGTTCCTTCCGTTAGCCTTGCCTTCCCTTGCTTTCCCTTGCCTTTCTTTCCTTCCGTTACTCTTTCCTTGCCTAGCCGTGCACTGCCTAGCCGTGCGTTGTCGTGCCTTAGCCTTGTTTCCCCTTGCTGTGCCGTTCCTTCCGTTACACTTGCCTTGCCTTTCTTTGCCTTGCCTTCCTTTCCTTCCGTTACTCTTTCCTTGCCTAGCCGTCCACTGCCTAGCCTTGCGTTGTCGTGCATTAGCCTTCCCTTGCCTCACCGTACCTTGCCTTGCGTTACCCTTTCCTTGCCTTGCCGTGCACTGCCTAGCCTTGCATTGTCGTGCCTTACCCTTGTTTCCCCTTGCCGTGCCGTGCCTTTTGTTACATTTGCCTTGCCTTGCTTTGCTATGCCTTCCTTTCCTTCCGTTACTCTTTCCTTGCCTAGCCGTGCATTGCCTAGCCTTGCGTTGTCGTGCATTAGCCTTGCCTCGCCTGACCGTGCCTTGCCTTCCGTTACCCTTTCCTTGCCTTGCCGTGCATTGCCTAGTCCTGAGTTGTCGTGCCTTAGCCTTGTTTCCGCTTACCGTGCCGTTCCTTCCTTTACCTTTGCCTTCCCTTGCCTTCCTTTCCTTCCGTTACTCTTTCCTTGCCTAGCCGTGCACTGCCTAGCCTTGCGTTGTCGTGCCTTAGCCTTGGCTCGCCTGACAGTGCCTTGCCTTGCGTTACCCTTTCCTTGCCTTGCCGTGCATTGCCTAGCCGAGCGTTGTCGTGCATTAGCCTTCCCTTGCCTCACCGTGCCTTGCTTTGCGTTACCCTTTCCTTGCCTTGCCATGCATTTCCTAGCCGTGCGTTGCCGTGCCTTACCCTTGTTTCCCCTTGCCGTGGCTTGCCTTTTGTTACACTTGCCTTGCCTTTCTTTGCCTTGCTTTCCTCTCCTTCCGTTACTCTTTCCTTGCCTAGCCGTGCACTGCCTAGACTTGCGTTGTCGTGCCTTAGCCTTGCCTCGCCTGACCGTGCCTTGCTTTGCGTTACCCTTTCCTTGCCTTGCCGTGCATTGCCTAGTCCTGCGTTGTCGTGCCTTAGCCTTGTTTCCCCTTACCGTGCCGTTGCTTCCGTTACCCTTTCCTTCCCTTGCTTTCCCTTGCCTTTCTTTCCTTCCGTTACTCTTTCCTTGCCTTGCCGAGCACTGCCTAGCCTTGCGTTGTGGTGCATTAGCCTTGCCTCGCCTGACCGTGCATTGCCTTGCGTTACCCTTTCCTTCCCTTGCCGTGCATTGCCTAGTCCTGAGTTGTCGTGCCTTAGCCTTGTTTCCGCTTACCGTGCCGTTCCTTCCTTTACCTTTGCCTTCCCTTGCCTTCCTTGCCTTCCGTTACTCTTTGCTTGCCTTCCGTGCATTGCCTAGCCTTGCGTTGTCCTGCCTTAGCCTTGCCTCGCCTGACCGTGCCTTGCCTTGCGTTACCCTTTCCTTGCCTTGCCGTGCATTGCCTAAACCTGCGTTGTCGTGCCTTAGCCTTGTTTCCCCTTACCGTGCCGTTCCTTCCGTTACCCTTGCCTTCCCTTGCTTTGCCTTGCCTTCCTCTCCTTCCGTTACTCTTTCCTTGCCTAGCCGTGCATTGCCTAGCCTTGCGTTGTCGTGCATTAGCCTTGCCTCGCCTGACCGTGCATTGCCTTGCGTTACCCTTTCCTTGCCTTGCCGTGCATTGCCTAGCCTTGCGTTGTCGTGCATTAGCCTTGCCTCGCCTGACCGTGCCTTGCCTTGCGTTACCCTTTCCTTGCCTTGCCGTGCATTGCCTAGCCGTGCTTTTTCGTGCATTAGCGTTGCTCGCCTGACCGTGCCTTGCCTTGCGTTACACTTTCCTTGCCTTGCCGTGCATTGCCTAGTCCTGCGTTGTCGTGCCTTAGGCTTGTTTCCCCTTAACGTGCCGTTCCGTCCGTTGCCCTTGCCTACCCTTGCTTTCCCTTGCCTTCCTTGCCTTCCGTTACTCTTTACTTACCTTCCGTGCATTGCCTAGCCTTGCGTTGTCGTGCCTTAGCCTTGCGTCGCCTGACCGTGCCTTGCCTTGCGTTACCCTTTCTTTGCCTTGCCGTGCATTGCCTAGTCCTGCGTTGTCGTGCCTTAGCCTTGTTTCCCCGTACCGTGCCGTTCCTTCCGTTAGCCTTGCCTTCCCTTGCTTTCCCTTGCCTTTCTTTCCTTCCGTTACTCTTTCCTTGCCTAGCCGTGCACTGCCTAGCCGTGCGTTGTCGTGCATTAGCCTTGCCTCGCCTGACCGTGCATTGCCTTGCGTTACCCTTTCCTTGCCTTGCCGTGCATTGCCTAGCCTTGCGTTGTCGTGCATTAGCCTTGCCTCGCCTGACCGTGCCTTGCCTTGCGTTACCCTTTCCTTGCCTTGCCGTGCATTGCCTAGCCGTGCTTTTTCGTGCATTAGCGTTGCCTCGCCTGACCGTGCCTTGCCTTGCGTTACCCTTTCCTTGCCTTGCCGTGCATTGCCTAGTCCTGCGTTGTCGTGCCTTAGGCTTGTTTCCCCTTAACGTGCCGTTCCGTCCGTTGCCCTTGCCTACCCTTGCTTTCCCTTGCCTTCCTTGCCTTCCGTTACTCTTTACTTACCTTCCGTGCATTGCCTAGCCTTGCGTTGTCGTGCCTTAGCCTTGCGTCGCCTGACCGTGCCTTGCCTTGCGTTACCCTTTCTTTGCCTTGCCGTGCATTGCCTAGTCCTGCGTTGTCGTGCCTTAGCCTTGTTTCCCCGTACCGTGCCGTTCCTTCCGTTAGCCTTGCCTTCCCTTGCTTTCCCTTGCCTTTCTTTCCTTCCGTTACTCTTTCCTTGCCTAGCCGTGCAATGCCTAGCCGTGCGTTGTCGTGCCTTAGCCTTGTTTCCCCTTGCAGTGCCGTTCCTTCCGTTACACTTGCCTTGCCTTTCTTTGCCTTGCCTTCCTTTCCTTCCGTTACTCTTTCCTTGCCTAGCCGTGCACTGCCTAGCCTTGCGTTGTCGTGCCTTAGCCTTGCCTCGCCTGACCGTGCCTTGCCTTGCGTTACCCTTTCCTTGCCTTGCCGTGCACTGCCTAGCCTTGCATTGTCGTGTCTTACCCTTGTTTCCCCTTGCCGTGCCGTGCCTTTTGTTACACTTGCCTTGCCTTGCTTTGCTATGCCTTCCTTTCCTTCCGTTACTCTTTCCTTGCCTAGCCGTGCATTGCCTAGCCTTGCGTTGTCGTGCATTAGCCTTGCCTCGCCTGACCGTGCCTTGCCTTGCGTTACCCTTTCCTTGCCTTGCCGTGCATTGCCTAGCCCTGAGTTGTCGTGCCTTAGCCTTGTTTCCGCTTACCGTGCCGTTCCTTCCTTTACCTTTGCCTTCCCTTGCCTTCCTTGCCTTCCGTTACTCTTTGCTTGCCTTCCGTGCATTGCCTAGCCTTGCGTTGTCCTGCCTTAGCCTTGCCTCGCCTGACCGTGCCTTGCCTTGCGTTACCCTTTCCTTGCTTGGCCGTGCATTGCCTAGCCGTGCTTTTTCGTGCATTAGCGTTGCCTCGCCTGACCGTGCCTTGCCTTGCGTTACCCTTTCTTGCCTTGCCGTGCATTGCCTAGTCCTGCGTTGTCGTGCCTTAGGCTTGTTTCCCCTTAACGTGCAGTTCCGTCCGTTGCCCTTGCCTACCCTTGCTTTCCCTTGCCTTCCTTGCCTTCCGTTACTCTTTACTTACCTTCCGTGCATTGCCTAGCCTTGCGTTGTCGTGCCTTAGCATTGCGTCGCCTGACCGTGCCTTGCCTTGCGTTACCCTTTCTTTGCCTTGCCGTGCATTGCCGAGTCCTGCGTTGTCGTGCCTTAGCCTTGTTTCCCCTTACCGTGCCGTTCCTTCCGTTAGCCTTGCCTTCCCTTGCTTTCCCTTGCCCTTCTTTCCTTCCGTTACTCTTTCCTTGCCTAGCCGTGCATTGCCTAGCCTTGCGTTGTCGTGCATTAGCCTTGCCTCGCCTGACCTTGCCTTGCCTTGCGTTACCCTTTCCTTGCCTTGCCGTGCATTGCCTAGTCCTGCGTTGTCGTGCCTTAGCCTTGTTTCCCCTTACCGTGTCGTTCCTTCCGTTACCCTTGCCTTCCCTTGCTTTCCCTTGCCTTTCTTTCCTTCCGTTACTCTTTCCTTACCTTGCCGAACACTGCCTAGCCTTGCGTTGTCGTGCATTAGCCTTGCCTCGCCTGACCGTGCCTTGCCTTGCGTTATGCTTTCCTTGCCTTGCCGTGCATTGCCTAGCCCTGCATTGTCGTGCATTAGCCTTGCCTTTCCTCACCGTGCCTTGCCTTGCGTTACCCTTTCCTTGCTTGGCCGTGCATTGCCTAGCCGTGCGTTGCCGTGCCTTACCCTTGTTTCCCCTTGCCGTGCCTTGCCTTTTGTTACACTTGCCTTGCCTTGCTTTGCCTTGCCTTCCTCTCCTTCCGTTACTCTTTCCTTGCCTAGCCGTGCATTGCCTAGCCTTGTGTTGTCGTGCATTAGCCTTGCCTCGCCTGACCGTGCCTTGCCTTGCGTTACCCTTTCTTTGCCTTGCCGTGCATTGCCTAGTCCTGCGTTGTCGTGCCTTAGCCTTGTTTCCCCTTACCGTGCCGTTCCTTCCGTTACCCTTGCCTTCCCTTGCTTTCCCTTGCCTTTCTTTCCTTCCGTTACTCTTTCCTTGCCTTGCCGAGCACTGCCTAGCCTTGCGTTGTCGTGCATTAGCCTTGCCTCGCCTGACCGTGCATTGCCTTGCGTTACCCTTTCCTTTCCTTGCCGTGCATTGCCTAGCCTTGCGTTGTCGTGCATTAGCCTTGCCTCGCCTGACCTTGCCTTGCCTTGCGTTACCCTTTCCTTGCCTTGCCGTGCATTGCCTAGCCGTGCTTTTTCGTGCATTAGCGTTGCCTCGCCTGACCGTGCCTTGCCTTGCGTTACCCTTTCCTTGCCTTGCCGTGCATTGCCTAGTCCTGCGTTGTCGTGCCTTAGGCTTGTTTCCCCTTAACGTGCCGTTCCGTCCGTTGCCCTTGCCTACCCTTGCTTTCCCTTGCCTTCCTTGCCTTCCGTTACTCTTTACTTACATTCCGTGCATTGCCTAGCCTTGCGTTGTCGTGCCTTAGCCTTGCGTCGCCTGACCGTGCCTTGCCTTGCGTTACCCTTTCTTTGCCTTGCCGTGCATTGCCTAGTCCTGCGTTGTCGTGCCTTAGCCTTGTTTCCCCGTACCGTGCCGTTCCTTCCGTTAGCCTTGCCTTCCCTTGCTTTCCCTTGCCTTTCTTTCCGTCCGTTACTCTTTCCTTGCCTAGCCGTGCACTGCCTAGCCGTGCGTTGTCGTGCCTTAGCCTTGTTTCCCCTTGCTGTGCCGTTCCTTCCGTTACACTTGCCTTGCCTTTCTTTGCCTTGCCTTTCGTTCCTTCCGTTACTCTTTCCTTGCCTAGCCGTGCACTGCCTAGCCTTGCGTTGTCGTGCATTAGCCTTCCCTTGCCTCACCGTACCTTGCCTTGCGTTACCCTTTCCTTGCCTTGCCGTGCACTGCCTAGCCTTGCGTTGTCGTGCCTTACCCTTGTTTCCCCTTGCCGTGCCGTGCCTTTTGTTACACTTGCCTTGCCTTGCTTTGCTTTGCCTTCCTTTCCTTCCGTTACTCTTTCCTTGCCTAGCCGTGCATTGCCTAGCCTTGCGTTGTCGTGCATTAGCCTTGCCTCGCCTGACCGTGCCTTGCCTTGCGTTACCCTTTCCTTCCCTTGCCGTGCATTGCCTAGCCGTGCGTTGTCTTGCCTTAGCCTTGTTTCCCCTTGCTGTGCCGTTTCTTCCGTTACACTTGCCTTGCCTTACTTTGCCTTGCCTTCCTTTCCTTCCGTTACTCTTTCCTTGCCTAGCCGTGCACTGCCTAGCCTTGCGTTGTCGTGCCTTAGCCTTGGCTCGCCTGACAGTGCCTTGCCTTGCGTTACCCCTTCCTTGCCTTGCCGTGCATTGCCTAGCCGAGCGTTGTCGTGCATTAGCCTTCCCTTGCCTCACCGTGCTTTGCTTTGCGTTACCCTTTCCTTGCCTTGCCATGCATTGCCTAGCCGTGCGTTGCCGTGCCTTACCCTTGTTTCCCCTTGCCGTGGCTTGCCTTTTGTTACACTTGCCTTGCCTTGCTTTGCCTTGCTTTCCTCTCCTTCCGTTACTCTTTCCTTGCCTAGCCGTGCACTGCCTAGACTTGCGTTGTCGTGCCTTAGCCTTGCCTCGCCTGACCGTGCCTTGCTTTGCGTTACCCTTTCCTTGCCTTGCCGTGCATTGCCTAGTCCTGCGTTGTCGTGCCTTAGCCTTGTTTCCCCTTACCGTGCCGTTGCTTCCGTTACCCTTTCCTTCCCTTGCTTTCCCTTGCCTTTCTTTCCTTCCGTTACTCTTTCCTTGCCTTGCCGAGCACTGCCTAGCCTTGCGTTGTCGTGCATTAGCCTTGCCTCGCCTGACCGTGCATTGCCTTGCGTTACCCTTTCCTTCCCTTGCCGTGCATTGCCTAGTCCTGAGTTGTCGTGCCTTAGCCTTGTTTCCGCTTACCGTGCCGTTCCTTCCTTTACCTTTGCCTTCCCTTGCCTTCCTTGCCTTCCGTTACTCTTTGCTTGCCTTCCGTGCATTGCCTAGCCTTGCGTTGTCCTGCCTTAGCCTTGCCTCGCTTGACCGTGCCTTGCCTTGCGTTACCCTTTCCTTGCCTTGCCGTGCATTGCCTAGTCCTGCGTTGTCGTGCCTTAGCCTTGTTTCCCCTTACCGTGCCGTTCCTTCCGTTAAACTTGCCTTCCCTTGCTTTTCCTTGCCTTTCTTTCCTTCCGTTACTCTTTCCTTGCCTTGCCGAGCACGGCCTAGCCTTGCGTTGTCGTGCATTAGCCTTGCCTCGCCTGACCGTGCCTTGCCTTGCGTTATGCTTTCCTTGCCTTGCCGTGCATTGCCTAGCCCTGCATTGTCGTGCATTAGCCTTGCCTTTCCTCACCGTGCCTTGCCTTGCGTTACCCTTTCCTTGCTTGGCCGTGCATTGCCTAGCCGTGCGTTGCCGTGCCTTACCCTTGTTTCCCGTTGCCGTGGGTTGCCTTTTGTTACACTTGCCTTGTCTTGCTTTGCCTTGCCTTCCTCTCCTTCCGTTACTCTTTCCTTGCCTAGCCGTGCATTGCCTAGCCTTGCGTTGTCGTGCATTAGCCTTGCCTCGCCTGACCGTTCCTTGCCTTGCGTTACCCTTTCTTTGCCTTGCCGTGCATTGCCTAGTCCTGCGTTGTCGTGCCTTAGCCTTGTTTCCCCTTACAGTGCCGTTCCTTCCGTTACCCTTGCCTTCCCTTGCTTTCCCTTGCCTTTCTTTCCTTCCGTTACTCTTTCCTTGCCTTGCCGAGCACGGCCTAGCCTTGCGTTGTCGTGCATTAGCCTTGCCTCGCCTGACCGTGCCTTGCCTTGCGTTATGCTTTCCTTGCCTTGCCGTGCATTGCCTAGCCCTGCATTGTCGTGCATTAGCCTTGCCTTTCCTCACCGTGCCTTGCCTTGCGTTACCCTTTCCTTGCTTGGCCGTGCATTGCCTAGCCGTGCGTTGCCGTGCCTTACCCTTGCTTCGTCTTGCCGTGCCTTGCCTTTTGTTACACTTGCCTTGCCTTGCTTTGCCTTGCCTTCCTCTCCTTCCGTTACTCTTTCCTTGCCTAGCCGTGCATTGCCTAGCCTTGCGTTGTCGTGCATTAGCCTTGCCTCGCCTGACCGTGCATTGCCTTGCGTTACCCTTTCCTTGCCTTGCCGTGCATTGCCTAGCCTTGCGTTGTCGTGCATTAGCCTTGCCTCGCCTGACCGTGCCTTGCCTTGCGTTACCCTTTCCTTGCCTTGCCGTGCATTGCCTAGCCGTGCTTTTTCGTGCATTAGCGTTGCCTCGCCTGACCGTGCCTTGCCTTGCGTTACCCTTTCCTTGCCTTGCCGTGCATTGCCTAGTCCTGCGTTGTCGTGCCTTAGGCTTGTTTCCGCTTAACGTGCCGTTCCGTCCGTTGCCCTTGCCTACCCTTGCTTTCCCTTGCCTTCCTTGCCTTCCGTTACTCTTTACTTACCTTCCGTGCATTGCCTAGCCTTGCGTTGTCGTGCCTTAGCCTTGCGTCGCCTGACCGTGCCTTGCCTTGCGTTACCCTTTCTTTGCCTTGCCGTGCATTGCCTAGTCCTGCGTTGTCGTGCCTTAGCCTTGTTTCCCCGTACCGTGCCGTTCCTTCCGTTAGCCTTGCCTTCCCTTGCTTTCCCTTGCCTTTCTTTCCTTCCGTTACTCTTTCCTTGCCTAGCCGTGCACTGCCTAGCCGTGCGTTGTCGTGCCTTAGCCTTGTTTCCCCTTGCTGTGCCGTTCCTTCCGTTACACTTGCCTTGCCTTTCTTTGCCTTGCCTTCCTTTCCTTCCGTTACTCTTTCCTTACCTAGCCGTCCACTGCCTAGCCTTGCGTTGTCGTGCATTAGCCTTCCCTTGCCTCACCGTACCTTGCCTTGCGTTACCCTTTCCTTGCCTAGCCGTGCACTGCCTAGCCTTGCATTGTCGTGCCTTACCCTTGTTTCCCCTTGCCGTGCCGTGCCTTTTGTTACACTTGCCTTGCCTTGCTTTGCTATGCCTTCCTTTCCTTCCGTTACTCTTTCCTTGCCTAGCCGTGCATTGCCTAGCCTTGCGTTGTCGTGCATTAGCCTTGCCTCGCCTGACCGTGCCTTGCCTTGCGTTACCCTTTCCTTCCCTTGCCGTGCATTGCCTAGCCGTGCGTTGTCTTGCCTTAGCCTTGTTTCCCCTTGCTGTGCCGTTTCTTCCGTTACACTTGCCTTGCCTTACTTTGCCTTGCCTTCCTTTCCTTCCCTTTCCTTGCCTAGCCGTGCACTGCCTAGCCTTGCGTTGTCGTGCCTTAGCCTTGGCTCGCCTGACCGTGCCTTCCCTTGCGTTACCCTTTCCTTGCCTTGCCGTGCATTGCCTAGCCGAGCGTTGTCGTGCATTAGCCTTCCCTTGCCACACCGTGCCTTGCTTTGCGTTACCCTTTCTTTGCTTTGCCGTGCATTGCCTAGTCCTGCGTTGTCGTGCCTTAGCCTTGTTTCCCCTTACCGTGCCGTTCCTTCCGTTACCCTTGCCTTCCCTTGCTTTCCCTTGCCTTTCTTTCCTTCCGTTACTCTTTCCTTGCCTTGCCGAGCACTGCCTAGCCTTGCGTTGTCGTGCATTAGCCTTGCCTCGCCTGACCGTGCATTGCCTTGCGTTACCCTTTCCTTGCCTTGCCGTGCATTGCCTAGCCTTGCGTTGTCGTGCATTAGCCTTGCCTCACCTGACCGTGCCTTGCCTTGCGTTACCCTTTCCTTGCCTTGCCGTGCATTGCCTACCCGTGCTTTTTCGTGCATTAGCGTTGCCTCGCCTGACCGTGCCTTGCCTTGCGTTACCCTTTCCTTGCCTTGCCGTGCATTGCCTAGTCCTGCGTTGTCGTGCCTTAGCCTTGTTTCCCCTTACCGTGCCGTTCCTTCCGTTACCCTTGCCTTCCCTTGCTTTCCCGTCCCTTTCTTTCCTTCCGTTACTCTTTCCTTGCCTTGCCGAGCACTGCCTAGCCTTGCGTTGTCGTGCATTAGCCTTGCCTCGCCTAACCGTGCTTTGCCTTGCGTTATGCTTTCCTTGCCTTGCCGTGCATTGCCTAGCCCTGCATTGTCGTGCATTAGCCTTGCCTTTCCTCACCGTGCCTTGCCTTGCGTTACCCTTTCCTTCCTTGGCCGTGCATTGCCTAGCCGTGCGTTGCCGTGCCTTACCCTTGTTTCCCCTTGCCGTGCCTTGCCTTTTGTTACACTTGCCTTGCCTTACTTTGCCTTGCCTTCCTCTCCTTCCGTTACTCTTTCCTTGCCTAGCCGTGCATTGCCTAGCCTTGCGTTGTCGTGCATTAGCCTTGCCTCGCCTGACCGTTCCTTGCCTTGCGTTACCCATTCTTTGCCTTGCCTTGCATTGCCTAGTCCTGCGTTGTCGTGCCTTAGCCTTGTTTCCCCGTACCGTGCCGTTCCTTCCGTTAGCCTTGCCTTCCCTTGCTTTCCCTTGCCTTTCTTTCCTTCCGTTACTCTTTCCTTGCCTAGCCGTGCACTGCCTAGCCGTGCGTTGTCGTGCCTTAGCCTTGTTTCCCCTTGCTGTGCCGTTCCTACCGTTACACTTGCCTTGCCTTTCTTTGCCTTGCCTTCCTTTCCTTCCGTTACTCTTTCCTTGCCTAGCCGTCCACTGCCTAGCCTTGCGTTGTCGTGCATTAGCCTTCCCTTGCCTCACCGTACCTTGCCTTGCGTTACCCTTTCCTTGCCTTGCCGTGCACTGCCTAGCCTTGCATTGTCGTGCCTTACCCTTGTTTCCCCTTGCCGTGCCGTGCCTTTTGTTACATTTGCCTTGCCTTGCTTTGCTATGCCTTCCTTTCCTTCCGTTACTCTTTCCTTGCCTAGCCGTGCATTGCCTAGCCTTGCGTTGTCGTGCATTAGCCTTGCCTCGCCTGACCGTGCCTTGCCTTCCGTTACCCTTTCCTTGCCTTGCCGTGCATTGCCTAGTCCTGAGTTGTCGTGCCTTAGCCTTGTTTCCGCTTACCGTGCCGTTCCTTCCTTTACCTTTGCCTTCCCTTGCCTTCCTTTCCTTCCGTTACTCTTTCCTTGCCTAGCCGTGCACTGCCTAGCCTTGCGTTGTCGTGCCTTAGCCTTGGCTCGCCTGACAGTGCCTTGCCTTGCGTTACCCTTTCCTTGCCTTGCCGTGCATTGCCTAGCCGAGCGTTGTCGTGCATTAGCCTTCCCTTGCCTCACCGTGCCTTGCTTTGCGTTACCCTTTCCTTGCCTTGCCATGCATTTCCTAGCCGTGCGTTGCCGTGCCTTACCCTTGTTTCCCCTTGCCGTGGCTTGCCTTTTGTTACACTTGCCTTGCCTTGCTTTGCCTTGCTTTCCTCTCCTTCCGTTACTCTTTCCTTGCCTAGCCGTGCACTGCCTAGACTTGCGTTGTCGTGCCTTAGCCTTGCCTCGCCTGACCGTGCCTTGCTTTGCGTTACCCTTTCCTTGCCTTGCCGTGCATTGCCTAGTCCTGCGTTGTCGTGCCTTAGCCTTGTTTCCCCTTACCGTGCCGTTGCTTCCGTTACCCTTTCCTTCCCTTGCTTTCCCTTGCCTTTCTTTCCTTCCGTTACTCTTTCCTTGCCTTGCCGAGCACTGCCTAGCCTTGCGTTGTCGTGCATTAGCCTTGCCTCGCCTGACCGTGCATTGCCTTGCGTTACCCTTTCCTTCCCTTGCCGTGCATTGCCTAGTCCTGAGTTGTCGTGCCTTAGCCTTGTTTCCGCTTACCGTGCCGTTCCTTCCTTTACCTTTGCCTTCCCTTGCCTTCCTTGCCTTCCGTTACTCTTTGCTTGCCTTCCGTGCATTGCCTAGCCTTGCGTTGTCCTGCCTTAGCCTTGCCTCGCCTGACCGTGCCTTGCCTTGCGTTACCCTTTCCTTGCCTTGCCGTGCATTGCCTAGTCCTGCGTTGTCGTGCCTTAGCCTTGTTTCCCCTTACCGTGCCGTTCCTTCCGTTACCCTTGCCTTCCCTTGCTTTGCCTTGCGTTACTCTTTCCTTGCCTAGCCGTGCATTGCCTAGCCTTGCGTTGTCGTGCATTAGCCTTGCCTCGCCTGACCATTCCTTGCCTTGCGTTACCCTTTCTTTGCCTTGCCGTGCATTGCCTAGTCCTGCGTTGTCGTGCCTTAGCCTTGTTTCCCCTTACCGTGCCGTTCCTTCCGTTACCCTTGCCTTCCCTTGCTTTCCCTTGCCTTCCTTTCCTTCCGTTACTCTTTCCTTGCCTTGCCGTGCACTGCCTAGCCTTGCGTTGTCGTGCATTAGCCTTGCCTCGCCTGACAGTACCTTGCCTTGCGTTACGCTTTCCTTGCGTTGCCGTGCATTGCCTAGCCGTGCGTTGTCGTGCCTTAGCCTTGCCTTGCCTCACCGTGCCTTGCCTTGCGTTACCCTTTCCTTGCTTGGCCGTGCATTGCCTAGCCGTGCGTTGCCGTGCCTTACCCTTGTTTCCCCTTGCCGTGCCTTGCCTTTTGTTACACTTGCCTTGCCTTGCTTTGCCTTGCCTTCCTCTCCTTCCGTTACTCTTTCCTTGCCTAGCCGTGCATTGCCTAGCCTTGCGTTGTCGTGCATTAGCCTTGCCTCGCCTGACCGTGCCTTGCCTTGCGTTACCCTTTCTTTGCCTTGCCGTGCATTGCCTAGTCCTGCGTTGTCGTTCCTTAGCCTTGTTTCCCCTTACCGTGCCGTTCCTTCCGTTACCCTTGCCTTCCCTTGCTTTCCCTTGCCTTTCTTTCCTTCCGTTACTCTTTCCTTGCCTTGCCGAGCACTGCCTAGCCTTGCGTTGTCGTGCATTAGCCTTGCCTCGCCTGACCGTGCATTGCCTTGCGTTACCCTTTCCTTGCCTTGCCGTGCATTGCCTAGCCTTGCGTTGTCGTGCATTAGCCTTGCCTCGCCTGACCGTGCCTTGCCTTGCGTTACCCTTTCCTTGCCTTGCCGTGCATTGCCTAGCCGTGCTTTTTCGTGCATTAGCGTTGCCTCGCCTGACCGTGCCTTGCCTTGCGTTACCCTTTCCTTGCCTTGCCGTGCATTGCCTAGTCCTGCGTTGTCGTGCCTTAGGCTTGTTTCCCCTTAACGTGCCGTTCCGTCCGTTGCCCTTGCCTACCCTTGCTTTCCCTTGCCTTCCTTGCCTTCCGTTACTCTTTACTTACCTTCCGTGCATTGCCTAGCCTTGCGTTCTCGTGCCTTAGCCTTGCGTCGCCTGACCGTGCCTTGCCTTGCGTTACCCTTTCTTTGCCTTGCCGTGCATTGCCTAGTCCTGCGTTGTCGTGCCTTAGCCTTGTTTCCCCGTACCGTGCCGTTCCTTCCGTTAGCCTTGCCTTCCCTTGCTTTCCCTTGCCTTTCTTTCCTTCCGTTACTCTTTCCTTGCCTAGCCGTGCACTGCCTAGCCGTGCGTTGTCGTGCTTAGCCTTGTTTCCCCTTGCTGTGCCGTTCCTTCCGTTACACTTGCCTTGCCTTTCTTTGCCTTGCCTTCCTTTCCTTCCGTTACTCTTTCCTTGCCTAGCCGTCCACTGCCTAGCCTTGCGTTGTCGTGCATTAGCCTTCCCTTGCCTCACCGTACCTTGCCTTGCGTTACCCTTTCCTTGCCTTGCCGTGCACTGCCTAGCCTTGCATTGTCGTGTCTTACCCTTGTTTCCCCTTGCCGTGCCGTGCCTTTTGTTACACTTTCCTTGCCTTGCTTTGCTATGCCTTCCTTTCCTTCCGTTACTCTTTCCTTGCCTAGCCGTGCATTGCCTAGCCTTGCGTTGTCGTGCATTAGCCTTGCCTCGCCTGACCGTGCCTTGCCTTGCGTTACCCTTTCCTTGCCTTGCCGTGCATTGCCTAGTCCTGAGTTGTCGTGCCTTAGCCTTGTTTCCGCTTACCGTGCCGTTCCTTCCTTTACCTTTGCCTTCCCTTGCCTTCCTTGCCTTCCGTTACTCTTTGCTTGCCTTCCGTGCATTGCCTAGCCTTGCGTTGTCCTGCCTTAGCCTTCCGTCGCCTGACCGTGCCTTGCCTTGCGTTACCCTTTCCTTGCCTTGCCGTGCATTGCCTAGTCCTGCGTTGTCGTGCCTTAGCCTTGTTTCCCCTTACCGTGCCGTTCCTTCCGTTACCCTTGCCTTCCCTTGCTTTCCCTTGCCTTTCTTTCCTTCCGTTACTCTTTCCTTGCCTTGCCGAGCACTGCCTAGCCTTGCGTTGTCGTGCATTAGCCTTGCCTCGCCTGACCGTGCCTTGCCTTGCGTTATGCTTTCCTTGCCTTGCCGTGCATTGCCTAGCCCTGCATTGTCGTGCATTAGCCTTGCCTTTCCTCACCGTGCCTTGCCTTGCGTTACCCTTTCCTTGCTTGGCCGTGCATTGCCTAGCCGTGCGTTGCCGTGCCTTACCCTTGTTTCCCCTTGCCGTGCCTTGCCTTTTGTTACACTTGCCTTGCCTTGGTTTGCCTTGCCTTCCTCTCCTTCCGTTACTCTTTCCTTGCCTAGCCGTGCATTGCCTAGCCTTGCGTTGTCGTGCATTAGCCTTGCCTCCCCTGACCGTGCCTTGCCTTGCGTTACCCTTTCTTTGCCTTGCCGTGCATTGCCTAGTCCTGCGTTGTCGTGCCTTAGCCTTGTTTCCCCTTACCGTTTCGTTCCTTCCGTTACCCTTGCCTTCCCTTCCTTTCCCTTGCCTTTCTTTCCTTCCGTTACTCTTTCCTTGCCTTGCCGAGCACTGCCTAGCCTTGCGTTGTCGTGCATTAGCCTTGCCTCGCCTGACCGTGCATTGCCTTGCGTTACCCTTTCCTTGCCTTGCCGTGCATTGCCTAGCCTTGCGTTGTCGTGCATTAGCCTTGCCTCGCCTGACCTTGCCTTGCCTTGCGTTACCCTTTCCTTGCCTTGCCGTGCATTGCCTAGCCGTGCTTTTTCGTGCATTAGCGTTGCCTCGCCTGACCGTGCCTTGCCTTGCGTTACCCTTTCCTTGCCTTGCCGTGCTACCCTTTCCTTGCCTTGCCGTGCATTGCCTAGCCGTGCTTTTCGTGCATTAGCGTGCATTAGCGTATTGCCTAGTCCTGCGTTGTCGTGCCTTAGGCTTGTTTCCCCTTAACGTGCCGTTCCGTCCGTTGCCCTTGCCTACCCTTGCTTTCCCTTGCCTTCCTTGCCTTCCGTTACTCTTTACTTACATTCCGTGCATTGCCTAGCCTTGCGTTGTCGTGCCTTAGCCTTGCGTCGCCTGACCGTGCCTTGCCTTGCGTTACCCTTTCTTTGCCTTGCCGTGCATTGCCTAGTCCTGCGTTGTCGTGCCTTAGCCTTGTTTCCCCGTACCGTGCCGTTCCTTCCGTTAGCCTTGCCTTCCCTTGCTTTCCCTTGCCTTTCTTTCCGTCCGTTACTCTTTCCTTGCCTAGCCGTGCACTGCCTAGCCGTGCGTTGTCGTGCCTTAGCCTTGTTTCCCCTTGCTGTGCCGTTCCTTCCGTTACAGCCGTGCGTTGTCGTGCCTTAGCCTTGTTTCCCCTTGCTGTGCCGTTCCTTCCGTTACACTTGCCTTGCCTTTCTTTGCCTTGCCTTTCGTTCCTTCCGTTACTCTTTCCTTGCCTAGCCGTGCACTGCCTAGCCTTGCGTTGTCGTGCATTAGCCTTCCCTTGCCTCACCGTACCTTGCCTTGCGTTACCCTTTCCTTGCCTTGCCGTGCACTGCCTAGCCTTGCGTTGTCGTGCCTTACCCTTGTTTCCCCTTGCCGTGCCGTGCCTTTTGTTACACTTGCCTTGCCTTGCTATGATTTGCCTTCCTTTCCTTCCGTTACTCTTTCCTTGCCTAGCCGTGCATTGCCTAGCCTTGCGTTGTCGTGCATTAGCCTTGCCTCGCCTGACCGTGCCTTGCCTTGCGTTACCCTTTCCTTCCCTTGCCGTGCATTGCCTAGCCGTGCGTTGTCTTGCCTTAGCCTTGTTTCCCCTTGCTGTGCCGTTTCTTCCGTTACACTTGCCTTGCCTTACTTTGCCTTGCCTTCCTTTCCTTCCGTTACTCTTTCCTTGCCTAGCCGTGCACTGCCTAGCCTTGCGTTGTCGTGCCTTAGCCTTGGCTCGCCTGACAGTGCCTTGCCTTGCGTTACCCCTTCCTTGCCTTGCCGTGCATTGCCTAGCCGAGCGTTGTCGTGCATTAGCCTTCCCTTGCCTCACCGTGCTTTGCTTTGCGTTACCCTTTCCTTGCCTTGCCATGCATTGCCTAGCCGTGCGTTGCCGTGCCTTACCCTTGTTTCCCCTTGCCGTGGCTTGCCTTTTGTTACACTTGCCTTGCCTTGCTTTGCCTTGCTTTCCTCTCCTTCCGTTACTCTTTCCTTGCCTAGCCGGGCACTGCCTAGACTTGCGTTGTCGTGCCTTAGCCTTGCCTCGCCTGACCGTGCCTTGCTTTGCGTTACCCTTTCCTTGCCTTGCCGTGCATTGCCTAGTCCTGCGTTGTCGTGCCTTAGCCTTGTTTCCCCTTACCGTGCCGTTGCTTCCGTTACCCTTTCCTTCCCTTGCTTTCCCTTGCCTTTCTTTCCTTCCGTTACTCTTTCCTTGCCTTGCCGAGCACTGCCTAGCCTTGCGTTGTCGTGCATTAGCCTTGCCTCGCCTGACCGTGCATTGCCTTGCGTTACCCTTTCCTTCCCTTGCCGTGCATTGCCTAGTCCTGAGTTGTCGTGCCTTAGCCTTGTTTCCGCTTACCGTGCCGTTCCTTCCTTTACCTTTGCCTTCCCTTGCCTTCCTTGCCTTCCGTTACTCTTTGCTTGCCTTCCGTGCATTGCCTAGCCTTGCGTTGTCCTGCCTTAGCCTTGCCTCGCTTGACCGTGCCTTGCCTTGCGTTACCCTTTCCTTGCCTTGCCGTGCATTGCCTAGTCCTGCGTTGTCGTGCCTTAGCCTTGTTTCCCCTTACCGTGCCGTTCCTTCCGTTACCCTTGCCTTCCCTTGCTTTTCCTTGCCTTTCTTTCCTTCCGTTACTCTTTCCTTGCCTTGCCGAGCACGGCCTAGCCTTGCGTTGTCGTGCATTAGCCTTGCCTCGCCTGACCGTGCCTTGCCTTGCGTTATGCTTTCCTTGCCTTGCCGTGCATTGCCTAGCCCTGCATTGTCGTGCATTAGCCTTGCCTTTCCTCACCGTGCCTTGCCTTGCGTTACCCTTTCCTTGCTTGGCCGTGCATTGCCTAGCCGTGCGTTGCCGTGCCTTACCCTTGTTTCCCGTTGCCGTGGCTTGCCTTTTGTTACACTTGCCTTGTCTTGCTTTGCCTTGCCTTCCTCTCCTTCCGTTACTCTTTCCTTGCCTAGCCGTGCATTGCCTAGCCTTGCGTTGTCGTGCATTAGCCTTGCCTCGCCTGACCGTTCCTTGCCTTGCGTTACCCTTTCTTTGCCTTGCCGTGCATTGCCTAGTCCTGCGTTGTCGTGCCTTAGCCTTGTTTCCCCTTACAGTGCCGTTCCTTCCGTTACCCTTGCCTTCCCTTGCTTTCCCTTGCCTTTCTTTCCTTCCGTTACTCTTTCCTTGCCTTGCCGAGCACGGCCTAGCCTTGCGTTGTCGTGCATTAGCCTTGCCTCGCCTGACCGTGCCTTGCCTTGCGTTATGCTTTCCTTGCCTTGCCGTGCATTGCCTAGCCCTGCATTGTCGTGCATTAGCCTTGCCTTTCCTCACCGTGCCTTGCCTTGCGTTACCCTTTCCTTGCTTGGCCGTGCATTGCCTAGCCGTGCGTTGCCGTGCCTTACCCTTGCTTCGTCTTGCCGTGCCTTGCCTTTTGTTACACTTGCCTTGCCTTGCTTTGCCTTGCCTTCCTCTCCTTCCGTTACTCTTTCCTTGCCTAGCCGTGCATTGCCTAGCCTTGCGTTGTCGTGCATTAGCCTTGCCTCGCCTGACCGTGCATTGCCTTGCGTTACCCTTTCCTTGCCTTGCCGTGCATTGCCTAGCCGTGCTTTTTCGTGCATTAGCGTTGCCTCGCCTGACCGTGCCTTGCCTTGCGTTACCCTTTCCTTGCCTTGCCGTCCATTGCCTAGTCCTGCGTTGTCGTGCCTTAGGCTTGTTTCCGCTTAACGTGCCGTTCCGTCCGTTGCCCTTGCCTACCCTTGCTTTCCCTTGCCTTCCTTGCCTTCCGTTACTCTTTACTTACCTTCCGTGCATTGCCTAGCCTTGCGTTGTCGTGCCTTAGCCTTGCGTCGCCTGACCGTGCCTTGCCTTGCGTTACCCTTTCTTTGCCTTGCCGTGCATTGCCTAGTCCTGCGTTGTCGTGCCTTAGCCTTGTTTCCCCGTACCGTGCCGTTCCTTCCGTTAGCATTGCCTTCCCTTGCTTTCCCTTGCCTTTCTTTCCTTCCGTTACTCTTTCCTTGCCTAGCCGTGCACTGCCTAGCCGTGCGTTGTCGTGCCTTAGCCTTGTTTCCCCTTGCTGTGCCGTTCCTTCCGTTACACTTGCCTTGCCTTTCTTTGCCTTGCCTTCCTTTCCTTCCGTTACTCTTTCCTTACCTAGCCGTCCACTGCCTAGCCTTGCGTTGTCGTGCATTAGCCTTCCCTTGCCTCACCGTACCTTGCCTTGCGTTACCCTTTCCTTGCCTAGCCGTGCACTGCCTAGCCTTGCATTGTCGTGCCTTACCCTTGTTTCCCCTTGCCGTGCCGTGCCTTTTGTTACACTTGCCTTGCCTTGCTTTGCTATGCCTTCCTTTCCTTCCGTTACTCTTTCCTTGCCTAGCCGTGCATTGCCTAGCCTTGCGTTGTCGTGCATTAGCCTTGCCTCGCCTGACCGTGCCTTGCCTTGCGTTACCCTTTCCTTCCCTTGCCGTGCATTGCCTAGCCGTGCGTTGTCTTGCCTTAGCCTTGTTTCCCCTTGCTGTGCCGTTTCTTCCGTTACACTTGCCTTGCCTTACTTTGCCTTGCCTTCCTTTCCTTCCCTTTCCTTGCCTAGCCGTGCACTGCCTAGCCTTGCGTTGTCGTGCCTTAGCCTTGGCTCGCCTGACCGTGCCTTCCCTTGCGTTACCCTTTCCTTGCCTTGCCGTGCATTGCCTAGCCGAGCGTTGTCGTGCATTAGCCTTCCCTTGCCACACCGTGCCTTGCTTTGCGTTACCCTTTCTTTGCTTTGCCGTGCATTGCCTAGTCCTGCGTTGTCGTGCCTTAGCCTTGTTTCCCCTTACCGTGCCGTTCCTTCCGTTACCCTTGCCTTCCCTTGCTTTCCCTTGCCTTTCTTTCCTTCCGTTACTCTTTCCTTGCCTTGCCGAGCCCTGCCTAGCCTTGCGTTGTCGTGCATTAGCCTTGCCTCGCCTGACCGTGCATTGCCTTGCGTTACCCTTTCCTTGCCTTGCCGTGCATTGCCTAGCCTTGCGTTGTCGTGCATTAGCCTTGCCTCACCTGACCGTGCCTTGCCTTGCGTTACCCTTTCCTTGCCTTGCCGTGCATTGCCTAGCCGTGCTTTTTCGTGCATTAGCGTTGCCTCGCCTGACCGTGCCTTGCCTTGCGTTACCCTTTCCTTGCCTTGCCGTGCATTGCCTAGTCCTGCGTTGTCGTGCCTTAGCCTTGTTTCCCCTTACCGTGCCGTTCCTTCCGTTACCCTTGCCTTCCCTTGCTTTCCCGTCCCTTTCTTTCCTTCCGTTACTCTTTCCTTCCCTTGCCGAGCACTGCCTAGCCTTGCGTTGTCGTGCATTAGCCTTGCCTCGCCTAACCGTGCTTTGCCTTGCGTTATGCTTTCCTTGCCTTGCCGTGCATTGCCTAGCCCTGCATTGTCGTGCATTAGCCTTGCCTTTCCTCACCGTGCCTTGCCTTGCGTTACCCTTTCCTTCCTTGGCCGTGCATTGCCTAGCCGTGCGTTGCCGTGCCTTACCCTTGTTTCCCCTTGCCGTGCCTTGCCTTTTGTTACACTTGCCTTGCCTTGCTTTGCCTTGCCTTCCTCTCCTTCCGTTACTCTTTCCTTGCCTAGCCGTGCATTGCCTAGCCTTGCGTTGTCGTGCATTAGCCTTGCCTCGCCTGACCGTTCCTTGCCTTGCGTTACCCATTCTTTGCCTTGCCTTGCATTGCCTAGTCCTGCGTTGTCGTGCCTTAGCCTTGTTTCCCCGTACCGTGCCGTTCCTTCCGTTAGCCTTGCCTTCCCTTGCTTTCCCTTGCCTTTCTTTCCTTCCGTTACTCTTTCCTTGCCTAGCCGTGCACTGCCTAGCCGTGCGTTGTCGTGCCTTAGCCTTGTTTCCCCTTGCTGTGCCGTTCCTACCGTTACACTTGCCTTGCCTTTCTTTGCCTTGCCTTCCTTTCCTTCCGTTACTCTTTCCTTGCCTAGCCGTGCATTGCCTAGCCTTGCGTTGTCGTGCATTAGCCTTGCCTCGCCTGACCGTGCCTTGCCTTCCGTTACCCTTTCCTTGCCTTGCCGTGCATTGCCTAGTCCTGAGTTGTCGTGCCTTAGCCTTGTTTCCGCTTACCGTGCCGTTCCTTCCTTTACCTTTGCCTTCCCTTGCCTTCCTTTCCTTCCGTTACTCTTTCCTTGCCTAGCCGTGCACTGCCTAGCCTTGCGTTGTCGTGCCTTAGCCTTGGCTCGCCTGACAGTGCCTTGCCTTGCGTTACCCTTTCCTTGCCTTGCCGTGCATTGCCTAGCCGAGCGTTGTCGTGCATTAGCCTTCCCTTGCCTCACCGTGCCTTGCTTTGCGTTACCCTTTCCTTGCCTTGCCATGCATTTCCTAGCCGTGCGTTGCCGTGCCTTACCCTTGTTTCCCCTTGCCGTGGCTTGCCTTTTGTTACACTTGCCTTGCCTTGCTTTGCCTTGCTTTCCTCTCCTTCCGTTACTCTTTCCTTGCCTAGCCGTGCACTGCCTAGACTTGCGTTGTCGTGCCTTAGCCTTGCCTCGCCTGACCGTGCCTTGCTTTGCGTTACCCTTTCCTTGCCTTGCCGTGCATTGCCTAGTCCTGCGTTGTCGTGCCTTAGCCTTGTTTCCCCTTACCGTGCCGTTGCTTCCGTTACCCTTTCCTTCCCTTGCTTTCCCTTGCCTTTCTTTCCTTCCGTTACTCTTTCCTTGCCTTGCCGAGCACTGCCTAGCCTTGCGTTGTCGTGCATTAGCCTTGCCTCGCCTGACCGTGCATTGCCTTGCGTTACCCTTTCCTTCCCTTGCCGTGCATTGCCTAGTCCTGAGTTGTCGTGCCTTAGCCTTGTTTCCGCTTACCGTGCCGTTCCTTCCTTTACCTTTGCCTTCCCTTGCCTTCCTTGCCTTCCGTTACTCTTTGCTTGCCTTCCGTGCATTGCCTAGCCTTGCGTTGTCCTGCCTTAGCCTTGCCTCGCCTGACCGTGCCTTGCCTTGCGTTACCCTTTCCTTGCCTTGCCGTGCATTGCCTAGTCCTGCGTTGTCGTGCCTTAGCCTTGTTTCCCCTTACCGTGCCGTTCCTTCCGTTACCCTTGCCTTCCCTTGCTTTGCCTTGCCTTCCTCTCCTTCCGTTACTCTTTCCTTGCCTAGCCGTGCATTGCCTAGCCTTGCGTTGTCGTGCATTAGCCTTGCCTCGCCTGACCATTCCTTGCCTTGCGTTACCCTTTCTTTGCCTTGCCGTGCATTGCCTAGTCCTGCGTTGTCGTGCCTTAGCCTTGTTTCCCCTTACCGTGCCGTTCCTTCCGTTACCCTTGCCTTCCCTTGCTTTCCCTTGCCTTTCTTTCCTTCCGTTACTCTTTCCTTGCCTTGCCGAGCACTGCCTAGCCTTGCGTTGTCGTGCATTAGCCTTGCCTCGCCTGACAGTGCCTTGCCTTGCGTTATGCTTTCCTTGCCTTGCCGTGCATTGCCTAGCCGTGCATTGTCGTGCATTAGCCTTGCCTTTCCTCACCGTGCCTTGCCTTGCGTTACCCTTTCCTTGCTTGGCCGTGCATTGCCTAGCCGTGCGTTGCCGTGCCTTACCCTTGTTTCCCCTTGCCGTGCCTTGCCTTTTGTTACACTTGCCTTGCCTTGCTTTGCCTTGCCTTCCTCTCCTTCCGTTACTCTTTCCTTGCCTAGCCGTGCATTGCCTAGCCTTGCGGTGTCGTGCATTAGCCTTGCCTCGCCTGACCGTGCCTTGCCTTGCGTTACCCTTTCTTTGCCTTGCCGTGCATTGCCTAGTCCTGCGTTGTCGTTCCTTAGCCTTGTTTCCCCTTACCGTGCCGTTCCTTCCGTTACCCTTGCCTTCCCTTGCTTTCCCTTGCCTTTCTTTCCTTCCGTTACTCTTTTCTTGCCTTGCCGAGCACTGCCTAGCCTTGCGTTGTCGTGCATTAGCCTTGCCTCGCCTGACCGTGCATTGCCTTGCGTTACCCTTTCCTTGCCTTGCCGTGCATTGCCTAGCCTTGCGTTGTCGTGCATTAGCCTTGCCTCGCCTGACCGTGCCTTGCCTTGCGTTACCCTTTCCTTGCCTTGCCGTGCATTGCCTAGCCGTGCTTTTTCGTGCATTAGCGTTGCCTCGCCTGACCGTGCCTTGCCTTGCGTTACCCTTTCCTTGCCTTGCCGTGCATTGCCTAGTCCTGCGTTGTCGTGCCTTAGGCTTGTTTCCCCTTAACGTGCCGTTCCGTCCGTTGCCCTTGCCTACCCTTGCTTTCCCTTGCCTTCCTTGCCTTCCGTTACTCTTTACTTACCTTCCGTGCATTGCCTAGCCTTGCGTTCTCGTGCCTTAGCCTTGCGTCGCCTGACCGTGCCTTGCCTTGCGTTACCCTTTCTTTGCCTTGCCGTGCATTGCCTAGTCCTGCGTTGTCGTGCCTTAGCCTTGTTTCCCCGTACCGTGCCGTTCCTTCCGTTAGCCTTGCCTTCCCTTGCTTTCCCTTGCCTTTCTTTCCTTCCGTTACTCTTTCCTTGCCTAGCCGTGCACTGCCTAGCCGTGCGTTGTCGTGCTTAGCCTTGTTTCCCCTTGCTGTGCCGTTCCTTCCGTTACACTTGCCTTGCCTTTCTTTGCCTTGCCTTCCTTTCCTTCCGTTACTCTTTCCTTGCCTAGCCGTCCACTGCCTAGCCTTGCGTTGTCGTGCATTAGCCTTCCCTTGCCTCACCGTACCTTGCCTTGCGTTACCCTTTCCTTGCCTTGCCGTGCACTGCCTAGCCTTGCATTGTCGTGTCTTACCCTTGTTTCCCCTTGCCGTGCCGTGCCTTTTGTTACACTTTCCTTGCCTTGCTTTGCTATGCCTTCCTTTCCTTCCGTTACTCTTTCCTTGCCTAGCCGTGCATTGCCTAGCCTTGCGTTGTCGTGCATTAGCCTTGCCTCGCCTGACCGTGCCTTGCCTTGCGTTACCCTTTCCTTGCCTTGCCGTGCATTGCCTAGTCCTGAGTTGTCGTGCCTTAGCCTTGTTTCCGCTTACCGTGCCGTTCCTTCCTTTACCTTTGCCTTCCCTTGCCTTCCTTGCCTTCCGTTACTCTTTGCTTGCCTTCCGTGCATTGCCTAGCCTTGCGTTGTCCTGCCTTAGCCTTCCGTCTCCTGACCGTGCCTTGCCTTGCGTTACCCTTTCCTTGCCTTGCCGTGCATTGCCTAGTCCTGCGTTGTCGTGCCTTAGCCTTGTTTCCCCTTACCGTGCCGTTCCTTCCGTTACCCTTGCCTTCCCTTGCTTTCCCTTGCCTTTCTTTCCTTCCGTTACTCTTTCCTTGCCTTGCCGAGCACTGCCTAGCCTTGCGTTGTCGTGCATTAGCCTTGCCTCGCCTGACCGTGCCTTGCCTTGCGTTATGCTTTCCTTGCCTTGCCGTGCATTGCCTAGCCCTGCATTGTCGTGCATTAGCCTTGCCTTTCCTCACCGTGCCTTGCCTTGCGTTACCCTTTCCTTGCTTGGCCGTGCATTGCCTAGCCGTGCGTTGCCGTGCCTTACCCTTGTTTCCCCTTGCCGTGCCTTGCCTTTTGTTACACTTGCCTTGCCTTGGTTTGCCTTGCCTTCCTCTCCTTCCGTTACTCTTTCCTTGCCTAGCCGTGCATTGCCTAGCCTTGCGTTGTCGTGCATTAGCCTTGCCTCCCCTGACCGTGCCTTGCCTTGCGTTACCCTTTCTTTGCCTTGCCGTGCATTGCCTAGTCCTGCGTTGTCGTGCCTTAGCCTTGTTTCCCCTTACCGTTTCGTTCCTTCCGTTACCCTTGCCTTCCCTTCCTTTCCCTTGCCTTTCTTTCCTTCCGTTACTCTTTCCTTGCCTTGCCGAGCACTGCCTAGCCTTGCGTTGTCGTGCATTAGCCTTGCCTCGCCTGACCGTGCATTGCCTTGCGTTACCCTTTCCTTGCCTTGCCGTGCATTGCCTAGCCTTGCGTTGTCGTGCATTAGCCTTGCCTCGCCTGACCTTGCCTTGCCTTGCGTTACCCTTTCCTTGCCTTGCCGTGCATTGCCTAGCCGTGCTTTTTCGTGCATTAGCGTTGCCTCGCCTGACCGTGCCTTGCCTTGCGTTACCCTTTCCTTGCCTTGCCGTGCATTGCCTAGTCCTGCGTTGTCGTGCCTTAGGCTTGTTTCCCCTTAACGTGCCGTTCCGTCCGTTGCCCTTGCCTACCCTTGCTTTCCCTTGCCTTCCTTGCCTTCCGTTACTCTTTACTTACATTCCGTGCATTGCCTAGCCTTGCGTTGTCGTGCCTTAGCCTTGCGTCGCCTGACCGTGCCTTGCCTTGCGTTACCCTTTCTTTGCCTTGCCGTGCATTGCCTAGTCCTGCGTTGTCGTGCCTTAGCCTTGTTTCCCCGTACCGTGCCGTTCCTTCCGTTAGCCTTGCCTTCCCTTGCTTTCCCTTGCCTTTCTTTCCGTCCGTTACTCTTTCCTTGCCTAGCCGTGCACTGCCTAGCCGTGCGTTGTCGTGCCTTAGCCTTGTTTCCCCTTGCTGTGCCGTTCCTTCCGTTACACTTGCCTTGCCTTTCTTTGCCTTGCCTTTCGTTCCTTCCGTTACTCTTTCCTTGCCTAGCCGTGCACTGCCTAGCCTTGCGTTGTCGTGCATTAGCCTTCCCTTGCCTCACCGTACCTTGCCTTGCGTTACCCTTTCCTTGCCTTGCCGTGCACTGCCTAGCCTTGCGTTGTCGTGCCTTACCCTTGTTTCCCCTTGCCGTGCCGTGCCTTTTGTTACACTTGCCTTGCCTTGCTATGATTTGCCTTCCTTTCCTTCCGTTACTCTTTCCTTGCCTAGCCGTGCATTGCCTAGCCTTGCGTTGTCGTGCATTAGCCTTGCCTCGCCTGACCGTGCCTTGCCTTGCGTTACCCTTTCCTTCCCTTGCCGTGCATTGCCTAGCCGTGCGTTGTCTTGCCTTAGCCTTGTTTCCCCTTGCTGTGCCGTTTCTTCCGTTACACTTGCCTTGCCTTACTTTGCCTTGCCTTCCTTTCCTTCCGTTACTCTTTCCTTGCCTAGCCGTGCACTGCCTAGCCTGGCGTTGTCGTGCCTTAGCCTTGGCTCGCCTGACAGTGCCTTGCCTTGCGTTACCCCTTCCTTGCCTTGCCGTGCATTGCCTAGCCGAGCGTTGTCGTGCATTAGCCTTCCCTTGCCTCACCGTGCTTTGCTTTGCGTTACCCTTTCCTTGCCTTGCCATGCATTGCCTAGCCGTGCGTTGCCGTGCCTTACCCTTGTTTCCCCTTGCCGTGGCTTGCCTTTTGTTACACTTGCCTTGCCTTGCTTTGCCTTGCTTTCCTCTCCTTCCGTTACTCTTTCCTTGCCTAGCCGGGCACTGCCTAGACTTGCGTTGTCGTGCCTTAGCCTTGCCTCGCCTGACCGTGCCTTGCTTTGCGTTACCCTTTCCTTGCCTTGCCGTGCATTGCCTAGTCCTGCGTTGTCGTGCCTTAGCCTTGTTTCCCCTTACCGTGCCGTTGCTTCCGTTACCCTTTCCTTCCCTTGCTTTCCCTTGCCTTTCTTTCCTTCCGTTACTCTTTCCTTGCCTTGCCGAGCACTGCCTAGCCTTGCGTTGTCGTGCATTAGCCTTGCCTCGCCTGACCGTGCATTGCCTTGCGTTACCCTTTCCTTCCCTTGCCGTGCATTGCCTAGTCCTGAGTTGTCGTGCCTTAGCCTTGTTTCCGCTTACCGTGCCGTTCCTTCCTTTACCTTTGCCTTCCCTTGCCTTCCTTGCCTTCCGTTACTCTTTGCTTGCCTTCCGTGCATTGCCTAGCCTTGCGTTGTCCTGCCTTAGCCTTGCCTCGCTTGACCGTGCCTTGCCTTGCGTTACCCTTTCCTTGCCTTGCCGTGCATTGCCTAGTCCTGCGTTGTCGTGCCTTAGCCTTGTTTCCCCTTACCGTGCCGTTCCTTCCGTTACCCTTGCCTTCCCTTGCTTTTCCTTGCCTTTCTTTCCTTCCGTTACTCTTTCCTTGCCTTGCCGAGCACGGCCTAGCCTTGCGTTGTCGTGCATTAGCCTTGCCTCGCCTGACCGTGCCTTGCCTTGCGTTATGCTTTCCTTGCCTTGCCGTGCATTGCCTAGCCCTGCATTGTCGTGCATTAGCCTTGCCTTTCCTCACCGTGCCTTGCCTTGCGTTACCCTTTCCTTGCTTGGCCGTGCATTGCCTAGCCGTGCGTTGCCGTGCCTTACCCTTGTTTCCCGTTGCCGTGGCTTGCCTTTTGTTACACTTGCCTTGTCTTGCTTTGCCTTGCCTTCCTCTCCTTCCGTTACTCTTTCCTTGCCTAGCCGTGCATTGCCTAGCCTTGCGTTGTCGTGCATTAGCCTTGCCTCGCCTGACCGTTCCTTGCCTTGCGTTACCCTTTCTTTGCCTTGCCGTGCATTGCCTAGTCCTGCGTTGTCGTGCCTTAGCCTTGTTTCCCCTTACAGTGCCGTTCCTTCCGTTACCCTTGCCTTCCCTTGCTTTCCCTTGCCTTTCTTTCCTTCCGTTACTCTTTCCTTGCCTTGCCGAGCACGGCCTAGCCTTGCGTTGTCGTGCATTAGCCTTGCCTCGCCTGACCGTGCCTTGCCTTGCGTTATGCTTTCCTTGCCTTGCCGTGCATTGCCTAGCCCTGCATTGTCGTGCATTAGCCTTGCCTTTCCTCACCGTGCCTTGCCTTGCGTTACCCTTTCCTTGCTTGGCCGTGCATTGCCTAGCCGTGCGTTGCCGTGCCTTACCCTTGCTTCGTCTTGCCGTGCCTTGCCTTTTGTTACACTTGCCTTGCCTTGCTTTGCCTTGCCTTCCTCTCCTTCCGTTACTCTTTCCTTGCCTAGCCGTGCATTGCCTAGCCTTGCGTTGTCGTGCATTAGCCTTGCCTCGCCTGACCGTGCATTGCCTTGCGTTACCCTTTCCTTGCCTTGCCGTGCATTGCCTAGCCGTGCTTTTTCGTGCATTAGCGTTGCCTCGCCTGACCGTGCCTTGCCTTGCGTTACCCTTTCCTTGCCTTGCCGTGCATTGCCTAGTCCTGCGTTGTCGTGCCTTAGGCTTGTTTCCGCTTAACGTGCCGTTCCGTCCGTTGCCCTTGCCTACCCTTGCTTTCCCTTGCCTTCCTTGCCTTCCGTTACTCTTTACTTACCTTCCGTGCATTGCCTAGCCTTGCGTTGTCGTGCCTTAGCCTTGCGTCGCCTGACCGTGCCTTGCCTTGCGTTACCCTTTCTTTGCCTTGCCGTGCATTGCCTAGTCCTGCGTTGTCGTGCCTTAGCCTTGTTTCCCCGTACCGTGCCGTTCCTTCCGTTAGCATTGCCTTCCCTTGCTTTCCCTTGCCTTTCTTTCCTTCCGTTACTCTTTCCTTGCCTAGCCGTGCACTGCCTAGCCGTGCGTTGTCGTGCCTTAGCCTTGTTTCCCCTTGCTGTGCCGTTCCTTCCGTTACACTTGCCTTGCCTTTCTTTGCCTTGCCTTCCTTTCCTTCCGTTACTCTTTCCTTACCTAGCCGTCCACTGCCTAGCCTTGCGTTGTCGTGCATTAGCCTTCCCTTGCCTCACCGTACCTTGCCTTGCGTTACCCTTTCCTTGCCTAGCCGTGCACTGCCTAGCCTTGCATTGTCGTGCCTTACCCTTGTTTCCCCTTGCCGTGCCGTGCCTTTTGTTACACTTGCCTTGCCTTGCTTTGCTATGCCTTCCTTTCCTTCCGTTACTCTTTCCTTGCCTAGCCGTGCATTGCCTAGCCTTGCGTTGTCGTGCATTAGCCTTGCCTCGCCTGACCGTGCCTTGCCTTGCGTTACCCTTTCCTTCCCTTGCCGTGCATTGCCTAGCCGTGCGTTGTCTTGCCTTAGCCTTGTTTCCCCTTGCTGTGCCGTTTCTTCCGTTACACTTGCCTTGCCTTACTTTGCCTTGCCTTCCTTTCCTTCCCTTTCCTTGCCTAGCCGTGCACTGCCTAGCCTTGCGTTGTCGTGCCTTAGCCTTGGCTCGCCTGACCGTGCCTTCCCTTGCGTTACCCTTTCCTTGCCTTGCCGTGCATTGCCTAGCCGAGCGTTGTCGTGCATTAGCCTTCCCTTGCCACACCGTGCCTTGCTTTGCGTTACCCTTTCTTTGCTTTGCCGTGCATTGCCTAGTCCTGCGTTGTCGTGCCTTAGCCTTGTTTCCCCTTACCGTGCCGTTCCTTCCGTTACCCTTGCCTTCCCTTGCTTTCCCTTGCCTTTCTTTCCTTCCGTTACTCTTTCCTTGCCTTGCCGAGCCCTGCCTAGCCTTGCGTTGTCGTGCATTAGCCTTGCCTCGCCTGACCGTGCATTGCCTTGCGTTACCCTTTCCTTGCCTTGCCGTGCATTGCCTAGCCTTGCGTTGTCGTGCATTAGCCTTGCCTCACCTGACCGTGCCTTGCCTTGCGTTACCCTTTCCTTGCCTTGCCGTGCATTGCCTAGCCGTGCTTTTTCGTGCATTAGCGTTGCCTCGCCTGACCGTGCCTTGCCTTGCGTTACCCTTTCCTTGCCTTGCCGTGCATTGCCTAGTCCTGCGTTGTCGTGCCTTAGCCTTGTTTCCCCTTACCGTGCCGTTCCTTCCGTTACCCTTGCCTTCCCTTGCTTTCCCGTCCCTTTCTTTCCTTCCGTTACTCTTTCCTTCCCTTGCCGAGCACTGCCTAGCCTTGCGTTGTCGTGCATTAGCCTTGCCTCGCCTAACCGTGCTTTGCCTTGCGTTATGCTTTCCTTGCCTTGCCGTGCATTGCCTAGCCCTGCATTGTCGTGCATTAGCCTTGCCTTTCCTCACCGTGCCTTGCCTTGCGTTACCCTTTCCTTCCTTGGCCGTGCATTGCCTAGCCGTGCGTTGCCGTGCCTTACCCTTGTTTCCCCTTGCCGTGCCTTGCCTTTTGTTACACTTGCCTTGCCTTGCTTTGCCTTGCCTTCCTCTCCTTCCGTTACTCTTTCCTTGCCTAGCCGTGCATTGCCTAGCCTTGCGTTGTCGTGCATTAGCCTTGCCTCGCCTGACCGTTCCTTGCCTTGCGTTACCCATTCTTTGCCTTGCCGTGCATTGCCTAGTCCTGCGTTGTCGTGCCTTAGCCTTGTTTCCCCGTACCGTGCCGTTCCTTCCGTTAGCCTTGCCTTCCCTTGCTTTCCCTTGCCTTTCTTTCCTTCCGTTACTCTTTCCTTGCCTAGCCGTGCACTGCCTAGCCGTGCGTTGTCGTGCCTTAGCCTTGTTTCCCCTTGCTGTGCCGTTCCTTCCGTTACACTTGCCTTGCCTTTCTTTGCCTTGCCTTCCTTTCCTTCCGTTACTCTTTCCTTGCCTTGCCGAGCACTGCCTAGCCTTGCGTTGTCGTGCATTAGCCTTGCCTCGCCTGACCGTGCATTGCCTTGCGTTACCCTTTCCTTGCCTTGCCGTGCATTGCCTAGTCCTGAGTTGTCGTGCCTTAGCCTTGTTTCCGCTTACCGTGCCGTTCCTTCCTTTACCTTTGCCTTCCCTTGCCTTCCTTGCCTTCCGTTACTCTTTGCTTGCCTTCCGTGCATTGCCTAGCCTTGCGTTGTCCTGCCTTAGCCTTGCCTCGCCTGACCGTGCCTTGCCTTGCGTTACCCTTTCCTTGCCTTGCCGTGCATTGCCTAGCCTTGCGTTGTCGTGCATTAGCCTTCCCTTGCCTCACCGTGCCTTGCCTTGCGTTACCCTTTCCTTGCCTTGCCGTGCATTGCCTAGCCGTGCGTTGTCGTGCCTTAGCCTTGTTTCCCCTTACCGTGCCGTTCCTTCCGTTACCCTTGCCTTGCCTTGCTTTGCCTTGCCTTCCTCTCCTTCCGTTACTCTTTCCTTGCCTAGCCGTGCATTGCCTAGCCTTGCGTTGTCGTGCATTAGCCTTGCCTCGCCTGACCATTCCTTGCCTTGCGTTACCCTTTCTTTGCCTTGCCGTGCATTGCCTAGTCCTGCGTTGTCGTGCCTTAGCCTTGTTTCCCCTTACCGTGCCGTTCCTTCCGTTACCCTTGCCTTCCCTTGCTTTCCCTTGCCTTTCTTTCCTTCCGTTACTCTTTCCTTGCCTTGCCGAGCACTGCCTAGCCTTGCGTTGTCGTGCATTAGCCTTGCCTCGCCTGACAGTGCCTTGCCTTGCGTTATGCTTTCCTTGCCTTGCCGTGCATTGCCTAGCCGTGCATTGTCGTGCATTAGCCTTGCCTTTCCTCACCGTGCCTTGCCTTGCGTTACCCTTTCCTTGCTTGGCCGTGCATTGCCTAGCCGTGCGTTTCCGTGCCTTACCCTTGTTTCCCCTTGCCGTGCCTTGCCTTTTGTTACACTTGCCTTGCCTTGCTTTGCCTTGCCTTCCTCTCCTTCCGTTACTCTTTCCTTGCCTAGCCGTGCATTGCCTAGCCTTGCGGTGTCGTGCATTAGCCTTGCCTCGCCTGACCGTGCCTTGCCTTGCGTTACCCTTTCTTTGCCTTGCCGTGCATTGCCTAGTCCTGCGTTGTCGTTCCTTAGCCTTGTTTCCCCTTACCGTGCCGTTCCTTCCGTTACCCTTGCCTTCCCTTGCTTTCCCTTGCCTTTCTTTCCTTCCGTTACTCTTTCCTTGCCTTGCCGAGCACTGCCTAGCCTTGCGTTGTCGTGCATTAGCCTTGCCTCGCCTGACCGTGCATTGCCTTGCGTTACCCTTTCCTTGCCTTGCCGTGCATTGCCTAGCCTTGCGTTGTCGTGCATTAGCCTTGCCTCGCCTGACCGTGCCTTGCCTTGCGTTACCCTTTCCTTGCCTTGCCGTGCATTGCCTAGCCGTGCTTTTTCGTGCATTAGCGTTGCCTCGCCTGACCGTGCCTTGCCTTGCGTTACCCTTTGTTGCCTTGCCGTTAATTGCCTAGTCCTGCGTTGTCGTGCCTTAGGCTTGTTTCCCCTTAACGTGCCGTTCCGTCCGTTGCCCTTGCCTACCCTTGCTTTCCCTTGCCTTCCTTGCCTTCCGTTACTCTTTACTTACCTTCCGTGCATTGCCTAGCCTTGCGTTGTCGTGCCTTAGCCTTGCCTCGCCTGACCGTGCCTTGCCTTGCGTTACCCTTTCCTTGCCTTGCCGTGCATTGCCTAGTCCTGAGTTGTCGTGCCTTAGCCTTGTTTCCGCTTACCGTGCCGTTCCTTCCTTTACCTTTGCCTTCCCTTGCCTTCCTTGCCTTCCGTTACTCTTTGCTTGCCTTCCGTGCATTGCCTAGCCTTGCGTTGTCGTGCATTAGCCTTGCCTCGCCTGACCGTGCCTTGCCTTGCGTTACCCTTTCCTTGCCTTGCCTTGCATTGCCTAGTCCTGAGTTGTCGTGCCTTAGCCTTGTTTCCGCTTACCGTGCCGTTCCTTCCTTTACCTTTGCCTTCCCTTGCCTTCCTTGCCTTCCGTTACTCTTTGCTTGCCTTCCGTGCATTGCCTAGCCTTGCGTTGTCCTGCCTTAGCCTTCCGTCGCCTGACCGTTCCTTGCCTTGCGTTACCCTTTCCTTGCCTTGCCGTGCATTGCCTAGTCCTGCGTTGTCGTGCCTTAGCCTTGTTTCCCCTTACCGTGCCGTTCCTTCCGTTACCCTTGCCTTCCCTTGCTTTCCCTTGCCTTTCTTTCCTTCCGTTACTCTTTCCTTGCCTTGCCGAGCACGGCCTAGCCTTGCGTTGTCGTGCATTAGCCTTGCCTCGCCTGACCGTGCCTTGCCTTGCGTTATGCTTTCCTTGCCTTGCCGTGCATTGCCTAGCCCTGCATTGTCGTGCATTAGCCTTGCCTTTCCTCACCGTGCCTTGCCTTGCGTTACCCTTTCCTTGCTTGGCCGTGCATTGCCTAGCCGTGCGTTGCCGTGCCTTACCCTTGTTTCCCCTTGCCGTGCCTTGCCTTTTGTTACACTTGCCTTGCCTTGGTTTGCCTTGCCTTCCTCTCCTTCCGTTACTCTTTCCTTGCCTAGCCGTGCATTGCCTAGCCTTGCGTTGTCGTGCATTAGCCTTGCCTCCCCTGACCGTGCCTTGCCTTGCGTTACCCTTTCTTTGCCTTGCCGTGCATTGCCTAGTCCTGCGTTGTCGTGCCTTAGCCTGTTTCCCCTTACCGTGCCGTTCCTTCCGTTACCCTTGCCTTCCCTTCCTTTCCTTTGCCTTTCTTTCCTTCCGTTACTCTTTCCTTGCCTTGCCGAGCACTGCCTAGCCTTGCGTTGTCGTGCATTAGCCTTGCCTCGCCTGACCGTGCATTGCCTTGCGTTACCCTTTCCTTGCCTTGCCGTGCATTGCCTAGCCTTGCGTTGTCGTGCCTTAGCCTTGCCTCGCCTGACCTTGCCTTGCCTTGCGTTACCCTTTCCTTGCCTTGCCGTGCATTGCCTAGCCGTGCTTTTTCGTGCATTAGCGTTGCCTCGCCTGACCGTGCCTTGCCTTGCCTTACCCTTTCCTTGCCTTGCCGTGCATTGCCTAGTCCTGCGTTGTCGTGCCTTAGGCTTGTTTCCCCTTAACGTGCCGTTCCGTCCGTTGCCCTTGCCTACCCTTGCTTTCCCTTGCCTTCCTTGCCTTCCTTGCCTTCCGTTACTCTTTGCTTGCCTTCCGTGCATTGCCTAGCCTTGCGTTGTCGTGCCTTAGCCTTGCGTCGCCTGACCGTGCCTTGCCTTGCGTTACCCTTTCTTTGCCTTGCCGTGCATTGCCTAGTCCTGCGTTGTCGTGCCTTAGCCTTGTTTCCCCGTACCGTGCCGTTCCTTCCGTTAGCCTTGCCTTCCCTTGCTTTCCTTGCCTTCCTTTCCTTCCGTTACTCTTTCCTTGCCTAGCTGTGCACTGCCTAGCCTTGCGTTGTCGTGCCTTAGCCTTGTTTCCCCATGCTGTGCCGTTCCTTCCGTTACACTTGCCTTGCCTTTCTTTGCCTTGCCTTTCGTTCCTTCCGTTACTCTTTCCTTGCCAAGCCGTTCACTGCCTAGCCTTGCGTTGTCGTGCATTAGCCTTCCCTTGCCTCACCGTACCTTGCCTTGCGTTACCCTTTCCTTGCCTTGCCGTGCATTGCCTAGCCTTGCGTTGTCGTGCCTTACCCTTGTTTCCCCTTGCCGTGCCGTGCCTTTTGTTACACTTGCCTTGCCTTGCTTTGCTTTGCCTTCCTTTCCTTCCGTTACTCTTTCCTTGCCTAGCCGTGCATTGCCTAGCCTTGCGTTGTCGTGCATTAGCCTTGCCTCGCCTGACCGTGCCTTGCCTTGCGTTACCCTTTCTTTGCCTTGCCGTGCATTGCCTAGTCCTGCGTTGTCGTGCCTTAGCCTTGTTTCCCCTTACCGTGCCGTTCCTTCCGTTACCCTTGCCTTCCCTTGCTTTCCCTTGCCTTTCTTTCCTTCCGTTACTCTTTCCTTGCCTTGCCGAGCACTGCCTAGCCTTGCGTTGTCGTGCATTAGCCTTGCCTCGCCTGACCGTGCCTTGCCTTGCGTTATGCTTTCCTTGCCTTGCCGTGCATTGCCTAGCCCTGCATTGTCGTGCATTAGCCTTGCCTTTCCTCACCGTGCCTTGCCTTGCGTTACCCTTTCCTTGCTTGGCCGTGCATTGCCTAGCCGTGCGTTGCCGTGCCTTACCCTTGTTTCGTCTTGCCGTGCCTTGCCTTTTGTTACACTTGCCTTGCCTTGCTTTGCCTTGCCTTCCTCTCCTTCCGTTACCCTTTCCTTGCCTTGCCGTGCATTGCCTAGCCGAGCGTGGTCGTGCATTAGCCTTCCCTTGCCACACCGTGCCTTGCTTTGCGTTACCCTTTCTTTGCTTTGCCGTGCATTGCCTAGTCCTGCGTTGTCGTGCCTTAGCCTTGTTTCCCCTTACCGTGCCGTTCCTTCCGTTACCCTTGCCTTCCCTTGCTTTCCCTTGCCTTTCTTTCCTTCCGTTACTCTTTCCTTGCCTTGCCGAGCAGTGCCTAGCCTTGCGTTGTCGTGCATTAGCCTTGCCTCGCCTGACCGTGCCTTGCCTTGCGTTACCCTTTCCTTGCCTTGCCGTGCATTGCCTAGCCTTGCGTTGTCGTGCATTAGCCTTGCCTCACCTGACCGTGCCTTGCCTTGCGTTACCCTTTCCTTGCCTTGCCGTGCATTGCCTAGCCGTGCTTTTTCATGCATTAGCGTTGCCTCGCCTGACCGTGCCTTGCCTTGCGTTACCCTTTCCTTGCCTTGCCGTGCATTGCCTAGTCCTGCGTTGTCGTGCCTTAGCCTTGTTTCCCCTTTCCGTGCCGTTCCTTCCGTTACCCTTGCCTTCCCTTGCTTTCCCGTCCCTTTCTTTCCTTCCGTTACTCTTTCCTTCCCTTGCCGAGCACTGCCTAGCCTTGCGTTGTCGTGCATTAGCCTTGCCTCGCCTCACCGTGCCTTGCCTTGCGTTATGCTTTCCTTGCCTTGCCGTGCATTGCCTAGCCCTGCATTGTCGTGCATTAGCCTTGCCTTTCCTCACCGTGCCTTGCCTTGCGTTACCCTTTCCTTGCTTGGCCGTGCATTGCCTAGCCGTGCGTTGCCGTGCCTTACCCTTGTTTCCCCTTGCCGTGCCTTGCCTTTTGTTACACTTGCCTTGCCTTGCTTTGCCTTGCCTTCCTCTCCTTCCGTTACTCTTTCCTTGCCTAGCCGTGCATTGCCTAGCCTTGCGTTGTCGTGCATTAGCCTTGCCTCGCCTGACCGTTCCTTGCATTGCGTTACCCATTCTTTGCCTTGCCTTGCATTGCCTAGTCCTGCTTTGTCGTGCCTTAGCCTTGTTTCCCCGTACCGTGCCGTTCCTTCCGTTAGCCTTGCCTTCCCTTGCTTTCCCTTGCCTTTCTTTCCTTCCGTTACTCTTTCCTTGCCTAGCCGTGCACTGCCTAGCCGTGCGTTGTCGTGCCTTAGCCTTGTTTCCCCTTGCTGTGCCGTTCCTTCCGTTACACTTGCCTTGCCTTTCTTTGCCTTGCCTTCCTTTCCTTCCGTTACTCTTTCCTTGCCTAGCCGTCCACTGCCTAGCCTTGCGTTGTCGTGCATTAGCCTTCCCTTGCCTCACCGTACCTTGCCTTGCGTTACCCTTTCCTTGCCTTGCCGTGCACTGCCTAGCCTTGCATTGTCGTGCCTTACCCTTGTTTCCCCTTGCCGTGCCGTGCCTTTTGTTACATTTGCCTTGCCTTGCTTTGCTATGCCTTCCTTTCCTTCCGTTACTCTTTCCTTGCCTAGCCGTGCATTGCCTAGCCTTGCGTTGTCGTGCATTAGCCTTGCCTCGCCTGACCGTGCCTTGCCTTCCGTTACCCTTTCCTTGCCTTGCCGTGCATTGCCTAGTCCTGAGTTGTCGTGCCTTAGCCTTGTTTCCGCTTACCGTGCCGTTCCTTCCTTTACCTTTGCCTTCCCTTGCCTTCCTTTCCTTCCGTTACTCTTTCCTTGCCTAGCCGTGCACTGCCTAGCCTTGCGTTGTCGTGCCTTAGCCTTGGCTCGCCTGACAGTGCCTTGCCTTGCGTTACCCTTTCCTTGCCTTGCCGTGCATTGCCTAGCCGAGCGTTGTCGTGCATTAGCCTTCCCTTGCCTCACCGTGCCTTGCTTTGCGTTACCCTTTCCTTGCCTTGCCATGCATTTCCTAGCCGTGCGTTGCCGTGCCTTACCCTTGTTTCCCCTTGCCGTGGCTTGCCTTTTGTTACACTTGCCTTGCCTTTCTTTGCCTTGCTTTCCTCTCCTTCCGTTACTCTTTCCTTGCCTAGCCGTGCACAGCCTAGACTTGCGTTGTCGTGCCTTAGCCTTGCCTCGCCTGACCGTGCCTTGCTTTGCGTTACCCTTTCCTTGCCTTGCCGTGCATTGCCTAGTCCTGCGTTGTCGTGCCTTAGCCTTGTTTCCCCTTACCGTGCCGTTGCTTCCGTTACCCTTTCCTTCCCTTGCATTCCCTTGCCTTTCTTTCCTTCCGTTACTCTTTCCTTGCCTTGCCGAGCACTGCCTAGCCTTGCGTTGTGGTGCATTAGCCTTGCCTCGCCTGACCGTGCATTGCCTTGCGTTACCCTTTCCTTCCCTTGCCGTGCATTGCCTAGTCCTGAGTTGTCGTGCCTTAGCCTTGTTTCCGCTTACCGTGCCGTTCCTTCCTTTACCTTTGCCTTCCCTTGCCTTCCTTGCCTTCCGTTACTCTTTGCTTGCCTTCCGTGCATTGCCTAGCCTTGCGTTGTCCTGCCTTAGCCTTGCCTCGCCTGACCGTGCCTTGCCTTGCGTTACCCTTTCCTTGCCTTGCCGTGCATTGCCTAAACCTGCGTTGTCGTGCCTTAGCCTTGTTTCCCCTTACCGTGCCGTTCCTTCCGTTACCCTTGCCTTCCCTTGCTTTGCCTTGCCTTCCTCTCCTTCCGTTACTCTTTCCTTGCCTAGCCGTGCATTGCCTAGCCTTGCGTTGTCGTGCATTAGCCTTGCCTCGCCTGACCGTTCCTTGCCTTGCCTTACCCTTTCTTTGCCTTTCCGTGCATTGCCTAGTCCTGCGTTGTCGTGCCTTAGCCTTGTTTCCCCTTACCTTGCCGTTCCTTCCGTTACCCTTGCCTTCCCTTGCTTTCCCTTGCCTTTCTTTCCTTCCGTTACTCTTTCCTTGCCTTGCCGAGCACTGCCTAGCCTTGCGTTGTCGTGCATTAGCCTTGCCTCGCCTGACCGTGCCTTGCCTTCCGTTATGCTTTCCTTGCCTTGCCGTGCATTGCCTAGCCCTGCATTGTCGTGCATTAGCCTTGCCTTTCCTCACCGTGCCTTGCCTTGCGTTACCCTTTCCTTGCTTGGCCGTGCATTGCCTAGCCGTGCGTTGCCGTGCCTTACCCTTGTTTCCCCTTGCCCTGCCTTGCCTTTTGTTACACTTGCCTTGCCTTGCTTTGCCTTGCCTTCCTCTCCTTCCGTTACTCTTTCCTTGCCTAGCCGTGCATTGCCTAGCCTTGCGGTGTCGTGCATTAGCCTTGCCTCGCCTGACCGTGCCTTGCCTTGCGTTACCCTTTCTTTGCCTTGCCGTGCATTGCCTAGTCCTGCGTTGTCGTTCCTTAGCCTTGTTTCCCCTTACCGTGCCGTTCCTTCCGTTACCCTTGCCTTCCCTTGCTTTCCCTTGCCTTTCTTTCCTTCCGTTACTCTTTCCTTGCCTTGCCGAGCACTGCCTAGCCTTGCGTTGTCGTGCATTAGCCTTGCCTCGCCTGACCGTGCATTGCCTTGCGTTACCCTTTCCTTGCCTTGCCGTGCATTGCCTAGCCTTGCGTTGTCGTGCATTAGCCTTGCCTCGCCTGACCGTGCCTTGCCTTGCGTTACCCTTTCCTTGCCTTGCCGTGCATTGCCTAGCCGTGCTTTTTCGTGCATTAGCGTTGCTCGCCTGACCGTGCCTTGCCTTGCGTTACACTTTCCTTGCCTTGCCGTGCATTGCCTAGTCCTGCGTTGTCGTGCCTTAGGCTTGTTTCCCCTTAACGTGCCGTTCCGTCCGTTGCCCTTGCCTACCCTTGCTTTCCCTTGCCTTCCTTGCCTTCCGTTACTCTTTACTTACCTTCCGTGCATTGCCTACCCTTGCGTTGTCGTGCCTTAGCCTTGCGTCGCCTGACCGTGCCTTGCCTTGCGTTACCCTTTCTTTGCCTTGCCGTGCATTGCCTAGTCCTGCGTTGTCGTGCCTTAGCCTTGTTTCCCCGTACCGTGCCGTTCCTTCCGTTAGCCTTGCCTTCCCTTGCTTTCCCTTGCCTTTCTTTCCTTCCGTTACTCTTTCCTTGCCTAGCCGTGCACTGCCTAGCCGTGCGTTGTCGTGCCTTAGCCTTGCCTCGCCTGACCGTGCATTGCCTTGCGTTACCCTTTCCTTGCCTTGCCGTGCATTGCCTAGCCTTGCGTTGTCGTGCATTAGCCTTGCCTCGCCTGACCTTGCCTTGCCTTGCGTTACCCTTTCCTTGCCTTGCCGTGCATTGCCTAGCCGTGCTTTTTCGTGCATTAGCGTTGCCTCGCCTGACCGTGCCTTGCCTTGCGTTACCCTTTCCTTGCCTTGCCGTGCATTGCCTAGTCCTGCGTTGTCGTGCCTTAGGCTTGTTTCCCCTTAACGTGCCGTTCCGTCCGTTGCCCTTGCCTACCCTTGCTTTCCCTTGCCTTCCTTGCCTTCCGTTACTCTTTACTTACCTTCCGTGCATTGCCTAGCCTTGCGTTGTCGTGCCTTAGCCTTGCGTCGCCTGACCGTGCCTTGCCTTGCGTTACCCTTTCTTTGCCTTGCCGTGCATTGCCTAGTCCTGCGTTGTCGTGCCTTAGCCTTGTTTCCCCGTACCGTGCCGTTCCTTCCGTTAGCCTTGCCTTCCCTTGCTTTCCCTTGCCTTTCTTTCCTTCCGTTACTCTTTCCTTGCCTAGCCGTGCAATGCCTAGCCGTGCGTTGTCGTGCCTTAGCCTTGTTTCCCCTTGCGGTGCCGTTCCTTCCGTTACACTTGCCTTGCCTTTCTTTGCCTTGCCTTCCTTTCCTTCCGTTACTCTTTCCTTGCCTAGCCGTGCACTGCCTAGCCTTGCGTTGTCGTGCCTTAGCCTTGGCTCGCCTGACAGTGCCTTGCCTTGCGATACCCTTTCCTTGCCTTGCCGTGCACTGCCTAGCCTTGCATTGTCGTGTCTTACCCTTGTTTCCCCTTGCCGTGCCGTGCCTTTTGTTACACTTGCCTTGCCTTGCTTTGCTATGCGTTCCTTTCCTTCCGTTACTCTTTCCTTGCCTAGCCGTGCATTGCCTAGCCTTGCGTTGTCGTGCATTAGCCTTGCCTCGCCTGACCGTGCCTTGCCTTGCGTTACCCTTTCCTTGCCTTGCCGTGCATTGCCTAGTCCTGAGTTGTCGTGCCTTAGCCTTGTTTCCGCTTACCGTGCCGTTCCTTCCTTTACCTTTGCCTTCCCTTGCCTTCCTTGCCTTCCGTTACTCTTTGCTTGCCTTCCGTGCATTGCCTAGCCTTGCGTTGTCCTGCCTTAGCCTTGCCTCGCCTGACCGTGCCTTGCCTTGCGTTACCCTTTCCTTGCCTTGCCGTGCATTGCCTAGCCGTGCTTTTTCGTGCATTAGCGTTGCCTCGCCTGACCGTGCCTTGCCTTGCGTTACCCTTTCTTGCCTTGCCGTGCATTGCCTAGTCCTGCGTTGTCGTGCCTTAGGCTTGTTTCCCCTTAACGTGCAGTTCCGTCCGTTGCCCTTGCCTACCCTTGCTTTCCCTTGCCTTCCTTGCCTTCCGTTACTCTTTACTTACCTTCCGTGCATTGCCTAGCCTTGCGTTGTCGTGCCTTAGCCTTGCGTCGCCTGACCGTGCCTTGCCTTGCATTACCCTTTCTTTGCCTTGCCGTGCATTGCCGAGTCCTGCGTTGTCGTGCCTTAGCCTTGTTTCCCCGTACCGTGCCGTTCCTTCCGTTAGCCTTGCCTTCCCTTGCTTTCCCTTGCCTTTCTTTCCTTCCGTTACTCTTTCCTTGCCTTGCCGAGCACTGCCTAGCCTTGCGTTGTCGTGCATTAGCCTTGCCTCGCCTGACCGTGCATTGCCTTGCGTTACCCTTTCCTTCCCTTGCCGTGCATTGCCTAGTCCTGAGTTGTCGTGCCTTAGCCTTGTTTCCGCTTACCGTGCCGTTCCTTCCTTTACCTTTGCCTTCCCTTGCCTTCCTTGCCTTCCGTTACTCTTTGCTTGCCTTCCGTGCATTGCCTAGCCTTGCGTTGTCCTGCCTTAGCCTTGCCTCGCCTGACCGTGCCTTGCCTTGCGTTACCCTTTCCTTGCCTTGCCGTGCATTGCCTAGTCCTGCGTTGTCGTGCCTTAGCCTTGTTTCCCCTTACCGTGCCGTTCCTTCCGTTACCCTTGCCTTCCCTTGCTTTGCCTTGCCTTCCTCTCCTTCCGTTACTCTTTCCTTGCCTAGCCGTGCATTGCCTAGCCTTGCGTTGTCGTGCATTAGCCTTGCCTCGCCTGACCGTGCCTTGCCTTGCGTTACCCTTTCCTTGCCTTGCCGTGCATTGCCTAGCCGTGCGTTGTCGTGCCTTAGCCTTGTTTCCCCTTGCCGTGCCGTTCCTTCCGTTACCCTTGCCTTCCCTTGCTTTCCCTTGCCTTTCTTTCCTTCCGTTACTCTTTCCTTGCCTTGCCGAGCACTGCCTAGCCTTGCGTTGTCGTGCATTAGCCTTGCCTCGCCTGACACTGCCTTGCCTTGCGTTATGCTTTCCTTGCCTTGCCGTGCATTGCCTAGCCGTGCATTAGCCTTGCCCTGCCTCACCGTGCCTTGCCTTGCGTTACCCTTTCCTTGCTTGGCCGTGCATTGCCTAGCCGTGCGTTGCCGTGCCTTACCCTTGTTTCCCCTTGCCGTGCCTTGCCTTTTGTTACACTTGCCTTGCCTTGCTTTGCCTTGCCTTCCTCTCCTTCCGTTACTCTTTCCTTGCCTAGCCGTGCATTGCCTAGCCTTGCGGTGTCGTGCATTAGCCTTGCCTCGCCTGACCGTGCCTTGCCTTGCGTTACCCTTTCTTTGCCTTGCCGTGCATTGCCTAGTCCTGCGTTGTCGTTCCTTAGCCTTGTTTCCCCTTACCGTGCCGTTCCTTCCGTTACCCTTGCCTTCCCTTGCTTTCCCTTGCCTTTCTTTCCTTCCGTTACTCTTTCCTTGCCTTGCCGAGCACTGCCTAGCCTTGCGTTGTCGTGCATTAGCCTTGCCTCGCCTGACCGTGCATTGCCTTGCGTTACCCTTTCCTTGCCTTGCCGTGCATTGCCTAGCCTTGCGTTGTCGTGCATTAGCCTTGCCTCGCCTGACCGTGCTTTGCCTTGCGTTACCCTTTCCTTGCCTTGCCGTGCATTGCCTAGCCGTGCTTTTTCGTGCATTAGCGTTGCCTCGCCTGACCGTGCCTTGCCTTGCGTTACCCTTTGTTGCCTTGCCGTTAATTGCCTAGTCCTGCGTTGTCGTGCCTTAGGCTTGTTTCCCCTTAACGTGCCGTTCCGTCCGTTGCCCTTGCCTACCCTTGCTTTCCCTTGCCTTCCTTGCCTTCCGTTACTCTTTACTTACCTTCCGTGCATTGCCTAGCCTTGCGTTGTCGTGCCTTAGCCTTGCGTCGCCTGACCGTGCCTTGCCTTGCGTTACCCTTTCTTTGCCTTGCCGTGCATTGCCTTGTTTCCCCTTACCGTGCCGTTCCTTCCGTTACCCTTGCCTTCCCTTGCTTTCCCTTGCCTTTCTTTCCTTCCGTTACTCTTTCCTTGCCTAGCCGTGCATTGCCTTGCCGTGCCTTGCCTTTTGTTACACTTGCCTTGCCTTGCTTTGCCTTGCCTTCCTTTCCTTCCGTTACTCTTTCCTTGCCTAGCCGTCCACTGCCTAGCCTTGCGTTGTCGTGCATTAGCCTTCCCTTGCCTCACCGTACCTTGCCTTGCGTTACCCTTTCCTTGCCTTGCCGTGCACTGCCTAGCCTTGCATTGTCGTGTCTTACCCTTGTTTCCCCTTGCCGTGCCGTGCCTTTTGTTACACTTTCCTTGCCTTGCTTTGCTATGCCTTCCTTTCCTTCCGTTACTCTTTCCTTGCCTAGCCGTGCATTGCCTAGCCTTGCGTTGTCGTGCATTAGCCTTGCCTCGCCTGACCGTGCCTTGCCTTGCGTTACCCTTTCCTTGCCTTGCCGTGCATTGCCTAGTCCTGAGTTGTCGTGCCTTAGCCTTGTTTCCGCTTACCGTGCCGTTCCTTCCTTTACCTTTGCCTTCCCTTGCCTTCCTTGCCTTCCGTTACTCTTTGCTTGCCTTCCGTGCATTGCCTAGCCTTGCGTTGTCCTGCCTTAGCCTTCCGTCGCCTGACCGTTCCTTGCCTTGCGTTACCCTTTCCTTGCCTTGCCGTGCATTGCCTAGTCCTGCGTTGTCGTGCCTTAGCCTTGTTTCCCCTTACCGTGCCGTTCCTTCCGTTACCCTTGCCTTCCCTTGCTTTCCCTTGCCTTTCTTTCCTTCCGTTACTCTTTCCTTGCCTTGCCGAGCACGGCCTAGCCTTGCGTTGTCGTGCATTAGCCTTGCCTCGCCTGACCGTGCCTTGCCTTGCGTTATGCTTTCCTTGCCTTGCCGTGCATTGCCTAGCCCTGCATTGTCGTGCATTAGCCTTGCCTTTCCTCACCGTGCCTTGCCTTGCGTTACCCTTTCCTTGCTTGGCCGTGCATTGCCTAGCCGTGCGTTGCCGTGCCTTACCCTTGTTTCCCCTTGCCGTGCCTTGCCTTTTGTTACACTTGCCTTGCCTTGGTTTGCCTTGCCTTCCTCTCCTTCCGTTACTCTTTCCTTGCCTAGCCGTGCATTGCCTAGCCTTGCGTTGTCGTGCATTAGCCTTGCCTCCCCTGACCGTGCCTTGCCTTGCGTTACCCTTTCTTTGCCTTGCCGTGCATTGCCTAGTCCTGCGTTGTCGTGCCTTAGCCTTGTTTCCCCTTACCGTTTCGTTCCTTCCGTTACCCTTGCCTTCCCTTCCTTTCCCTTGCCTTTCTTTCCTTCCGTTACTCTTTCCTTGCCTTGCCGAGCACTGCCTAGCCTTGCGTTGTCGTGCATTAGCCTTGCCTCGCCTGACCGTGCATTGCCTTGCGTTACCCTTTCCTTGCCTTGCCGTGCATTGCCTAGCCTTGCGTTGTCGTGCATTAGCCTTGCCTCGCCTGACCTTGCCTTGCCTTGCGTTACCCTTTCCTTGCCTTGCCGTGCATTGCCTAGCCGTGCTTTTTCGTGCATTAGCGTTGCCTCGCCTGACCGTGCCTTGCCTTGCGTTACCCTTTCCTTGCCTTGCCGTGCATTGCCTATTCCTGCGTTGTCGTGCCTTAGGCTTGTTTCCCCTTAACGTGCCGTTCCGTCCGTTGCCCTTGCCTACCCTTGCTTTCCCTTGCCTTCCTTGCCTTCCGTTACTCTTTACTTACATTCCGTGCATTGCCTAGCCTTGCGTTGTCGTGCCTTAGCCTTGCGTCGCCTGACCGTGCCTTGCCTTGCGTTACCCTTTCTTTGCCTTGCCGTGCATTGCCTAGTCCTGCGTTGTCGTGCCTTAGCCTTGTTTCCCCGTACCGTGCCGTTCCTTCCGTTAGCCTTGCCTTCCCTTGCTTTCCCTTGCCTTTCTTTCCGTCCGTTACTCTTTCCTTGCCTAGCCGTGCACTGCCTAGCCGTGCGTTGTCGTGCCTTAGCCTTGTTTCCCCTTGCTGTGCCGTTCCTTCCGTTACACTTGCCTTGCCTTTCTTTGCCTTGCCTTTCGTTCCTTCCGTTACTCTTTCCTTGCCAAGCCGTTCACTGCCTAGCCTTGCGTTGTCGTGCATTAGCCTTCCCTTGCCTCACCGTACCTTGCCTTGCGTTACCCTTTCCTTGCCTTGCCGTGCACTGCCTAGCCTTGCGTTGTCGTGCCTTACCCTTGTTTCCCCTTGCCGTGCCGTGCCTTTTGTTACACTTGCCTTGCCTTGCTTTGCTTTGCCTTCCTTTCCTTCCGTTACTCTTTCCTTGCCTAGCCGTGCATTGCCTAGCCTTGCGTTGTCGTGCATTAGCCTTGCCTCGCCTGACCGTGCCTTGCCTTGCGTTACCCTTTCTTTGCCTTGCCGTGCATTGCCTAGTCCTGCGTTGTCGTGCCTTAGCCTTGTTTCCCCTTACCGTGCCGTTCCTTCCGTTACCCTTGCCTTCCCTTGCTTTCCCTTGCCTTTCTTTCCTTCCGTTACTCTTTCCTTGCCTTGCCGAGCACTGCCTAGCCTTGCGTTGTCGTGCATTAGCCTTGCCTCGCCTGACCGTGCCTTGCCTTGCGTTATGCTTTCCTTGCCTTGCCGTGCATTGCCTAGCCCTGCATTGTCGTGCATTAGCCTTGCCTTTCCTCACCGTGCCTTGCCTTGCGTTACCCTTTCCTTGCTTGGCCGTGCATTGCCTAGCCGTGCGTTGCCGTGCCTTACCCTTGTTTCGTCTTGCCGTGCCTTGCCTTTTGTTACACTTGCCTTGCCTTGCTTTGCCTTGCCTTCCTCTCCTTCCGTTACTCTTTCCTTGCCTTGCCGTGCATTGCCTAGCCGAGCGTTGTCGTGCATTAGCCTTCCCTTGCCACACCGTGCCTTGCTTTGCGTTACCCTTTCTTTGCTTTGCCGTGCATTGCCTAGTCCTGCGTTGTCGTGCCTTAGCCTTGTTTCCCCTTACCGTGCCGTTCCTTCCGTTACCCTTGCCTTCCCTTGCTTTCCCTTGCCTTTCTTTCCTTCCGTTACTCTTTCCTTGCCTTGCCGAGCAGTGCCTAGCCTTGCGTTGTCGTGCATTAGCCTTGCCTCGCCTGACCGTGCATTGCCTTGCGTTACCCTTTCCTTGCCTTGCCGTGCATTGCCTAGCCTTGCGTTGTCGTGCATTAGCCTTGCCTCGTCTGACCGTGCCTTGCCTTGCGTTACCCCTTCCTTGCCTTGCCGTGCATTGCCTAGCCGTGCGTTGTCGTGCATTAGCCTTGCCTCGCCTGACCGTGCCTTGCCTTGCGTTACCCTTTCCTTGCCTTGCCGTGCATTGCCTAGTCCTGCGTTGTCGTGCCTTAGCCTTGTTTCCCCTTTCCGTGCCGTTCCTTCCGTTACCCTTGCCTTCCCTTGCTTTCCCGTCCCTTTCTTTCCTTCCGTTACTCTTTCCTTCCCTTGCCGAGCACTGCCTAGCCTTGCGTTGTCGTGCATTAGCCTTGCCTCGCCTCACCGTGCCTTGCCTTGCGTTATGCTTTCCTTGCCTTGCCGTGCATTGCCTAGCCCTGCATTGTCGTGCATTAGCCTTGACTTTCCTCACCGTGCCTTGCCTTGCGTTACCCTTTCCTTGCTTGGCCGTGCATTGCCTAGCCGTGCGTTGCCGTGCCTTACCCTTGTTTCCCCTTGCCGTGCCTTGCCTTTTGTTACACTTGCCTTGCCTTGCTTTGCCTTGCCTTCCTCTCCTTCCGTTACTCTTTCCTTGCCTAGCCGTGCATTGCCTAGCCTTGCGTTGTCGTGCATTAGCCTTGCCTCGCCTGACCGTTCCTTGCCTTGCGTTACCCATTCTTTGCCTTGCATTGCATTGCCTAGTCCTGCTTTGTCGTGCCTTAGCCTTGTTTCCCCCGTACCGTGCCGTTCCTTCCGTTAGCCTTGCCTTCCCTTGCTTTCCCTTGCCTTTCTTTCCTTCCGTTACTCTTTCCTTGCCTAGCCGTGCACTGCCTAGCCGTGCGTTGTCGTGCCTTAGCCTTGTTTCCCCTTGCTGTGCCGTTCCTTCCGTTACACTTGCCTTGCCTTTCTTTGCCTTGCCTTCCATTCCTTCCGTTACTCTTTCCTTGCCTAGCCGTCCACTGCCTAGCCTTGCGTTGTCGTGCATTAGCCTTCCCTTGCCTCACCGTACCTTGCCTTGCGTTACCCTTTCCTTGCCTTGCCGTGCACTGCCTAGCCTTGCATTGTCGTGCCTTACCCTTGTTTCCCCTTGCCGTGCCGTGCCTTTTGTTACATTTGCCTTGCCTTGCTTTGCTATGCCTTCCTTTCCTTCCGTTACTCTTTCCTTGCCTAGCCGTGCATTGCCTAGCCTTGCGTTGTCGTGCATTAGCCTTGCCTCGCCTGACCGTGCCTTGCCTTCCGTTACCCTTTCCTTGCCTTGCCGTGCATTGCCTAGTCCTGAGTTGTCGTGCCTTAGCCTTGTTTCCGCTTACCGTGCCGTTCCTTCCTTTACCTTTGCCTTCCCTTGCCTTCCTTTCCTTCCGTTACTCTTTCCTTGCCTAGCCGTGCACTGCCTAGCCTTGCGTTGTCGTGCCTTAGCCTTGGCTCGCCTGACAGTGCCTTGCCTTGCGTTACCCTTTCCTTGCCTTGCCGTGCATTGCCTAGCCGAGCGTTGTCGTGCATTAGCCTTCCCTTGCCTCACCGTGCCTTGCTTTGCGTTACCCTTTCCTTGCCTTGCCATGCATTTCCTAGCCGTGCGTTGCCGTGCCTTACCCTTGTTTCCCCTTGCCGTGGCTTGCCTTTTGTTACACTTGCCTTGCCTTTCTTTGCCTTGCTTTCCTCTCCTTCCGTTACTCTTTCCTTGCCTAGCCGTGCACTGCCTAGACTTGCGTTGTCGTGCCTTAGCCTTGCCTCGCCTGACCGTGCCTTGCTTTGCGTTACCCTTTCCTTGCCTTGCCGTGCATTGCCTAGTCCTGCGTTGTCGTGCCTTAGCCTTGTTTCCCCTTACCGTGCCGTTGCTTCCGTTACCCTTTCCTTCCCTTGCATTCCCTTGCCTTTCTTTCCTTCCGTTACTCTTTCCTTGCCTTGCCGAGCACTGCCTAGCCTTGCGTTGTGGTGCATTAGCCTTGCCTCGCCTGACCGTGCATTGCCTTGCGTTACCCTTTCCTTCCCTTGCCGTGCATTGCCTAGTCCTGAGTTGTCGTGCCTTAGCCTTGTTTCCGCTTACCGTGCCGTTCCTTCCTTTACCTTTGCCTTCCCTTGCCTTCCTTGCCTTCCGTTACTCTTTGCTTGCCTTCCGTGCATTGCCTAGCCTTGCGTTGTCCTGCCTTAGCCTTGCCTCGCCTGACCGTGCCTTGCCTTGCGTTACCCTTTCCTTGCCTTGCCGTGCATTGCCTAAACCTGCGTTGTCGTGCCTTAGCCTTGTTTCCCCTTACCGTGCCGTTCCTTCCGTTACCCTTGCCTTCCCTTGCTTTGCCTTGCCTTCCTCTCCTTCCGTTACTCTTTCCTTGCCTAGCCGTGCATTGCCTAGCCTTGCGTTGTCGTGCATTAGCCTTGCCTCGCCTGACCGTTCCTTGCCTTGCCTTACCCTTTCTTTGCCTTTCCGTGCATTGCCTAGTCCTGCGTTGTCGTGCCTTAGCCTTGTTTCCCCTTACCTTGCCGTTCCTTCCGTTACCCTTGCCTTCCCTTGCTTTCCCTTGCCTTTCTTTCCTTCCGTTACTCTTTCCTTGCCTTGCCGAGCACTGCCTAGCCTTGCGTTGTCGTGCATTAGCCTTGCCTCGCCTGACCGTGCCTTGCCTTCCGTTATGCTTTCCTTGCCTTGCCGTGCATTGCCTAGCCCTGCATTGTCGTGCATTAGCCTTGCCTTTCCTCACCGTGCCTTGCCTTGCGTTACCCTTTCCTTGCTTGGCCGTGCATTGCCTAGCCGTGCGTTGCCGTGCCTTACCCTTGTTTCCCCTTGCCCTGCCTTGCCTTTTGTTACACTTGCCTTGCCTTGCTTTGCCTTGCCTTCCTCTCCTTCCGTTACTCTTTCCTTGCCTAGCCGTGCATTGCCTAGCCTTGCGGTGTCGTGCATTAGCCTTGCCTCGCCTGACCGTGCCTTGCCTTGCGTTACCCTTTCTTTGCCTTGCCGTGCATTGCCTAGTCCTGCGTTGTCGTGCCTTAGCCTTGTTTCCCCTTACCGTGCCGTTCCTTCCGTTACCCTTGCCTTCCCTTGCTTTCCCGTCCCTTTCTTTCCTTCCGTTACTCTTTCCTTCCCTTGCCGAGCACTGCCTAGCCTTGCGTTGTCGTGCATTAGCCTTGCCTCGCCTCACCGTGCCTTGCCTTGCGTTATGCTTTCCTTGCCTTGCCGTGCATTGCCTAGCCCTGCATTGTCGTGCATTAGCCTTGACTTTCCTCACCGTGCCTTGCCTTGCGTTACCCTTTCCTTGCTTGGCCGTGCATTGCCTAGCCGTGCGTTGCCGTGCCTTACCCTTGTTTCCCCTTGCCGTGCCTTGCCTTTTGTTACACTTGCCTTGCCTTGCTTTGCCTTGCCTTCCTCTCCTTCCGTTACTCTTTCCTTGCCTAGCCGTGCATTGCCTAGCCTTGCGTTGTCGTGCATTAGCCTTGCCTCGCCTGACCGTTCCTTGCCTTGCGTTACCCATTCTTTGCCTTGCATTGCATTGCCTAGTCCTGCTTTGTCGTGCCTTAGCCTTGTTTCCCCGTACCGTGCCGTTCCTTCCGTTAGCCTTGCCTTCCCTTGCTTTCCCTTGCCTTTCTTTCCTTCCGTTACTCTTTCCTTGCCTAGCCGTGCACTGCCTAGCCGTGCGTTGTCGTGCCTTAGCCTTGTTTCCCCTTGCTGTGCCGTTCCTTCCGTTACACTTGCCTTGCCTTTCTTTGCCTTGCCTTCCATTCCTTCCGTTACTCTTTCCTTGCCTAGCCGTCCACTGCCTAGCCTTGCGTTGTCGTGCATTAGCCTTCCCTTGCCTCACCGTACCTTGCCTTGCGTTACCCTTTCCTTGCCTTGCCGTGCACTGCCTAGCCTTGCATTGTCGTGCCTTACCCTTGTTTCCCCTTGCCGTGCCGTGCCTTTTGTTACATTTGCCTTGCCTTGCTTTGCTATGCCTTCCTTTCCTTCCGTTACTCTTTCCTTGCCTAGCCGTGCATTGCCTAGCCTTGCGTTGTCGTGCATTAGCCTTGCCTCGCCTGACCGTGCCTTGCCTTCCGTTACCCTTTCCTTGCCTTGCCGTGCATTGCCTAGTCCTGAGTTGTCGTGCCTTAGCCTTGTTTCCGCTTACCGTGCCGTTCCTTCCTTTACCTTTGCCTTCCCTTGCCTTCCTTTCCTTCCGTTACTCTTTCCTTGCCTAGCCGTGCACTGCCTAGCCTTGCGTTGTCGTGCCTTAGCCTTGGCTCGCCTGACAGTGCCTTGCCTTGCGTTACCCTTTCCTTGCCTTGCCGTGCATTGCCTAGCCGAGCGTTGTCGTGCATTAGCCTTCCCTTGCCTCACCGTGCCTTGCTTTGCGTTACCCTTTCCTTGCCTTGCCATGCATTTCCTAGCCGTGCGTTGCCGTGCCTTACCCTTGTTTCCCCTTGCCGTGGCTTGCCTTTTGTTACACTTGCCTTGCCTTTCTTTGCCTTGCTTTCCTCTCCTTCCGTTACTCTTTCCTTGCCTAGCCGTGCACTGCCTAGACTTGCGTTGTCGTGCCTTAGCCTTGCCTCGCCTGACCGTGCCTTGCTTTGCGTTACCCTTTCCTTGCCTTGCCGTGCATTGCCTAGTCCTGCGTTGTCGTGCCTTAGCCTTGTTTCCCCTTACCGTGCCGTTGCTTCCGTTACCCTTTCCTTCCCTTGCATTCCCTTGCCTTTCTTTCCTTCCGTTACTCTTTCCTTGCCTTGCCGAGCACTGCCTAGCCTTGCGTTGTGGTGCATTAGCCTTGCCTCGCCTGACCGTGCATTGCCTTGCGTTACCCTTTCCTTCCCTTGCCGTGCATTGCCTAGTCCTGAGTTGTCGTGCCTTAGCCTTGTTTCCGCTTACCGTGCCGTTCCTTCCTTTACCTTTGCCTTCCCTTGCCTTCCTTGCCTTCCGTTACTCTTTGCTTGCCTTCCGTGCATTGCCTAGCCTTGCGTTGTCCTGCCTTAGCCTTGCCTCGCCTGACCGTTGCCTTGCCTTGCGTTACCCTTTCCTTGCCTTGCCGTGCATTGCCTAAACCTGCGTTGTCGTGCCTTAGCCTTGTTTCCCCTTACCGTGCCGTTCCTTCCGTTACCCTTGCCTTCCCTTGCTTTGCCTTGCCTTCCTCTCCTTCCGTTACTCTTTCCTTGCCTAGCCGTGCATTGCCTAGCCTTGCGTTGTCGTGCATTAGCCTTGCCTCGCCTGACCGTTCCTTGCCTTGCCTTACCCTTTCTTTGCCTTTCCGTGCATTGCCTAGTCCTGCGTTGTCGTGCCTTAGCCTTGTTTCCCCTTACCTTGCCGTTCCTTCCGTTACCCTTGCCTTCCCTTGCTTTCCCTTGCCTTTCTTTCCTTCCGTTACTCTTTCCTTGCCTTGCCGAGCACTGCCTAGCCTTGCGTTGTCGTGCATTAGCCTTGCCTCGCCTGACCGTGCCTTGCCTTCCGTTATGCTTTCCTTGCCTTGCCGTGCATTGCCTAGCCCTGCATTGTCGTGCATTAGCCTTGCCTTTCCTCACCGTGCCTTGCCTTGCGTTACCCTTTCCTTGCTTGGCCGTGCATTGCCTAGCCGTGCGTTGCCGTGCCTTACCCTTGTTTCCCCTTGCCCTGCCTTGCCTTTTGTTACACTTGCCTTGCCTTGCTTTGCCTTGCCTTCCTCTCCTTCCGTTACTCTTTCCTTGCCTAGCCGTGCATTGCCTAGCCTTGCGGTGTCGTGCATTAGCCTTGCCTCGCCTGACCGTGCCTTGCCTTGCGTTACCCTTTCCTTGCCTTGCCGTGCATTGCCTAGTCCTGCGTTGTCGTGCCTTAGCCTTGTTTCCCCTTACCGTGCCGTTCCTTCCGTTACCCTTGCCTTCCCTTGCTTTCCCTTGCCTTTCTTTCCTTCCGTTACTCTTTCCTTGCCTTGCCGAGCACTGCCTAGCCTTGCGTTGTCGTGCCTTAGCCTTGCCTCGCCTGACCGTGCATTGCCTTGCGTTACCCTTTCCTTTCCTTGCCGTGCATTGCCTAGCCTTGCGTTGTCGTGCATTAGCCTTGCCTCGCCTGACCGTGCCTTGCCTTGCGTTCCCCTTTCCTTGCCTTGCCGTGCATTGCCTAGCCGTGCTTTTCGTGCATTAGCGTTGCTCGCCTGACCGTGCCTTGCCTTGCGTTACCACTTTCCTTGCCTTGCCGTGCATTGCCTAGTCCTGCGTTGTCGTGCCTTAGGCTTGTTTCCCCTTAACGTGCCGTTCCGTCCGTTGCCCTTGCCTACCCTTGCTTTCCCTTGCCTTCCTTGCCTTCCGTTACTCTTTGCTTGCCTTCCGTGCATTGCCTAGCCTTGCGTTGTCGTGCCTTAGCCTTGCCTCGCCTGACCGTGCCTTGCCTTGCGTTACCCTTTCCTTGCCTTGCCGTGCATTGCCTAGCCTTGCGTTGTCGTGCCTTACCCTTGTTTCCCTTGCCTTTCTTTCCTTCCGTTACTCTTTCCTTGCCTAGCCGTGCACTGCCTAGCCTTGCGTTGTCGTGCATTAGCCTTGCCTCGCCTGACCGTGCATTGCCTTGCGTTACCCTTTCCTTGCCTTGCCGTGCATTGCCTAGCCTTGCGTTGTCGTGCATTAGCCTTGCCTCGCCTGACCTTGCCTTGCCTTGCGTTACCCTTTCCTTGCCTTGCCGTGCATTGCCTAGCCGTGCTTTTTCGTGCATTAGCGTTGCCTCGCCTGACCGTGCCTTGCCTTGCGTTACCCTTTCCTTGCCTTGCCGTGCATTGCCTAGTCCTGCGTTGTCGTGCCTTAGGCTTGTTTCCCCTTAACGTGCCGTTCCGTCCGTTGCCCTTGCATACCCTTGCTTTCCCTTGCCTTCCTTGCCTTCCGTTACTCTTTACTTACCTTCCGTGCATTGCCTAGCCTTGCGTTGTCGTGCCTTAGCCTTGCGTCGCCTGACCGTGCCTTGCCTTGCGTTACCCTTTCTTTGCCTTGCCGTGCATTGCCTAGTCCTGCGTTGTCGTGCCTTAGCCTTGTTTCCCCGTACCGTGCCGTTCCTTCCGTTAGCCTTGCCTTCCCTTGCTTTCCCTTGCCTTTCTTTCCTTCCGTTACTCTTTCCTTGCCTAGCCGTGCAATGCCTAGCCGTGCGTTGTCGTGCCTTAGCCTTGTTTCCCCTTGCGGTGCCGTTCCTTCCGTTACACTTGCCTTGCCTTTCTTTGCCTTGCCTTCCTTTCCTTCCGTTACTCTTTCCTTGCCTAGCCGTGCACTGCCTAGCCTTGCGTTGTCGTGCCTTAGCCTTGGCTCGCCTGACAGTGCCTTGCCTTGCGATACCCTTTCCTTGCCTTGCCGTGCACTGCCTAGCCTTGCATTGTCGTGTCTTACCCTTGTTTCCCCTTGCCGTGCCGTGCCTTTTGTTACACTTGCCTTGCCTTGCTTTGCTATGCCTTCCTTTCCTTCCGTTACTCTTTCCTTGCCTAGCCGTGCATTGCCTAGCCTTGCGTTGTCGTGCATTAGCCTTGCCTCGCCTGACCGTGCCTTGCCTTGCGTTACCCTTTCCTTGCCTTGCCGTGCATTGCCTAGTCCTGAGTTGTCGTGCCTTAGCCTTGTTTCCGCTTACCGTGCCGTTCCTTCCTTTACCTTTGCCTTCCCTTGCCTTCCTTGCCTTCCGTTACTCTTTGCTTGCCTTCCGTGCATTGCCTAGCCTTGCGTTGTCCTGCCTTAGCCTTACCTCGCCTGACCGTGCCTTGCCTTGCGTTACCCTTTCCTTGCCTTGCCGTGCATTGCCTAGCCGTGCTTTTTCGTGCATTAGCGTTGCCTCGCCTGACCGTGCCTTGCCTTGCGTTACCCTTTCTTGCCTTGCCGTGCATTGCCTAGTCCTGCGTTGTCGTGCCTTAGGCTTGTTTCCCCTTAACGTGCAGTTCCGTCCGTTGCCCTTGCCTACCCTTGCTTTCCCTTGCCTTCCTTGCCTTCCGTTACTCTTTACTTACCTTCCGTGCATTGCCTAGCCTTGCGTTGTCGTGCCTTAGCCTTGCCTCGCCTGACCGTGCCTTGCCTTGCGTTACCCTTTCCTTGCCTTGCCGTGCATTGCCGAGTCCTGCGTTGTCGTGCCTTAGCCTTGTTTCCCCTTACCGTGCCGTTCCTTCCGTTAGCCTTGCCTTCCCTTGCTTTCCCTTGCCTTTCTTTCCTTCCGTTACTCTTTCCTTGCCTTGCCGTGCATTGCCTAGCCTTGCGTTGTCGTGCATTAGCCTTGCCTTGCCTGACCTTGCCTTGCCTTGCGTTACCCTTTCCTTGCCTTGCCGTGCATTGCCTAGCCCTGCATTGTCGTGCATTAGCCTTGTTTCCCCTTACCGTGTCGTTCCTTCCGTTACCCTTGCCTTCCCTTGCTTTCCCTTGCCTTTCTTTCCTTCCGTTACTCTTTCCTTGCCTTGCCGAGCACTGCCTAGCCTTGCGTTGTCGTGCATTAGCCTTGCCTCGCCTGACCGTGCCTTGCCTTGCGTTATGCTTTCCTTGCCTTGCCGTGCATTGCCTAGCCCTGCATTGTCGTGCATTAGCCTTGCCTTTCCTCACCGTGCCTTGCCTTGCGTTACCCTTTCCTTGCTTGGCCGTGCATTGCCTAGCCGTGCGTTGCCGTGCCTTACCCTTGTTTCCCCTTGCCGTGCCTTGCCTTTTGTTACACTTGCCTTGCCTTGCTTTGCCTTGCCTTCCTCTCCTTCCGTTACTCTTTCCTTGCCTAGCCGTGCATTGCCTAGCCTTGTGTTGTCGTGCATTAGCCTTGCCTCGCCTGACCGTGCCTTGCCTTGCGTTACCCTTTCTTTGCCTTGCCGTGCATTGCCTAGTCCTGCGTTGTCGTGCCTTAGCCTTGTTTCCCCTTACCGTGCCGTTCCTTCCGTTACCCTTGCCTTCCCTTGCTTTCCCTTGCCTTTCTTTCCTTCCGTTACTCTTTCCTTGCCTTGCCGAGCACTGCCTAGCCTTGCGTTTGTCGTGCATTAGCCTTGCCTCGCCTGACCGTGCCTTGCCTTGCGTTATGCTTTCCTTGCCTTGCCGTGCATTGCCTAGCCTTGCGTTGTCGTGCATTAGCCTTGCCTCGCCTGACCTTGCCTTGCCTTGCGTTACCCTTTCCTTGCCTTGCCGTGCATTGCCTAGCCCGTGCTTTTTCGTGCATTAGCGTTGTCCTCGCCTGAACCGTGCCTTGCCTTGCGTTACCCTTTCCTTGCCTTGCCGTTGCATTGCCTAGTCCTGCGTTGTCGTGCCTTAGGCTTGTTTCCCCTTAACGTGCCGTTCCGTCCGTTGCCCTTGCCTACCCTTGCTTTCCCTTGCCTTCCTTGCCTTCCGTTACTCTTTACTTACATTCCGTGCATTGCCTAGCCTTGCGTTGTCGTGCCTTAGCCTTGCGTCGCCTGACCGTGCCTTGCCTTGCGTTACCCTTTCTTTGCCTTGCCGTGCATTGCCTAGTCCTGCGTTGTCGTGCCTTAGCCTTGTTTCCCCGTACCGTGCCGTTCCTTCCGTTAGCCCTTGCCTTCCCTTGCTTTCCCTTGCCTTTCTTTCCGTCCGTTACTCTTTCCTTGCCTAGCCGTGCACTGCGTAGCCGTGCGTTGTCGTGCCTTAGCCTTGTTTCCCCTTGCTGTGCCGTTCCTTCCGTTACACTTGCCTTGCCTTTCTTTGCCTTGCCTTCCTTTCCTTCCGTTACTCTTTCCTTGCCTAGCCGTGCATTGCCTAGCCTTGCGTTGTCGTGCATTAGCCTTGCCTCGCCTCACCGTACCTTGCCTTGCGTTACCCTTTCCTTGCCTTGCCGTGCACTGCCTAGCCTTGCGTTGTCGTGCCTTACCCTTGTTTCCCCTTGCCGTGCCGTGCCTTGTGTTACACTTGCCTTGCCTTGCTTTGCCTTGCCTTCCTTTCCTTCCGTTACTCTTTCCTTGCCTAGCCGTGCATTGCCTAGCCTTGCGTTGTCGTGCATTAGCCTTGCCTCGCCTGACCGTGCCTTGCCTTGCGTTACCCTTTCCTTCCCTTGCCGTGCATTGCCTAGCCGTGCGTTGTCTTGCCTTAGCCTTGTTTCCCCTTGCTGTGCCGTTTCTTCCGTTACACTTGCCTTGCCTTACTTTGCCTTGCCTTCCTTTCCTTCCGTTACTCTTTCCTTGCCTAGCCGTGCACTGCCTAGCCTTGCGTTGTCGTGCCTTAGCCTTGGCTCGCCTGACCGTGCCTTGCCTTGCGTTACCCTTTCCTTGCCTTGCCGTGCATTGCCTAGCCGAGCGTTGTCGTGCATTAGCCTTCCCTTGCCTCACCGTACCTTGCCTTGCGTTACCCTTTCCTTGCCTTGCCGTGCATTGCCTAGCCGTGCGTTGCCGTGCCTTACCCTTGTTTCCCCTTGCCGTGCCTTGCCTTTTGTTACACTTGCCTTGCCTTGCTTTGCCTTGCCTTCCTCTCCTTCCCTTACTCTTTCCTTGCCTAGCCGTGCATTGCCTAGACTTGCGTTGTCGTGCCTTAGCCTTGCCTCGCCTGACCGTGCCCTTGCTTTGCGTTACCCTTTCCTTGCCTTGCCGTGCATTGCCTAGTCCTGCGTTGTCGTGCCTTAGCCTTGTTTCCCCTTACCGTTGCCGTTGCTTCCGTTACCCTTTCCTTCCCTTGCTTTCCCTTGCCTTTCTTTCCTTCCGTTACTCTTTCCTTGCCTTGCCGAGCACTGCCTAGCCTTGCGTTGTCGTGCATTAGCCTTGCCTCGCCTGACCGTGCCTTGCCTTGCGTTACCCTTTCCTTACCTTGCCTTCCCTTGCCGTGCATTTCCTAGTCCTGAGTTGTCGTGCCTTAGCCTTGTTTCCGCTTACCGTGCCGTTCCTTCCTTTACCTTTGCCTTCCCTTGCCTTCCTTGCCTTCCGTTACTCTTTGCTTGCCTTCCGTGCATTGCCTAGCCTTGCGTTGTCCTGCCTTAGCCTTGCCTCGCCTGACCGTGCCTTGCCTTGCGTTACCCTTTCCTTGCCTTGCCGTGCATTGCCTAGTCCTGCGTTGTCGTGCCTTAGCCTTGTTTCCCCTTACCGTGCCGTTCCTTCCGTTAAACTTGCCTTCCCTTGCTTTTCCTTGCCTTTCTTTCCTTCCGTTACTCTTTCCTTGCCTTGCCGAGCACGGCCTAGCCTTGCGTTGTCGTGCATTAGCCTTGCCTCGCCTGACCGTGCCTTGCCTTGCGTTATGCTTTCCTTGCCTTGCCGTGCATTGCCTAGCCCTGCATTGTCGTGCATTAGCCTTGCCTTTCCTCACCGTGCCTTGCCTTGCGTTACCCTTTCCTTGCTTGGCCGTGCATTGCCTAGCCGTGCGTTGCCGTGCCTTACCCTTGTTTCCCGTTGCCGTGGCTTGCCTTTTGTTACACTTGCCTTGTCTTGCTTTGCCTTGCCTTCCTTGCCTTCCGTTACTCTTTCCTTGCCTTGCCGTGCATTGCCTAGCCTTGCGTTGTCGTGCATTAGCCTTGCCTCGCCTGACCGTTCCTTGCCTTGCGTTACCCTTTCTTTGCCTTGCCGTGCATTGCCTAGTCCTGCGTTGTCGTGCCTTAGCCTTGTTTCCCCTTACAGTGCCGTTCCTTCCGTTACCCTTGCCTTCCCTTGCTTTCCCTTGCCTTTCTTTCCTTCCGTTACTCTTTCCTTGCCTTGCCGAGCACGGCCTAGCCTTGCGTTGTCGTGCATTAGCCTTGCCTCGCCTGACCGTGCCTTGCCTTGCGTTATGCTTTCCTTGCCTTGCCGTGCATTGCCTAGCCCTGCATTGTCGTGCATTAGCCTTGCCTTTCCTCACCGTGCCTTGCCTTGCGTTACCCTTTCCTTGCTTGGCCGTGCATTGCCTAGCCGTGCGTTGCCGTGCCTTACCCTTGCTTCGTCTTGCCGTGCCTTGCCTTTTGTTACACTTGCCTTGCCTTGCTTTGCCTTGCCTTCCTCTCCTTCCGTTACTCTTTCCTTGCCTAGCCGTGCATTGCCTAGCCTTGCGTTGTCGTGCATTAGCCTTGCCTCGCCTGACCGTGCATTGCCTTGCGTTACCCTTTCCTTGCCTTGCCGTGCATTGCCTAGCCTTGCGTTGTCGTGCATTAGCCTTGCCTCGCCTGACCGTGCCTTGCCTTGCGTTACCCTTTCCTTGCCTTGCCGTGCATTGCCTAGCCGTGCTTTTTCGTGCATTAGCGTTGCCTCGCCTGACCGTGCCTTGCCTTGCGTTACCCTTTCCTTGCCTTGCCGTGCATTGCCTAGTCCTGCGTTGTCGTGCCTTAGGCTTGTTTCCGCTTAACGTGCCGTTCCGTCCGTTGCCCTTGCCTACCCTTGCTTTCCCTTGCCTTCCTTGCCTTCCGTTACTCTTTACTTACCTTCCGTGCATTGCCTAGCCTTGCGTTGTCGTGCCTTAGCCTTGCCTCGCCTGACCGTGCCTTGCCTTGCGTTACCCTTTCTTTCCCTTGCCGTGCAGTGCCTAGCCGTGCGTTGTCGTGCCTTAGCCTTGTTTCCCCGTACCGTGCCGTTCCTTCCGTTAGCCTTGCCTTCCCTTGCTTTCCCTTGCCTTTCTTTCCTTCCGTTACTCTTTCCTTGCCTAGCCGTGCACTGCCTAGCCGTGCGTTGTCGTGCCTTAGCCTTGTTTCCCCTTGCTGTGCCGTTCCTTCCGTTACACTTGCCTTGCCTTTCTTTGCCTTGCCTTCCTTTCCTTCCGTTACTCTTTCCTTACCTAGCCGTCCACTGCCTAGCCTTGCGTTGTCGTGCATTAGCCTTCCCTTGCCTCACCGTACCTTGCCTTGCGTTACCCTTTCCTTGCCTAGCCCTGCACTGCCTAGCCTTGCATTGTCGTGCCTTACCCTTGTTTCCCCTTGCCGTGCCGTGCCTTTTGTTACACTTGCCTTGCCTTGCTTTGCTATGCCTTCCTTTCCTTCCGTTACTCTTTCCTTGCCTAGCCGTGCATTGCCTAGCCTTGCGTTGTCGTGCATTAGCCTTGCCTCGCCTGACCGTGCCTTGCCTTGCGTTACCCTTTCCTTCCCTTGCCGTGCATTGCCTAGCCGTGCGTTGTCTTGCCTTAGCCTTGTTTCCCCTTGCTGTGCCGTTTCTTCCGTTACACTTGCCTTGCCTTACTTTGCCTTGCCTTCCTTTCCTTCCCTTTCCTTGCCTAGCCGTGCACTGCCTAGCCTTGCGTTGTCGTGCCTTAGCCTTGGCTCGCCTGACCGTGCCTTCCCTTGCGTTACCCTTTCCTTGCCTTGCCGTGCATTGCCTAGCCGAGCGTTGTCGTGCATTAGCCTTCCCTTGCCACACCGTGCCTTGCTTTGCGTTACCCTTTCTTTGCTTTGCCGTGCATTGCCTAGTCCTGCGTTGTCGTGCCTTAGCCTTGTTTCCCCTTACCGTGCCGTTCCTTCCGTTACCCTTGCCTTCCCTTGCTTTCCCTTGCCTTTCTTTCCTTCCGTTACTCTTTCCTTGCCTTGCCGAGCACTGCCTAGCCTTGCGTTGTCGTGCATTAGCCTTGCCTCGCCTGACCGTGCATTGCCTTGCGTTACCCTTTCCTTGCCTTGCCGTGCATTGCCTAGCCTTGCGTTGTCGTGCATTAGCCTTGCCTCACCTGACCGTGCCTTGCCTTGCGTTACCCTTTCCTTGCCTTGCCGTGCATTGCCTACCCGTGCTTTTTCGTGCATTAGCGTTGCCTCGCCTGACCGTGCCTTGCCTTGCGTTACCCTTTCCTTGCCTTGCCGTGCATTGCCTAGTCCTGCGTTGTCGTGCCTTAGCCTTGTTTCCCCTTACCGTGCCGTTCCTTCCGTTACCCTTGCCTTCCCTTGCTTTCCCGTCCCTTTCTTTCCTTCCGTTACTCTTTCCTTCCCTTGCCGAGCACTGCCTAGCCTTGCGTTGTCGTGCATTAGCCTTGCCTCGCCTAACCGTGCTTTGCCTTGCGTTATGCTTTCCTTGCCTTGCCGTGCATTGCCTAGCCCTGCATTGTCGTGCATTAGCCTTGCCTTTCCTCACCGTGCCTTGCCTTGCGTTACCCTTTCCTTCCTTGGCCGTGCATTGCCTAGCCGTGCGTTGCCGTGCCTTACCCTTGTTTCCCCTTGCCGTGCCTTGCCTTTTGTTACACTTGCCTTGCCTTACTTTGCCTTGCCTTCCTCTCCTTCCGTTACTCTTTCCTTGCCTAGCCGTGCATTGCCTAGCCTTGCGTTGTCGTGCATTAGCCTTGCCTCGCCTTGCCGTGCATTGCCTAGTCCTGCGTTGTCGTGCCTTAGCCTTGTTTCCCCGTACCGTGCCGTTCCTTCCGTTAGCCTTGCCTTCCCTTGCTTTCCCTTGCCTTTCTTTCCTTCCGTTACTCTTTCCTTGCCTAGCCGTGCACTGCCTAGCCGTGCGTTGTCGTGCCTTAGCCTTGTTTCCCCTTGCTGTGCCGTTCCTTCCGTTACACTTGCCTTCCCTTGCTTTCCCTTGCCTTTCTTTCCTTCCGTTACTCTTTCCTTGCCTAGCCGTGCACTGCCTAGCCGTGCGTTGTCCGTGCATTAGCCTTCCCTTGCCTCACCGTACCTTGCCTTGCGTTACCCTTTCCTTGCCTTGCCGTGCACTGCCTAGCCTTGCATTGTCGTGCCTTACCCTTGTTTCCCCTTGCCGTGCCGTGCCTTTTGTTACATTTGCCTTGCCTTGCTTTGCTATGCCTTCCTTTCCTTCCGTTACTCTTTCCTTGCCTAGCCGTGCATTGCCTAGCCTTGCGTTGTCGTGCATTAGCCTTGCCTCGCCTGACCGTGCCTTGCCTTGCGTTACCCTTTCCTTGCCTTGCCGTGCATTGCCTAGTCCTGAGTTGTCGTGCCTTAGCCTTGTTTCCGCTTACCGTGCCGTTCCTTCCTTTACCTTTGCCTTCCCTTGCCTTCCTTTCCTTCCGTTACTCTTTCCTTGCCTAGCCGTGCACTGCCTAGCCTTGCGTTGTCGTGCCTTAGCCTTGGCTCGCCTGACAGTGCCTTGCCTTGCGTTACCCTTTCCTTGCCTTGCCGTGCATTGCCTAGCCGAGCGTTGTCGTGCATTAGCCTTCCCTTGCCTCACCGTGCCTTGCTTTGCGTTACCCTTTCCTTGCCTTGCCATGCATTTCCTAGCCGTGCGTTGCCGTGCCTTACCCTTGTTTCCCCTTGCCGTGGCTTGCCTTTTGTTACACTTGCCTTGCCTTGCTTTGCCTTGCTTTCCTCTCCTTCCGTTACTCTTTCCTTGCCTAGCCGTGCACTGCCTAGACTTGCGTTGTCGTGCCTTAGCCTTGCCTCGCCTGACCGTGCCTTGCTTTGCGTTACCCTTTCCTTGCCTTGCCGTGCATTGCCTAGTCCGGCGTTGTCGTGCCTTAGCCTTGTTTCCCCTTACCGTGCCGTTGCTTCCGTTACCCTTTCCTTCCCTTGCTTTCCCTTGCCTTTCTTTCCTTCCGTTACTCTTTCCTTGCCTTGCCGAGCACTGCCTAGCCTTGCGTTGTCGTGCATTAGCCTTGCCTCGCCTGACCGTGCATTGCCTTGCGTTACCCTTTCCTTGCCTTGCCTTGCATTGCCTAGTCCTGAGTTGTCGTGCCTTAGCCTTGTTTCCGCTTACCGTGCCGTTCCTTCCTTTACCTTTGCCTTCCCTTGCCTTCCTTGCCTTCCGTTACTCTTTGCTTGCCTTCCGTGCATTGCCTAGCCTTGCGTTGTCCTGCCTTAGCCTTGCCTCGCCTGACCGTGCCTTGCCTTGCGTTACCCTTTCCTTGCCTTGCCGTGCATTGCCTAGCCGTGCGTTGTCGTGCCTTAGCCTTGTTTCCCCTTACCGTGCCGTTCCTTCCGTTACCCTTGCCTTCCCTTGCTTTGCCTTGCCTTCCTCTCCTTCCGTTACTCTTTCCTTGCCTAGCCGTGCATTGCCTAGCCTTGCGTTGTCGTGCATTAGCCTTGCCTCGCCTGACCTTGCCTTGCCTTGCGTTACCCTTTCCTTGCCTTGCCGTGCATTGCCTAGCCCTGCGTTGTCGTGCCTTAGCCTTGTTTCCCCTTACCGTGCCGTTCCTTCCGTTACCCTTGCCTTCCCTTGCTTTCCCTTGCCTTTCTTTCCTTCCGTTACTCTTTCCTTGCCTTGCCGAGCACTGCCTAGCCTTGCGTTGTCGTGCATTAGCCTTGCCTCGCCTGAAAGTGCCTTGCCTTGCGTTATGCTTTCCTTGCCTTGCCGTGCATTGCCTAGCCGTGCATTGTCGTGCATTAGCCTTGCCTTTCCTCACCGTGCCTTGCCTTGCGTTACCCTTTCCTTGCTTGGCCGTGCATTGCCTAGCCGTGCGTTGCCGTGCCTTACCCTTGTTTCCCGTTGCCATGGCTTGCCTTTTGTTACAGTTGCCTTGTCTTGCTTTGCCTTGCCTTCCTCTCCTTCCGTTACTCTTTCCTTTCCTTGCCGTGCATTGCCTAGCCTTGCGTTGTCGTGCATTAGCCTTGCCTCGCCTGACGTTGCCTTGCCTTGCGTTACCCTTTCCTTGCCTTGCCGTGCATTGCCTAGCCGTGCTTTTTCGTGCATTAGCGTTGCCTCGCCTGACCGTGCCTTGCCTTGCGTTACCCTTTCCTTGCCTTGCCGTGCATTGCCTAGTCCTGCGTTGTCGTGCCTTAGGCTTGTTTCCCCTTAACGTGCCGTTCCGTCCGTTGCCCTTGCCTACCCTTGCTTTCCCTTGCCTTCCTTGCCTTCCGTTACTCTTTACTTACCTTCCGTGCATTGCCTATCCTTGCGTTGTCGTGCCTTAGCCTTGCCTTGCCTCACCGTGCCTTGCCTTGCGTTACCCTTTCTTTGCCTTGCCGTGCATTGCCTAGTCCTGCGTTGTCGTGCCTTAGCCTTGTTTCCCCGTACCGTGCCGTTCCTTCCGTTAGCCTTGCCTTCCCTTGCTTTCCCTTGCCTTTCTTTCCTTCCGTTACTCTTTCCTTGCCTAGCCGTGCAATGCCTAGCCGTGCGTTGTCGTGCCTTAGCCTTGTTTCCCCTTGCTGTGCCGTTCCTTCCGTTACACTTGCCTTGCCTTTCTTTGCCTTGCCTTCCTTTCCTTCCGTTACTCTTTCCTTGCCTAGCCGTGCACTGCCTAGCCTTGCGTTGTCGTGCCTTAGCCTTGGCTCGCCTGACAGTGCCTTGCCTTGCGATACCCTTTCCTTGCCTTACCGTGCACTGCCTAGCCTTGCATTGTCGTGTCTTACCCTTGTTTCCCCTTGCCGTGCCGTGCCTTTTGTTACACTTGCCTTGCCTTGCTTTGCTATGCCTTCCTTTCCTTCCGTTACTCTTTCCTTGCCTAGCCGTGCATTGCCTAGCCTTGCGTTGTCGTGCATTAGCCTTGCCTCGCCTGACCGTGCCTTGCCTTGCGTTACCCTTTCCTTGCCTTGCCGTGCATTGCCTAGTCCTGAGTTGTCGTGCCTTAGCCTTGTTTCCGCTTACCGTGCCGTTCCTTCCTTTACCTTTGCCTTCCCTTGCCTTCCTTGCCTTCCGTTACTCTTTGCTTCCCTTCCGTGCATTGCCTAGCCTTGCGTTGTCCTGCCTTAGCCTTGCCTCGCCTGACCGTGCCTTGCCTTGCGTTACCCTTTCCTTGCCTTGCCGTGCATTGCCTAGTCCTGCGTTGTCGTGCCTTAGCCTTGTTTCCCCTTACCGTGCCGTTCCTTCCGTTACCCTTGCCTTCCCTTGCTTTCCCTTGCCTTTCTTTCCTTCCGTTACTCTTTCCTTGCCTTGCCGAGCACTGCCTAGCCTTGCGTTGTCGTGCATTAGCCTTGCCTCGCCTGACCGTGCCTTGCCTTGCGTTATGCTTTCCTTGCCTTGCCGTGCATTGCCTAGCCGTGCATTGTCGTGCATTAGCCTTGCCTTTCCTCACCGTGCCTTGCCTTGCGTTACCCTTTCCTTGCTTGGCCGTGCATTGCCTAGCCGTGCGTTGCCGTGCCTTACACTTGTTTCCCCTTGCCGTGCCTTGCCTTTTGTTACACTTGCCTTGCCTTGCTTTGCCTTGCCTTCCTCTCCTTCCGTTACTCTTTCCTTGCCTAGCCGTGCATTGCCTAGCCTTGCGTTGTCGTGCATTAGCCTTGCCTCCCCTGACCGTGCCTTGCCTTGCGTTACCCTTTCTTTGCCTTGCCGTGCATTGCCTAGCCGTGCGTTGCCGTGCCTTACCCCTGTTTCCCCTTGCCGTGCCTTGCCTTTTGTTACACTTGCCTTGCCTTGCTTTGCCTTGCCTTCCTCTCCTTCCATTACTCTTTCCTTGCCTAGCCGTGCATTGCCTAGCCTTGCGTTGTCGTGCATTAGCCTTGCCTCGCCTGACCGTGCATTGCCTTGCGTTACCCTTTCCTTGCCTTGCCGTGCATTGCCTAGCCTTGCGTTGTCGTGCATTAGCCTTGCCTCGCCTGACCGTGCCTTGCCTTGCGTTACCCTTTCCTTGCCTTGCCGTGCATTGCCTAGCCGTGCTTTTTCGTGCATTAGCGTTGCCTCGCCTGACCGTGCCTTGCCTTCCGTTACCCTTTCCTTGCCTTGCCGTGCATTGCCTAGTCCTGCGTTGTCGTGCCTTAGGCTTGTTTCCCCTTAACGTGCAGTTCCGTCCGTTGCCCTTGCCTACCCTTGCTTTCCCTTGCCTTCCTTGCCTTCCGTTACTCGTTACTTACCGTCCATGCATTGCCTAGCCTTGCGTTGTCGTGCCTTAGCCTTGCGTCGCCTGACCGAGCCTTGCCTTGCATTACCCTTTCTTTGCCTTGCCGTGCATTGCCGAGTCCTGCGTTGTCGTGCCTTAGCCTTGTTTCCCCTTACCGTGCCGTTCCTTCCGTTAGCCTTGCCTTCCCTTGCTTTCCCTTGCCTTTCTTTCCTTCCGTTACTCTTTCCTTGCCTAGCCGTGCATTGCCTAGCCTTGCGTTGTCGTGCATTAGCCTTGCCTCGCCTGACCGTGCCTTGCCTTGCGTTACCCTTTCTTTGCCTTGCCGTGCATTGCCTAGTCCTGCGTTGTCGTGCCTTAGCCTTGTTTCCCCTTACCGTGCCGTTCCTTCCGTTACCCTTGCCTTCCCTTGCTTTCCCTTGCCTTTCTTTCCTTCCGTTACTCTTTCCTTGCCTTGCCGTGCACTGCCTAGCCTTGCGTTGTCGTGCATTAGCCTTGCCTTTCCTCACCGTGCCTTGCCTTGCGTTACCCTTTCCTTGCTTGGCCGTGCATTGCCTAGCCGTGCGTTTCCGTGCCTTACCCTTGTTTCCCCTTGCCGTGCCTTGCCTTTTGTTACACTTGCCTTGCCTTGCTTTGCCTTGCCTTCCTCTCCTTCCGTTACTCTTTCCTTGCCTACCCGTGCATTGCCTAGCCTTGCGTTGTCGTGCATTAGCCTTGCCTCGCCTGACCGTGCCTTGCCTTGCGTTACCCTTTCTTTGCCTTGCCGTGCATTGCCTAGTCCTGCGTTGTCGTGCCTTAGCCTTGTTTCCCCTTACCGTGCCGTTCCTTCCGTTACCCTTGCCTTCCCTTGCTTTCCCTTGCCTTTCTTTCCTTCCGTTACTCTTTCCTTGCCTTGCCGAGCACTGCCTAGCCTTGCGTTGTCGTGCATTAGCCTTGCCTCGCCTGACCGTGCATTGCCTTGCGTTACCCTTTCCTTGCCTTGCCGTGCATTGCCTAGCCTTGCGTTGTCGTGCATTAGCCTTGCCTCGCCTGACCTTGCCTTGCCTTGCGTTACCCTTTCCTTGCCTTGCCGTGCATTGCCTAGCCGTGCTTTTTCGTGCATTAGCGTTGCCTCACCTGACCGTGCCTTGCCTTGCGTTACCCTTTCCTTGCCTTGCCGTGCATTGCCTAGTCCTGCGTTGTCGTGCCTTAGGCTTGTTTCCCCTTAACGTGCCGTTCCGTCCGTTGCCCTTGCCTACCCTTGCTTTCCCTTGCCTTCCTTGCCTTCCGTTACTCTTTACTTACATTCCGTGCATTGCCTAGCCTTGCGTTGTCGTGCTTTATCCTTGCGTCGCCTGACCGTGCCTTGCCTTGCGTTACCCTTTCTTTGCCTTGCCGTGCATTGCCTAGTCCTGCGTTGTCGTGCCTTAGCCTTGTTTCCCCGTACCGTGCCGTTCCTTCCGTTAGCCTTGCCTTCCCTTGCTTTCCCTTGCCTTTCGTTCCGTCCGTTACTCTTTCCTTGCCTAGCCGTGCACTGCCTAGCCGTGCGTTGTCGTGCCTTAGCCTTGTTTCCCCTTGCTGTGCCGTTCCTTCCGTTACACTTGCCTTGCCTTTCTTTGCCTTGCCTTTCGTTCCTTCCGTTACTCTTTCCTTGCCTAGCCGTGCACTGCCTAGCCTTGCGTTGTCGTGCATTAGCCTTCCCTTGCCTCACCGTACCTTGCCTTGCGTTACCCTTTCCTTGCCTTGCCGTGCACTGCCTAGCCTTGCGTTGTCGTGCCTTACCCTTGTTTCCCCTTGCCGTGCCGTGCCTTTTGTTACACTTGCCTTGCCTTGCTTTGCTTTGCCTTCCTTTCCTTCCGTTACTCTTTCCTTGCCTAGCCGTGCATTGCCTAGCCTTGCGTTGTCGTGCATTAGCCTTGCCTCGCCTGACCGTGCCTTGCCTTGCGTTACCCTTTCCTTCCCTTGCCGTGCATTGCCTAGCCGTGCGTTGTCTTGCCTTAGCCTTGTTTCCCCTTGCTGTGCCGTTTCTTCCGTTACACTTGCCTTGCCTTACTTTGCCTTGCCTTCCTTTCCTTCCGTTACTCTTTCCTTGCCTAGCCGTGCACTGCCTAGCCTTGCGTTGTCGTGCCTTAGCCTTGGCTCGCCTGACAGTGCCTTGCCTTGCGTTACCCTTTCCTTGCCTTGCCGTGCATTGCCTAGCCGAGCGTTGTCGTGCATTAGCCTTCCCTTGCCTCACCATTCCTTGCTTTGCGTTACCCTTTCCTTGCCTTGCCATGCATTTCCTAGCCGTGCGTTGCCGTGCCTTACCCTTGTTTCCCCTTGCCGTGGCTTGCCTTTTGTTACACTTGCCTTGCCTTGCTTTGCCTTGCTTTCCTCTCCTTCCGTTACTCTTTCCTTGCCTAGCCGTGCACTGCCTAGACTTGCGTTGTCGTGCCTTAGCCTTGCCTCGCCTGACCGTGCCTTGCTTTGCATTACCCTTTCCTTGCCTTGCCGTGCATTGCCTAGTCCTGCGTTGTCGTGCCTTAGCCTTGTTTCCCCTTACCGTGCCGTTGATTCCGTTACCCTTTCCTTCCCTTGCTTTCCCTTGCCTTTCTTTCCTTCCGTTACTCTTTCCTTGCCTTGCCGAGCACTGCCTAGCCTTGCGTTGTCGTGCATTAGCCTTGCCTCGCCTGACCGTGCATTGCCTTGCGTTACCCTTTCCTTCCCTTGCCGTGCATTGCCTAGTCCTGAGTTGTCGTGCCTTAGCCTTGTTTCCGCTTACCGTGCCGTTCCTTCCTTTACCTTTGCCTTCCCTTGCCTTCCTTGCCGTCCGTTACTCTTTGCTTGCCTTCCGTGCATTGCCTAGCCTTGCGTTGTCCTGCCTTAGCCTTGCCTCGCCTGACCGTGCCTTGCCTTGCGTTATGCTTTCCTTGCCTTGCCGTGCATTGCCTAGCCTTGCGTTGTCGTGCATTAGCCTTGCCTTTCCTCACCGTGCCTTGCCTTGCGTTACCCTTTCCTTGCATGGCCGTGCATTGCCTAGCCGTGCGTTGCCGTGCCTTACCCTTGTTTCCCCTTGCCGTGCCTTGCCTTTTGTTACACTTGCCTTGCCTTGCTTTGCCTTGCCTTCCTCTCCTTCCGTTACTCTTTCCTTGCCTAGCCGTGCATTGCCTAGCCTTGCGGTGTCGTGCATTAGCCTTGCCTCGCCTGACCGTGCCTTGCCTTGCGTTACCCTTTCTTTGCCTTGCCGTGCATTGCCTAGTCCTGCGTTGTCGTTCCTTAGCCTTGTTTCCCCTTACCGTGCCGTTCCTTCCGTTACCCTTGCCTTCCCTTGCTTTCCCTTGCCTTTCTTTCCTTCCGTTACTCTTTCCTTGCCTTGCCGAGCACTGCCTAGCCTTGCGTTGTCGTGCATTAGCCTTGCCTCGCCTGACCGTGCATTGCCTTGCGTTACCCTTTCCTTGCCTTGCCGTGCATTGCCTAGCCTTGCGTTGTCGTGCATTACCCTTGCCTCGCCTGACCGTGCCTTGCCTTGCGTTACCCTTTCCTTGCCTTGCCGTGCATTGCCTAGCCGTGCTTTTTCGTGCATTAGCGTTGCCTCGCCTGACCGTGCCTTGCCTTGCGTTACCCTTTCCTTGCCTTGCCGTGCATTGCCTAGTCCTGCGTTGTCGTGCCTTAGGCTTGTTTCCCCTTAACGTGCCGTTCCGTCCGTTGCCCTTGCCTACCCTTGCTTTCCCTTGCCTTCCTTGCCTTCCGTTACTCTTTACTTACCTTCCGTACATTGCCTAGCCTTGCGTTGTCGTGCCTTAGCCTTGCGTCGCCTGACCGTGCCTTGCCTTGCGTTACCCTTTCTTTTCCTTGCCGTGCATTGCCTAGTCCTGCGTTGTCGTGCCTTAGCCTTGTTTCCCCGTACCGTGCCGTTCCTTCCGTTAGCCTTGCCTTCCCTTGCTTTCCCTTGCCTTTCTTTCCTTCCGTTACTCTTTCCTTGCCTAGCCGTGCACTGCCTAGCCGTGCGTTGTCGTGCCTTAGCCTTGCCTCGCCTGACCGTGCATTGCCTTGCGTTACCCTTTCCTTGCCTTGCCGTGCATTGCCTAGCCTTGCGTTGTCGTGCATTAGCCTTGCCTCGCCTGACCGTGCCTTGCCTTGCGTTACCCTTTCCTTGCCTTGCCGTGCATTGCCTAGCCGTGCTTTTTCGTGCATTAGCGTTGCCTCGCCTGACCGTGCCTTGCCTTGCGTTACCCTTTCCTTGCCTTGCCGTGCATTGCCTAGTCCTGCGTTGTCGTGCCTTAGGCTTGTTTCCCCTTAACGTGCCGTTCCGTCCGTTGCCCTTGCCTACCCTTGCTTTCCCTTGCCTTCCTTGCCTTCCGTTACTCTTTACTTACCTTCCGTGCATTGCCTAGCCTTGCGTTGTCGTGCCTTAGCCTTGCGTCGCCTGACCGTGCCTTGCCTTGCGTTACCCTTTCTTTGCCTTGCCGTGCATTGCCTAGTCCTGCGTTGTCGTGCCTTAGCCTTGTTTCCCCGTACCGTGCCGTTCCTTCCGTTAGCCTTGCCTTCCCTTGCTTTCCCTTGCCTTTCTTTCCTTCCGTTACTCTTTCCTTGCCTAGCCGTGCAATGCCTAGCCGTGCGTTGTCGTGCCTTAGCCTTGTTTCCCCTTGCTGTGCCGTTCCTTCCGTTACACTTGCCTTGCCTTTCTTTGCCTTGCCTTCCTTTCCTTCCGTTACTCTTTCCTTGCCTAGCCGTGCACTGCCTAGCCTTGCGTTCTCGTGCCTTAGCCTTGGCTCGCCTGACAGTGCCTTGCCTTGCGATACCCTTTCCTTGCCTTGCCGTGCACTGCCTAGCCTTGCATTGTCGTGTCTTACCCTTGTTTCCCCTTGCCGTGCCGTGCCTTTTGTTACACTTGCCTTGCCTTGCTTTGCTATGCCTTCCTTTCCTTCCGTTACTCTTTCCTTGCCTTGCCGTGCATTGCCTAGCCTTGCGTTGTCGTGCATTAGCCTTGCCTCGCCTGACCGTGCCTTGCATTGCGTTACCCTTTCCTTGCCTAGCCGTGCATTGCCTAGCCCTGCGTTGTCGTGCCTTAGCCTTGTTTCCGCTTACCGTGCCGTTCCTTCCTTTACCTTTGCCTTCCCTTGCCTTCCTTGCCTTCCGTTACTCTTTGCTTGCCTTCCGTGCATTGCCTAGCCTTGCGTTGTCCTGCCTTAGCCTTGCCTCGCCTGACCGTGCCTTGCCTTGCGTTACCCTTTCCTTGCCTTGCCGTGCATTGCCTAGTCCTGCGTTGTCGTGCCTTAGCCTTGTTTCCCCTTACCGTGCCGTTCCTTCCGTTACCCTTGCCTTCCCTTGCTTTCCCTTGCCTTTCTTTCCTTCCGTTACTCTTTCCTTGCCTTGCCGAGCACTGCCTAGCCTTGCGTTGTCGTGCATTAGCCTTGCCTCGCCTGACCGTGCCTTGCCTTGCGTTATGCTTTCCTTGCCTTGCCGTGCATTGCCTAGCCCTGCATTGTCGTGCATTAGCCTTGCCTTTCCTCACCGTGCCTTGCCTTGCGTTACCCTTTCCTTGCTTGGCCGTGCATTGCCTAGCCGTGCGTTGCCGTGCCTTACCCTTGTTTCCCCTTGCCGTGCCTTGCCTTTTGTTACACTTGCCTTGGCTTGCTTTGCCTTGCCTTCCTCTCCTTCCGTTACTCTTTCCTTGCCTAGCCGTGCATTGCCTAGCCTTGCGTTGTCGTGCATTAGCCTTGCCTCCCCTGACCGTGCCTTGCCTTGCGTTACCCTTTCCTTGCCTTGCCCTGCATTGCCTAGTCCTGCGTTGTCGTGCCTTAGCCTTGTTTCCCCTTACCGTGCCGTTCCTTCCGTTACCCTTGCCTTCCCTTGCTTTCCCTTGCCTTTCTTTCCTTCCGTTACTCTTTCCTTGCCTTGCCGAGCACTGCCTAGCCTTGCGTTGTCGTGCATTAGCCTTGCCTCGCCTGACCGTGCATTGCCTTGCGTTACCCTTTCCTTGCCTTGCCGTGCATTGCCTAGCCTTGCGTTGTCGTGCATTAGCCTTGCCTCGCCTGACTGTGCCTTGCCTTGCGTTACCCTTTCCTTGCCTTGCCGTGCATTGCCTAGCCGTGCTTTTTCGTGCATTAGCGTTGCCTCGCCTGACCGTGCCTTGCCTTGCGTTACCCTTTCCTTGCCTTGCCGTGCATTGCCTAGTCCTGCGTTGTCGTGCCTTAGGCTTGTTTCCCCTTAACGTGCCGTTCCGTCCGTTGCCCTTGCCTACCCTTGCTTTCCCTTGCCTTCCTTGCCTTCCGTTACTCTTTACTTACCTTCCGTGCATTGCCTAGCCTTGCGTTGTCGTGCATTAGCCTTGCCTCGCCTGACCGTGCATTGCCTTGCGTTACCCTTTCCTTGCCTTGCCGTGCATTGCCTAGTCCTGAGTTGTCGTGCCTTAGCCTTGTTTCCGCTTACCGTGCCGTTCCTTCCTTTACCTTTGCCTTCCCTTGCCTTCCTTGCCTTCCGTTACTCTTTGCTTGCCTTCCGTGCATTGCCTAGCCTTGCGTTGTCCTGCCTTAGCCTTGCCTCGCCTGACCGTGCCTTGCCTTGCGTTACCCTTTCCTTGCCTTGCCGTGCATTGCCTAGCCCTGCGTTGTCGTGCCTTAGCCTTGTTTCCCCTTACCGTGCCGTTCCTTCCGTTACCCTTGCCTTCCCTTGCTTTTCCTTGCCTTTCTTTCCTTCCGTTACTCTTTCCTTGCCTTGCCGAGCACGGCCTAGCCTTGCGTTGTCGTGCATTAGCCTTGCCTCGCCTGACCGTGCCTTGCCTTGCGTTATGCTTTCCTTGCCTTGCCGTGCATTGCCTAGCCCTGCATTGTCGTGCATTAGCCTTGCCTTTCCTCACCGTGCCTTGCCTTCGTTACCCTTTCCTTGCTTGGCCGTGCATTGCCTAGCCGTGCGTTGCCGTGCCTTACCCTTGTTTCCCGTTGCCGTGGCTTGCCTTTTGTTACACTTGCCTTGCCTTGCTTTGCCTTGCCTTCCTCTCCTTCCGTTACTCTTTCCTTGCCTAGCCGTGCATTGCCTAGCCTTGCGTTGTCGTGCATTAGCCTTGCCTCGCCTGACCGTGCCTTGCCTTGCGTTACCCTTTCTTTGCCTTGCCGTGCATTGCCTAGTCCTGCGTTGTCGTGCCTTAGCCTTGTTTCCCCTTACCGTGCCGTTCCTTCCGTTACCCTTGCCTTCCCTTGCTTTCCCTTGCCTTTCTTTCCTTCCGTTACTCTTTCCTTGCCTTGCCGAGCACTGCCTAGCCTTGCGTTGTCGTGCATTAGCCTTGCCTCGCCTGACCGTGCCTTGCCTTGCGTTATGCTTTCCTTGCCTTGCCTTGCATTGCCTAGCCCTGCATTGTCGTGCATTAGCCTTGCCTTTCCTCACCGTGCCTTGCCTTGCGTTACCCTTTCCTTGCTTGGCCGTGCATTGCCTAGCCGTGCGTTGCCGTGCCTTACCCTTGTTTCGTCTTGCCGTGCCTTGCCTTTTGTTACACTTGCCTTGCCTTGCTTTGCCTTGCCTTCCTCTCCTTCCGTTACTCTTTCCTTGCCTTGCCGTGCATTAGCCTTGCCTCGCCTGCCTTTGCCTTCCCCTTTCTTGCCTTGCCGTTACTCTTTCCTTGCCTAGCCGTGCATTGCCTAGCCTTGCGTTGTCGTGCATTAGCCTTGCCTCGCCTGACCGTGCATTGCCTTGCGTTACCCTTTCCTTGCCTTGCCGTGCATTGCCTAGCCTTGCGTTGTCGTGCATTAGCCTTGCCTCGCCTGACCGTGCCTTGCCTTGCGTTACCCTTTCCTTGCCTTGCCGTGCATTGCCTAGCCGTGCTTTTTCGTGCATTAGCGTTGCCTCGCCTGACCGTGCCTTGCCTTGCGTTACCCTTTCCTTGCCTTGCCGTGCATTGCCTAGTCCTGCGTTGTCGTGCCTTAGGCTTGTTTCCCCTTAACGTGCCGTTCCGTCCGTTGCCCTTGCCTACCCTTGCTTTCCCTTGCCTTCCTTGCCTTCCGTTACTCTTTACTTACCTTCCGTGCATTGCCTAGCCTTGCGTTGTCGTGCCTTAGCCTTGCGTCGCCTGACCGTGCCTTGCCTTGCGTTACCCTTTCTTTGCCTTGCCGTGCATTGCCTAGTCCTGCGTTGTCGTGCCTTAGCCTTGTTTCCCCGTACCGTGCCGTTCCTTCCGTTAGCCTTGCCTTCCCTTGCTTTCCCTTGCCTTTCTTTCCTTCCGTTACTCTTTCCTTGCCTAGCCGTGCACTGCCTAGCCGTGCGTTGTCGTGCCTTAGCCTTGTTTCCCCTTGCTGTGCCGTTCCTTCCGTTACACTTGCCTTGCCTTTCTTTGCCTTGCCTTCCTTTCCTTCCGTTACTCTTTCCTTACCTAGCCGTCCACTGCCTAGCCTTGCGTTGTCGTGCATTAGCCTTCCCTTGCCTCACCGTACCTTGCCTTGCGTTACCCTTTCCTTGCCTTGCCGTGCACTGCCTAGCCTTGCATTGTCGTGCCTTACCCTTGTTTCCCCTTGCCGTGCCGTGCCTTTTGTTACACTTGCCTTGCCTTGCTTTGCTATGCCTTCCTTTCCTTCCGTTACTCTTTCCTTGCCTAGCCGTGCATTGCCTAGCCTTGCGTTGTCGTGCATTAGCCTTGCCTCGCCTGACCGTGCCTTGCCTTGCGTTACCCTTTCCTTCCCTTGCCGTGCATTGCCTAGCCGTGCGTTGTCTTGCCTTAGCCTTGTTTCCCCTTGCTGTGCCGTTTCTTCCGTTACACTTGCCTTGCCTTACTTTGCCTTGCCTTCCTTTCCTTCCCTTTCCTTGCCTAGCCGTGCACTGCCTAGCCTTGCGTTGTCGTGCCTTAGCCTTGCCTCGCCTGACCGTGCATTGCCTTGCGTTACCCTTTCCTTGCCTTGCCGTGCATTGCCTAGCCTTGCGTTGTCGTGCATTAGCCTTGCCTCACCTGACCGTGCCTTGCCTTGCGTTACCCTTTCCTTGCCTTGCCGTGCATTGCCTAGCCGTGCTTTTTCGTGCATTAGCGTTGCCTCGCCTGACCGTGCCTTGCCTTGCGTTACCCTTTCCTTGCCTTGCCGTGCATTGCCTAGTCCTGCGTTGTCTTGCCTTAGCCTTGTTTCCCCTTACCGTGCCGTTCCTTCCGTTACCCTTGCCTTCCCTTGCTTTCCCGTCCCTTTCTTTCCTTCCGTTACTCTTTCCTTCCCTTGCCGAGCACTGCCTAGCCTTGCGTTGTCGTGCATTAGCCTTGCCTCGCCTAACCGTGCCTTGCCTTGCGTTATGCTTTCCTTGCCTTGCCGTGCATTGCCTAGCCCTGCATTGTCGTGCATTAGCCTTGCCTTTCCTCACCGTGCCTTGCCTTGCGTTACCCTTTCCTTGCTTGGCCGTGCATTGCCTAGCCGTGCGTTGCCGTGCCTTACCCTTGTTTCCCCTTGCCGTGCCTTGCCTTTTGTTACACTTGCCTTGCCTTGCTTTGCCTTGCCTTCCTCTCCTTCCGTTACTCTTTCCTTGCCTAGCCGTGCATTGCCTAGCCTTGCGTTGTCGTGCATTAGCCTTGCCTCGCCTGACCGTTCCTTGCCTTGCGTTACCCATTCTTTGCCTTGCCTTGCATTGCCTAGTCCTGCGTTGTCGTGCCTTAGCCTTGTTTCCCCGTACCGTGCCGTTCCTTCCGTTAGCCTTGCCTTCCCTTGCTTTCCCTTGCCTTTCTTTCCTTCCGTTACTCTTTCCTTGCCTAGCCGTGCACTGCCTAGCCGTGCGTTGTCGTGCCTTAGCCTTGTTTCCCCTTGCTGTGCCGTTCCTTCCGTTACACTTGCCTTGCCTTTCTTTGCCTTGCCTTCATTTCCTTCCGTTACTCTTTCCTTGCCTAGCCGTCCACTGCCTAGCCTTGCGTTGTCGTGCATTAGCCTTCCCTTGCCTCACCGTACCTTGCCTTGCGTTACCCTTTCCTTGCCTTGCCGTGCACTGCCTAGCCTTGCATTGTCGTGCCTTACCCTTGTTTCCCCTTGCCGTGCCGTGCCTTTTGTTACATTTGCCTTGCCTTGCTTTGCTATGCCTTCCTTTCCTTCCGTTACTCTTTCCTTGCCTAGCCGTGCATTGCCTAGCCTTGCGTTGTCGTGCATTAGCCTTGCCTCGCCTGACCGTGCCTTGCCTTCCGTTACCCTTTCCTTGCCTTGCCGTGCATTGCCTAGTCCTGAGTTGTCGTGCCTTAGCCTTGTTTCCGCTTACCGTGCCGTTCCTTCCTTTACCTTTGCCTTCCCTTGCCTTCCTTTCCTTCCGTTACTCTTTCCTTGCCTAGCCGTGCACTGCCTAGCCTTGCGTTGTCGTGCCTTAGCCTTGGCTCGCCTGACAGTGCCTTGCCTTGCGTTACCCCTTCCTTGCCTTGCCGTGCATTGCCTAGCCGAGCGTTGTCGTGCATTAGCCTTCCCTTGCCTCACCGTGCCTTGCTTTGCGTTACCCTTTCCTTGCCTTGCCATGCATTTCCTAGCCGTGCGTTGCCGTGCCTTACCCTTGTTTCCCCTTGCCGTGGCTTGCCTTTTGTTACACTTGCCTTGCCTTGCTTTGCCTTGCTTTCCTCTCCTTCCGTTACTCTTTCCTTGCCTAGCCGTGCACTGCCTAGACTTGCGTTGTCGTGCCTTAGCCTTGCCTCGCCTGACCGTGCCTTGCTTTGCGTTACCCTTTCCTTGCCTTGCCGTGCATTGCCTAGTCCTGCGTTGTCGTGCCTTAGCCTTGTTTCCCCGTACCGTGCCGTTCCTTCCGTTAGCCTTGCCTTCCCTTGCTTTCCCTTGCCTTTCTTTCCTTCCGTTACTCTTTCCTTGCCTAGCCGTGCACTGCCTAGCCGTGCGTTGTCGTGCCTTAGCCTTGTTTCCCCTTGCTGTGCCGTTCCTTCCGTTACACTTGCCTTGCCTTTCTTTGCCTTGCCTTCCTTTCCTTCCGTTACTCTTTCCTTGCCTAGCCGTCCACTGCCTAGCCTTGCGTTGTCGTGCATTAGCCTTCCCTTGCCTCACCGTACCTTGCCTTGCGTTACCCTTTCCTTGCCTTGCCGTGCACTGCCTAGCCTTGCATTGTCGTGCCTTACCCTTGTTTCCCCTTGCCGTGCCGTGCCTTTTGTTACATTTGCCTTGCCTTGCTTTGCTATGCCTTCCTTTCCTTCCGTTACTCTTTCCTTGCCTAGCCGTGCATTGCCTAGCCTTGCGTTGTCGTGCATTAGCCTTGCCTCGCCTGACCGTGCCTTGCCTTCCGTTACCCTTTCCTTGCCTTGCCGTGCATTGCCTAGTCCTGAGTTGTCGTGCCTTAGCCTTGTTTCCGCTTACCGTGCCGTTCCTTCCTTTACCTTTGCCTTCCCTTGCCTTCCTTTCCTTCCGTTACTCTTTCCTGGCCTAGCCGTGCACTACCTAGCCTTGCGTTGTCGTGCCTTAGCCTTGGCTCGCCTGACAGTGCCTTGCCTTGCGTTACCCTTTCCTTGCCTTGCCGTGCATTGCCTAGCCGAGCGTTGTCGTGCATTAGCCTTCCCTTGCCTCACCGTGCCTTGCTTTGCGTTACACTTTCCTTGCCTTGCCATGCATTTCCTAGGCGTGCGTTGCCGTGCCTTACCCTTGTTTCCCCTTGCCGTGGCTTGCCTTTTGTTACACTTGCCTTGCCTTGCTTTGCCTTGCTTTCCTCTCCTTCCGTTACTCTTTCCTTGCCTAGCCGTGCACTGCCTAGACTTGCGTTGTCGTGCCTTAGCCTTGCCTCGCCTGACCGTGCCTTGCTTTGCGTTACCCTTTCCTTTCCTTGCCGTGCATTGCCTAGTCCTGCGTTGTCGTGCCTTAGCCTTGTTTCCCCTTACCGTGCTGTTGCTTCCGTTACCCTTTCCTTCCCTTGCTTTCCCTTGACTTTCTTTCCTTCCGTTACTCTTTCCTTGCCTTGCCGAGCACTGCCTAGCCTTGCGTTGTCGTGCATTAGCCTTGCCTCGCCTGACCGTGCATTGCCTTGCGTTACCCTTTCCTTCCCTTGCCGTGCATTGCCTAGTCCTGAGTTGTCGTGCCTTAGCCTTGTTTCCGCTTACCGTGCCGTTCCTTCCTTTACCTTTGCCTTCCCTTGCCTTCCTTGCCTTCCGTTACTCTTTGCTTGCCTTCCGTGCATTGCCTAGCCTTGCGTTGTCCTGCCTTAGCCTTGCCTCGCCTGACCGTGCCTTGCCTTGCGTTACCCTTTCCTTGCCTTGCCGTGCATTGCCTAGTCCTGCGTTGTCGTGCCTTAGCCTTGTTTCCCCTTACCGTGCCGTTCCTTCCGTTACCCTTGCCTTCCCTTGCTTTCCCTTGCCTTTCTTTCCTTCCGTTACTCTTTCCTTGCCTTGCCGAGCACTTCCTAGCCTTGCGTTGTCGTGCATTAGCCTTGCCTCGCCTGACCGTGCCTTGCCTTGCGTTATGCTTTCCTTGCCTTGCCGTGCATTGCCTAGCCCTGCATTGTCGTGCATTAGCCTTGCCTTTCCTCACCGTGCCTTGCCTTGCGTTACCCTTTCCTTGCTTGGCCGTGCATTGCCTAGCCGTGCGTTGCCGTGCCTTACCCTTGTTTCCCCTTGCCGTGCCTTGCCTTTTGTTACACTTGCCTTGCCTTGCTTTGCCTTGCCTTCCTCTCCTTCCGTTACTCTTTCCTTGCCTAGCCGTGCATTGCCTAGCCTTGCGGTGTCGTGCATTAGCCTTGCCTCGCCTGACCGTGCCTTGCCTTGCGTTACCCTTTCTTTGCCTTGCCGTGCATTGCCTAGTCCTGCGTTGTCGTTCCTTAGCCTTGTTTCCCCTTACCGTGCCGTTCCTTCCGTTACCCTTGCCTTCCCTTGCTTTCCCTTGCCTTTCTTTCCTTCCGTTACTCTTTCCTTGCCTTGCCGAGCACTGCCTAGCCTTGCGTTGTCGTGCATTAGCCTTGCCTCGCCTGACCGTGCCTTGCCTTCCGTTACCCTTTCCTTGCCTTGCCGTGCATTGCCTAGTCCTGAGTTGTCGTGCCTTAGCCTTGTTTCCGCTTACCGTGCCGTTCCTTCCTTTACCTTTGCCTTCCCTTGCCTTCCTTGCCTTCCGTTACTCTTTCCTTGCCTAGCCGTGCACTGCCTAGCCTTGCGTTGTCGTGCCTTAGCCTTGGCTCGCCTGACAGTGCCTTGCCTTGCGTTACCCTTTCCTTGCCTTGCCGTGCATTGCCTAGCCGAGCGTTGTCGTGCATTAGCCTTCCCTTGCCTCACCGTGCCTTGCTTTGCGTTACCCTTTCCTTGCCTTGCCATGCATTGCCTAGCCGTGCGTTGCCGTGCCTTACCCTTGTTTCCCCTTGCCGTGCCTTGCCTTCCGTTACACTTGCCTTGCCTTGCTTTGCCTTGCTTTCCTCTCCTTCCGTTACTCTTTCCTTGCCTAGCCGTGCACTGCCTAGACTTGCGTTGTCGTGCCTTAGCCTTGCCTCGCCTGACCGTGCCTTGCCTTGCGTTACCCTTTCCTTGCCTTGCCGTGCATTGCCTAGCCCTGCGTTGTCGTGCCTTAGCCTTGTTTCCCATTACCGTGCCGTTGCTTCCGTTACCCTTTCCTTCCCTTGCTTTCCCTTGCCTTTCTTTCCTTCCGTTACTCTTTCCTTGCCTTGCCGAGCACTGCCTAGCCTTGCGTTGTCGTGCATTAGCCTTGCCTCCCCTGACCGTGCATTGCCTTGCGTTACCCTTTCCTTCCCTTGCCGTGCATTGCCTAGTCCTGAGTTGTCGTGCCTTAGCCTTGTTTCCGCTTACCGTGCCGTTCCTTCCTTTACCTTTGCCTTCCCTTGCCTTCCTTGCCTTCCGTTACTCTTTGCTTGCCTTCCGTGCATTGCCTAGCCTTGCGTTGTCCTGCCTTAGCCTTGCCTCGCCTGACCGTGCCTTGCCTTGCGTTACCCTTTCCTTGCCTTGCCGTGCATTGCCTAGTCCTGCGTTGTCGTGCCTTAGCCTTGTTTCCCCTTACCGTGCCGTTCCTTCCGTTACCCTTGCCTTCCCTTGCTTTCCCTTGCCTTTCTTTCCTTCCGTTACTCTTTCCTTGCCTTGCCGAGCACTGCCTAGCCTTGCGTTGTCGTGCATTAGCCTTCCCTCGCCTGACCGTGCATTGCCTTGCGTTACCCTTTCCTTGCCTTGCCGTGCATTGCCTAGCCTTGCGTTGTCGTGCATTAGCCTTGCCTCGCCTGACCGTGCCTTGCCTTGCGTTACCCTTTCCTTGCCTTGCCGTGCATTGCCTAGCCGTGCTTTTTCGTGCATTAGCGTTGCGTCGCCTGACCGTGCCTTGCCTTGCGTTACCCTTTCCTTGCCTTGCCGTGCATTGCCTAGTCCTGCGTTGTCGTGCCTTAGGCTTGTTTCCCCTTAACGTGCCGTTCCGTCCGTTGCCCTTGCCTACCCTTGCTTTCCCTTGCCTTCCTTGCCTTCCGTTACTCTTTACTTACCTTCCGTGCATTGCCTAGCCTTGCGTTGTCGTGCCTTAGCCTTGCCTCGCCTGACCGTGCCTTGCCTTGCGTTACCCTTTCCTTGCCTTGCCGTGCATTGTCTAGTCCTGCGTTGTCGTGCCTTAGCCTTGTTTCCCCTTACCGTGCCGTTCCTTCCGTTACCCTTGCCTTCCCTTGCTTTCCCTTGCCTTGCGTTACTTTCCTTGCTTGGCCGTGCATTGCCTAGCCGTGCGTTGCCGTGCCTTACCCTTGTTTCCCCTTGCCGTGCCTTGCCTTTTGTTACACTTGCCTTGCCTTGCTTTGCCTTGCCTTCCTCTCCTTCCGTTACTCTTTCCTTGCCTAGCCGTGCATTGCCTAGCCTTGCGGTGTCGTGCATTAGCCTTGCCTCGCCTGACCGTGCCTTGCCTTGCGTTACCCTTTCTTTGCCTTGCCGTGCATTGCCTAGTCCTGCGTTGTCGTTCCTTAGCCTTGTTTCCCCTTACCGTGCCGTTCCTTCCGTTACCCTTGCCTTCCCTTGCTTTCCCTTGCCTTTCTTTCCTTCCGTTACTCTTTCCTTGCCTTGCCGAGCACTGCCTAGCCTTGCGTTGTCGTGCATTAGCCTTGCCTCGCCTGACCGTGCATTGCCTTGCGTTACCCTTTCCTTGCCTTGCCGTGCATTGCCTAGCCTTGCGTTGTCGTGCATTAGCCTTGCCTCGCCTGACCGTGCCTTGCCTTGCGTTACCCTTTCCTTGCCTTGCCGTGCATTGCCTAGCCGTGCTTTTTCGTGCATTAGCGTTGCGTCGCCTGACCGTGCCTTGCCTTGCGTTACCCTTTCCTTGCCTTGCCGTGCATTGCCTAGTCCTGCGTTGTCGTGCCTTAGGCTTGTTTCCCCTTAACGTGCCGTTCCGTCCGTTGCCCTTGCCTACCCTTGCTTTCCCTTGCCTTCCTTGCCTTCCGTTACTCTTTACTTACCTTCCGTGCATTGCCTAGCCTTGCGTTGTCGTGCCTTAGCCTTGCGTCGCCTGACCGTGCCTTGCCTTGCGTTACCCTTTCTTTGCCTTGCCGTGCATTGCCTAGTCCTGCGTTGTCGTGCCTTAGCCTTGTTTCCCCGTACCGTGCCGTTCCTTCCGTTAGCCTTGCCTTCCCTTGCTTTCCCTTGCCTTTCTTTCCTTCCGTTACTCTTTCCTTGCCTAGCCGTGCACTGCCGAGCCGTGCGTTGTCGTGCCTTAGCCTTGTTTCCCCTTGCTGTGCCGTTCCTTCCGTTACACTTGCCTTGCCTTTCTTTGCCTTGCCTTCCTTTCCTTCCGTTACTCTTTCCTTGCCTAGCCGTCCACTGCCTAGCCTTGCGTTGTCGTGCATTAGCCTTCCCTTGCCTCACCGTACCTTGCCTTGCGTTACCCTTTCCTTGCCTTGCCGTGCACTGCCTAGCCTTGCATTGTCGTGTCTTACCCTTGTTTCCCCTTGCCGTGCCGTGCCTTTTGTTACACTTGCCTTGCCTTGCTTTGCTATGCCTTCCTTTCCGTCCGTTACTCTTTCCTTGCCTTGCCGTGCATTGCCTAGCCTTGCGTTGTCGTGCATTAGCCTTGCCTCGCCTGACCGTGCCTTGCCTTGCGTTACCCTTTCCTTGCCTTGCCGTGCATTGCCTAGTCCTGAGTTGTCGTGCCTTAGCCTTGTTTCCGCTTACCGTGCCGTTCCTTCCTTTACCTTTGCCTTCCCTTGCCTTCCTTGCCTTCCGTTACTCTTTGCTTGCCTTCCGTGCATTGCCTAGCCTTGCGTTGTCCTGCCTTAGCCTTGCCTCGCCTGACCGTGCCTTGCCTTGCGTTACCCTTTCCTTGCCTTGCCGTGCATTGCCTAGTCCTGCGTTGTCGTGCCTTAGCCTTGTTTCCCCTTACCGTGCCGTTCCTTCCGTTACCCTTGCCTTCCCTTGCTTTCCCTTGCCTTTCTTTCCTTCCGTTACTCTTTCCTTGCCTTGCCGAGCACTGCCTAGCCTTGCGTTGTCGTGCATTAGCCTTGCCTCGCCTGACCGTGCCTTGCCTTGCGTTATGCTTTCCTTGCCTTGCCGTGCATTGCCTAGCCCTGCATTGTCGTGCATTAGCCTTGCCTTTCCTCACCGTGCCTTGCCTTGCGTTACCCTTTCCTTGCTTGGCCGTGCATTGCCTAGCCGTGCGTTGCCGTGCCTTACCCTTGTTTCCCCTTGCCGTGCCTTGCCTTTTGTTACACTTGCCTTGCCTTGCTTTGCCTTGCCTTCCTCTCCTTCCGTTACTCTTTCCTTGCCTAGCCGTGCATTGCCTAGCCTTGCGTTGTCGTGCATTAGCCTTGCCTCCCCTGACCGTGCCTTGCCTTGCGTTACCCTTTCTTTGCCTTGCCGTGCATTGCCTAGCCGTGCGTTGCCGTGCCTTACCCCTGTTTCCCCTTGCCGTGCCTTGCCTTTTGTTACACTTGCCTTGCCTTGCTTTGCCTTGCCTTCCTCTCCTTCCATTACTCTTTCCTTGCCTAGCCGTGCATTGCCTAGCCTTGCGTTGTCGTGCATTAGCCTTGCCTCGCCTGACCGTGCATTGCCTTGCGTTACCCTTTCCTTGCCTTGCCGTGCATTGCCTAGCCTTGCGTTGTCGTGCATTAGCCTTGCCTCGCCTGACCGTGCCTTGCCTTGCGTTACCCTTTCCTTGCCTTGCCGTGCATTGCCTAGCCGTGCTTTTTCGTGCATTAGCGTTGCCTCGCCTGACCGTGCCTTGCCTTCCGTTACCCTTTCCTTGCCTTGCCGTGCATTGCCTAGTCCTGCGTTGTCGTGCCTTAGGCTTGTTTCCCCTTAACGTGCAGTTCCGTCCGTTGCCCTTGCCTACCCTTGCTTTCCCTTGCCTTCCTTGCCTTCCGTTACTCGTTACTTACCGTCCATGCATTGCCTAGCCTTGCGTTGTCGTGCCTTAGCCTTGCGTCGCCTGACCGAGCCTTGCCTTGCATTACCCTTTCTTTGCCTTGCCGTGCATTGCCGAGTCCTGCGTTGTCGTGCCTTAGCCTTGTTTCCCCTTACCGTGCCGTTCCTTCCGTTAGCCTTGCCTTCCCTTGCTTTCCCTTGCCTTTCTTTCCTTCCGTTACTCTTTCCTTGCCTAGCCGTGCATTGCCTAGCCTTGCGTTGTCGTGCATTAGCCTTGCCTCGCCTGACCTTGCCTTGCCTTGCGTTACCCTTTCTTTGCCTTGCCGTGCATTGCCTAGTCCTGCGTTGTCGTGCCTTAGCCTTGTTTCCCCTTACCGTGCCGTTCCTTCCGTTACCCTTGCCTTTCCTTGCTTTCCCTTGCCTTTCTTTCCTTCCGTTACTCTTTCCTTGCCTTGCCGAACACTGCCTAGCCTTGCGTTGTCGTGCATTAGCCTTGCCTCGCCTGACCGTGCCTTGCCTTGCGTTATGCTTTCCTTGCCTTGCCGTGCATTGCCTAGCCCTGCATTGTCGTGCATTAGCCTTGCCTTTCCTCACCGTGCCTTGCCTTGCGTTACCCTTTCCTTGCTTGGCCGTGCATTGCCTAGCCGTGCGTTTCCGTGCCTTACCCTTGTTTCCCCTTGCCGTGCCTTGCCTTTTGTTACACTTGCCTTGCCTTGCTTTGCCTTGCCTTCCTCTCCTTCCGTTACTCTTTCCTTGCCTACCCGTGCATTGCCTAGCCTTGTGTTGTCGTGCATTAGCCTTGCCTCGCCTGACCGTGCCTTGCCTTGCGTTACCCTTTCTTTGCCTTGCCGTGCATTGCCTAGTCCTGCGTTGTCGTGCCTTAGCCTTGTTTCCCCTTACCGTGCCGTTCCTTCCGTTACCCTTGCCTTCCCTTGCTTTCCCTTGCCTTTCTTTCCTTCCGTTACTCTTTCCTTGCCTTGCCGAGCACTGCCTAGCCTTGCGTTGTCGTGCATTAGCCTTGCCTCGCCTGACCGTGCATTGCCTTGCGTTACCCTTTCCTTGCCTTGCCGTGCATTGCCTAGCCTTGCGTTGTCGTGCATTAGCCTTGCCTCGCCTGACCTTGCCTTGCCTTGCGTTACCCTTTCCTTGCCTTGCCGTGCATTGCCTAGCCGTGCTTTTTCGTGCATTAGCGTTGCCTCACCTGACCGTGCCTTGCCTTGCGTTACCCTTTCCTTGCCTTGCCGTGCATTGCCTAGTCCTGCGTTGTCGTGCCTTAGGCTTGTTTCCCCTTAACGTGCCGTTCCGTCCGTTGCCCTTGCCTACCCTTGCTTTCCCTTGCCTTCCTTGCCTTCCGTTACTCTTTACTTACATTCCGTGCATTGCCTAGCCTTGCGTTGTCGTGCTTTATCCTTGCGTCGCCTGACCGTGCCTTGCCTTGCGTTACCCTTTCTTTGCCTTGCCGTGCATTGCCTAGTCCTGCGTTGTCGTGCCTTAGCCTTGTTTCCCCGTACCGTGCCGTTCCTTCCGTTAGCCTTGCCTTCCCTTGCTTTCCCTTGCCTTTCGTTCCGTCCGTTACTCTTTCCTTGCCTAGCCGTGCACTGCCTAGCCGTGCGTTGTCGTGCCTTAGCCTTGTTTCCCCTTGCTGTGCCGTTCCTTCCGTTACACTTGCCTTGCCTTTCTTTGCCTTGCCTTTCGTTCCTTCCGTTACTCTTTCCTTGCCTAGCCGTGCACTGCCTAGCCTTGCGTTGTCGTGCATTAGCCTTCCCTTGCCTCACCGTACCTTGCCTTGCGTTACCCTTTCCTTGCCTTGCCGTGCACTGCCTAGCCTTGCGTTGTCGTGCCTTACCCTTGTTTCCCCTTGCCGTGCCGTGCCTTTTGTTACACTTGCCTTGCCTTGCTTTGCTTTGCCTTCCTTTCCTTCCGTTACTCTTTCCTTGCCTAGCCGTGCATTGCCTAGCCTTGCGTTGTCGTGCATTAGCCTTGCCTCGCCTGACCGTGCCTTGCCTTGCGTTACCCTTTCCTTCCCTTGCCGTGCATTGCCTAGCCGTGCGTTGTCTTGCCTTAGCCTTGTTTCCCCTTGCTGTGCCGTTTCTTCCGTTACACTTGCCTTGCCTTACTTTGCCTGGCCTTCCTTTCCTTCCGTTACTCTTTCCTTGCCTAGCCGTGCACTGCCTAGCCTTGCGTTGTCGTGCCTTAGCCTTGGCTCGCCTGACAGTGCCTTGCCTTGCGTTACCCTTTCCTTGCCTTGCCGTGCATTGCCTAGCCGAGCGTTGTCGTGCATTAGCCTTCCCTTGCCTCACCATGCCTTGCTTTGCGTTACCCTTTCCTTGCCTTGCCATGCATTTCCTAGCCGTGCGTTGCCGTGCCTTACCCTTGTTTCCCCTTGCCGTGGCTTGCCTTTTGTTACACTTGCCTTGCCTTGCTTTGCCTTGCTTTCCACTCCTTCCGTTACTCTTTCCTTGCCTAGCCGTGCACTGCCTAGACTTGCGTTGTCGTGCCTTAGCCTTGCCTCGCCTGACCGTGCCTTGCTTTGCATTACCCTTTCCTTGCCTTGCCGTGCATTGCCTAGTCCTGCGTTGTCGTGCCTTAGCCTTGTTTCCCCTTACCGTGCCGTTGATTCCGTTACCCTTTCCTTCCCTTGCTTTCCCTTGCCTTTCTTTCCTTCCGTTACTCTTTCCTTCCCTTGCCGAGCACTGCCTAGCCTTGCGTTGTCGTGCATTAGCCTTGCCTCGCCTGACCGTGCCTTGCCTTGCGTTACCCTTTCCTTGCCTTGCCGTGCATTGCCTAGTCCTGAGTTGTCGTGCCTTAGCCTTGTTTCCGCTTACCGTGCCGTTCCTTCCTTTACCTTTGCCTTCCCTTGCCTTCCTTGCCTTCCGTTACTCTTTGCTTGCCTTCCGTGCATTGCCTAGCCTTGCGTTGTCCTGCCTTAGCCTTGCCTCGCCTGACCGTGCCTTGCCTTGCGTTACCCTTTCCTTGCCTTGCCGTGCATTGCCTAGCCTTGCGTTGTCGTGCATTAGCCTTGCCTGCCTTTCCTCACCGTGCCTTGCCTTGCGTTACCCTTTCCTTGCTTGGCCGTGCATTGCCTAGCCGTGCGTTGCCGTGCCTTACCCTTGTTTCCCCTTGCCGTGCCTTGCCTTTTGTTACACTTGCCTTGCCTTGCTTTGCCTTGCCTTCCTCTCCTTCCGTTACTCTTTCCTTGCCTAGCCGTGCATTGCCTAGCCTTGCGGTGTCGTGCATTAGCCTTGCCTCGCCTGACCGTGCCTTGCCTTGCGTTACCCTTTCTTTGCCTTGCCGTGCATTGCCTAGTCCTGCGTTGTCGTTCCTTAGCCTTGTTTCCCCTTACCGTGCCGTTCCTTCCGTTACCCTTGCCTTCCCTTGCTTTCCCTTGCCTTTCTTTCCTTCCGTTACTCTTTCCTTGCCTTGCCGAGCACTGCCTAGCCTTGCGTTGTCGTGCATTAGCCTTGCCTCGCCTGACCGTGCATTGCCTTGCGTTACCCTTTCCTTGCCTTGCCGTGCATTGCCTAGCCTTGCGTTGTCGTGCATTACCCTTGCCTCGCCTGACCGTGCCTTGCCTTGCGTTACCCTTTCCTTGCCTTGCCGTGCATTGCCTAGCCGTGCTTTTTCGTGCATTAGCGTTGCCTCGCCTGACCGTGCCTTGCCTTGCGTTACCCTTTCCTTGCCTTGCCGTGCATTGCCTAGTCCTGCGTTGTCGTGCCTTAGGCTTGTTTCCCCTTAACGTGCCGTTCCGTCCGTTGCCCTTGCCTACCCTTGCTTTCCCTTGCCTTCCTTGCCTTCCGTTACTCTTTACTTACCTTCCGTGCATTGCCTAGCCTTGCGTTGTCGTGCCTTAGCCTTGCGTCGCCTGACCGAGCCTTGCCTTGCGTTACCCTTTCTTTGCCTTGCCGTGCATTGCCTAGTCCTGCGTTGTCGTGCCTTAGCCTTGTTTCCCCGTACCGTGCCGTTCCTTCCGTTAGCCTTGCCTTCCCTTGCTTTCCCTTGCCTTTCTTTCCTTCCGTTACTCTTTCCTTGCCTAGCCGTGCACTGCCTAGCCGTGCGTTGTCGTGCCTTAGCCTTGCCTCGCCTGACCGTGCCTTGCCTTGTGTTACCCTTTCCTTGCCTTGCCGTGCATTGCCTAGCCTTGCGTTGTCGTGCATTAGCCTTGCCTCGCCTGACCTTGCCTTGCCTTGCGTTACCCTTTCCTTGCCTTGCCGTACATTGCCTAGCCGTGCTTTTTCGTGCATTAGCGTTGCCTCGCCTGACCGTGCCTTGCCTTGCGTTACCCTTTCCTTGCCTTGCCGTGCATTGCCTAGTCCTGCGTTGTCGTGCCTTAGGCTTGTTTCCCCTTAACGTGCCGTTCCGTCCGTTGCCCTTGCCTACCCTTGCTTTCCCTTGCCTTCCTTGCCTTCCGTTACTCTTTACTTACCTTCCGTGCATTGCCTAGCCTTGCGTTGTCGTGCCTTAGCCTTGCGTCGCCTGACCGTGCCTTGCCTTGCGTTACCCTTTCTTTGCCTTGCCGTGCATTGCCTAGTCCTGCGTTGTCGTGCCTTAGCCTTGTTTCCCCGTACCGTGCCGTTCCTTCCGTTAGCCTTGCCTTCCCTTGCTTTCCCTTGCCTTTCTTTCCTTCCGTTACTCTTTCCTTGCCTAGCCGTGCAATGCCTAGCCGTGCGTTGTCGTGCCTTAGCCTTGTTTCCCCTTGCTGTGCCGTTCCTTCCGTTACACTTGCCTTGCCTTTCTTTGCCTTGCCTTCCTTTCCTTCCGTTACTCTTTCCTTGCCTAGCCGTGCACTGCCTAGCCTTGCGTTCTCGTGCCTTAGCCTTGGCTCGCCTGACAGTGCCTTGCCTTGCGATACCCTTTCCTTGCCTTGCCGTGCACTGCCTAGCCTTGCATTGTCGTGTCTTACCCTTGTTTCCCCTTGCCGTGCCGTGCCTTTTGTTACACTTGCCTTGCCTTGCTTTGCTATGCCTTCCTTTCCTTCCGTTACTCTTTCCTTGCCTAGCCGTGCATTGCCTAGCCTTGCGTTGTCCTGCCTTAGCCTTGCCTCGCCTGACCGTGCCTTGCCTTGCGTTACCCTTTCCTTGCCTTGCCGTGCATTGCCTAGTCCTCCTTCCTTTACCTTTGCCTTCCCTTGCCTTCCTTGCCTTCCGTTACTCTTTGCTTGCCTTCCGTGCATTGCCTAGCCTTGCGTTGTCCTGCCTTAGCCTTGCCTCGCCTGACCGTGCCTTGCCTTGCGTTACCCTTTCCTTGCCTTGCCGTGCATTGCCTAGTCCTGCGTTGTCGTGCCTTAGCCTTGTTTCCCCTTACCGTGCCGTTCCTTCCGTTACCCTTGCCTTCCCTTGCTTTCCCTTGCCTTTCTTTCCTTCCGTTACTCTTTCCTTGCCTTGCCGAGCACTGCCTAGCCTTGCGTTGTCGTGCATTAGCCTTGCCTCGCCTGACCGTGCCTTGCCTTGCGTTATGCTTTCCTTGCCTTGCCGTGCATTGCCTAGCCCTGCATTGTCGTGCATTAGCCTTGCCTTTCCTCACCGTGCCTTGCCTTGCGTTACCCTTTCCTTGCTTGGCCGTGCATTGCCTAGCCGTGCGTTGCCGTGCCTTACCCTTGTTTCCCCTTGCCGTGCCTTGCCTTTTGTTACACTTGCCTTGCCTTGCTTTGCCTTGCCTTCCTCTCCTTCCGTTACTCTTTCCTTGCCTAGCCGTGCATTGCCTAGCCTTGCGTTGTCGTGCATTAGCCTTGCCTCCCCTGACCGTGCCTTGCCTTGCGTTACCCTTTCTTTGCCTTGCCGTGCATTGCCTAGTCCTGCGTTGTCGTGCCTTAGCCTTGTTTCCCCTTACCGTGCCGTTCCTTCCGTTACCCTTGCCTTCCCTTGCTTTCCCTTGCCTTTCTTTCCTTCCGTTACTCTTTCCTTGCCTTGCCGAGCACTGCCTAGCCTTGCGTTGTCGTGCATTAGCCTTGCCTCGCCTGACCGTGCATTGCCTTGCGTTACCCTTTCCTTGCCTTGCCGTGCATTGCCTAGCCTTGCGTTGTCGTGCATTAGCCTTGCCTCGCCTGACCGTGCCTTGCCTTGCGTTACCCTTTCCTTGCCTTGCCGTGCATTGCCTAGCCGTGCTTTTTCGTGCATTAGCGTTGCCTCGCCTGACCGTGCCTTGCCTTGCGTTACCCTTTCCTTGCCTTGCCGTGCATTGCCTAGTCCTGCGTTGTCGTGCCTTAGGCTTGTTTCCCCTTAACGTGCCGTTCCGTCCGTTGCCCTTGCCTACCCTTGCTTTCCCTTGCCTTCCTTGCCTTCCGTTACTCTTTACTTACCTTCCGTGCATTGCCTAGCCTTGCGTTGTCGTGCCTTAGCCTTGCGTCGCCTGACCGTGCCTTGCCTTGCGTTACCCTTTCTTTGCCTTGCCGTGCATTGCCGAGTCCTGCGTTGTCGTGCCTTAGGCTTGTTTCCCCTTAACGTGCCGTTCCGTCCGTTGCCCTTGCCTCTTTCCCTTGCCTTTCTTTCCTTCCGTTACTCTTTCCTTGCCTTGCCGAGCACTGCCTAGCCTTGCGTTGTCGTGCATTAGCCTTGCCTTTCCTCACCGTGCCTTGCCTTGCGTTACCCTTTCCTTGCTTGGCCGTGCATTGCCTAGCCGTGCGTTGCCGTGCCTTACCCTTGTTTCCCCTTGCCGTGCCTTGCCTTTTGTTACACTTGCCTTGCCTTGCTTTGCCTTGCCTTCCTCTCCTTCCGTTACTCTTTCCTTGCCTAGCCGTGCATTGCCTAGCCTTGCGTTGTCGTGCATTAGCCTTGCCTCGCCTGACCGTGCCTTGCCTTGCGTTACCCTTTCTTTGCCTTGCCGTGCATTGCCTAGTCCTGCGTTGTCGTGCCTTAGCCTTGTTTCCCCTTACCGTGCCGTTCCTTCCGTTACCCTTGCCTTCCCTTGCTTTCCCTTGCCTTTCTTTCCTTCCGTTACTCTTTCCTTGCCTTGCCGAGCACTGCCTAGCCTTGCGTTGTCGTGCATTAGCCTTGCCTCGCCTGACCGTGCCTTGCCTTGCGTTACCCTTTCCTTGCCTTGCCGTGCATTGCCTAGCCTTGCGTTGTCGTGCATTAGCCTTGCCTCGCCTGACCTTGCCTTGCCTTGCGTTACCCTTTCCTTGCCTTGCCGTGCATTGCCTAGCCGTGCTTTTTCGTGCATTAGCGTTGCCTCGCCTGACCGTGCCTTGCCTTGCGTTACCCTTTCCTTGCCTTGCCGTGCATTGCCTAGTCCTGCGTTGTCGTGCCTTAGGCTTGTTTCCCCTTAAGGTGCCGTTCCGTCCGTTGCCCTTGCCTACCCTTGCTTTCCCTTGCCTTCCTTGCCTTCCGTTACTCTTTACTTACATTCCGTGCATTGCCTAGCCTTGCGTTGTCGTGCCTTAGCCTTGCGTCGCCTGACCGTGCCTTGCCTTGCGTTACCCTTTCTTTGCCTTGCCGTGCATTGCCTAGTCCTGCGTTGTCGTGCCTTAGCCTTGTTTCCCCGTACCGTGCCGTTCCTTCCGTTAGCCTTGCCTTCCCTTGCTTTCCCTTGCCTTTCTTTCCGTCCGTTACTCTTTCCTTGCCTAGCCGTGCACTGCCTAGCCGTGCGTTGTCGTGCCTTAGCCTTGTTTCCCCTTGCTGTGCCGTTCCTTCCGTTACACTTGCCTTGCCTTTCGTTCCTTCCGGTACTCTTTCCTTGCCTAGCCGTGCACTGCCTAGCCTTGCGTTGTCGTGCATTAGCCTTCCCTTGCCTCACCGTACCTTGCCTTGCGTTACCCTTTCCTTGCCTTGCCGTGCACTGCCTAGCCTTGCGTTGTCGTGCCTTACCCTTGTTTCCCCTTGCCGTGCCGTGCCTTTTGTTACACTTGCCTTGCCTTGCTTTGCTTTGCCTTCCTTTCCTTTCGTTACTCTTTCCTTGCCTAGCCGTGCATTGCCTAGCCTTGCGTTGTCGTGCATTAGCCTTGCCTCGCCTGACCGTGCCTTGCCTTGCGTTACCCTTTCCTTCCCTTGCCGTGCATTGCCTAGCCGTGCGTTGTCTTGCCTTAGCCTTGTTTCCCCTTGCTGTGCCGTTTCTTCCGTTACACTTGCCTTGCCTTTCTTTGCCTTGCCTTCCTTTCCTTCCGTTACTCTTTCCTTGCGTTGTCGTGCATTAGCCTTGGCTCGCCTGACAGTGCCTTGCCTTGCGTTACCCCTTCCTTGCCTTGCCGTGCATTGCCTAGCCGAGCGTTGTCGTGCATTAGCCTTCCCTTGCCTCACCGTGCCTTGCTTTGCGTTACCCTTTCCTTGCCTTGCCATGCATTTCCTAGCCGTGCGTTGCCGTGCCTTACCCTTGTTTCCCCTTGCCGTGGCTTGCCTTTTGTTACACTTGCCTTGCCTTGCTTTGCCTTGCTTTCCTCTCCTTCCGTTACTCTTTCCTTGCCTAGCCGTGCACTGCCTAGACTTGCGTTGTCGTGCCTTAGCCTTGCCTCGCCTGACCGTGCCTTGCTTTGCGTTACCCTTTCCTTGCCTTGCCGTGCATTGCCTAGTCCTGCGTTGTCGTGCCTTAGCCTTGTTTCCCCTTACCGTGCCGTTGCTTCCGTTACCCTTTCCTTCCCTTGCTTTCCCTTGCCTTTCTTTCCTTCCGTTACTCTTTCCTTGCCTTGCCGAGCACTGCCTAGCCTTGCGTTGTCGTGCATTAGCCTTGCCTCGCCTGACCGTGCATTGCCTTGCGTTACCCTTTCCTTCCCTTGCCGTGCATTGCCTAGTCCTGAGTTGTCGTGCCTTAGCCTTGTTTCCGCTTACCGTGCCGTTCCTTCCTTTACCTTTGCCTTCCCTTGCCTTCCTTGCCTTCCGTTACTCTTTGCTTGCCTTCCGTGCATTGCCTAGCCTTGCGTTGTCCTGCCTTAGCCTTGCCTCGCTTGACCGTGCCTTGCCTTGCGTTACCCTTTCCTTGCCTTGCCGTGCATTGCCTTGTCCTGCGTTGTCGTGCCTTAGCCTTGTTTCCCCTTACCGTGCCGTTCCTTCCGTTACCCTTGCCTTCCCTTGCTTTTCCTTGCCTTTCTTTCCTTCCGTTACTCTTTCCTTGCCTTGCCGAGCACGGCTTAGCCTTGCGTTGTCGTGCATTAGCCTTGCCTCGCCTGACCGTGCCTTGCCTTGCGTTATGCTTTCCTTGCCTTGCCGTGCATTGCCTAGCCCTGCATTGTCGTGCATTAGCCTTGCCTTTCCTCACCGTGCCTTGCCTTCGTTACCCTTTCCTTGCTTGGCCGTGCATTGCCTAGCCGTGCGTTGCCGTGCCTTACCCTTGTTTCCCGTTGCCATGGCTTGCCTTTTGTTACACTTGCCTTGTCTTGCTTTGCCTTGCCTTCCTCTCCTTCCGTTACTCTTTCCTTGCCTAGCCGTGCATTGCCTAGCCTTGCGTTGTCGTGCATTAGCCTTGCCTCGCCTGACCGTTCCTTGCCTTGCGTTACCCTTTCTTTGCCTTGCCGTGCATTGCCTAGTCCTGCGTTGTCGTGCCTTAGCCTTGTTTCCCCTTACAGTGCCGTTCCTTCCGTTACCCTTGCCTTCCCTTGCTTTCCCTTGCCTTTCTTTCCTTCCGTTACTCTTTCCTTGCCTTGCCGAGCACTGCCTAGCCTTGCGTTGTCGTGCATTAGCCTTGCCTCGCCTGACCGTGCCTTGCCTTGCGTTATGCTTTCCTTGCCTTGCCTTGCATTGCCTAGCCCTGCATTGTCGTGCATTAGCCTTGCCTTTCCTCACCGTGCCTTGCCTTGCGTTACCCTTTCCTTGCTTGGCCGTGCATTGCCTAGCCGTGCGTTGCCGTGCCTTACCCTTGTTTCGTCTTGCCGTGCCTTGCCTTTTGTTACACTTGCCTTGCCTTGCTTTGCCTTGCCTTCCTCTCCTTCCGTTACTCTTTCCTTGCCTAGCCGTGCATTGCCTAGCCTTGCGTTGTCGTGCATTAGCCTTGCCTCGCCTGACCGTGCATTGCCTTGCGTTACCCTTTCCTTGCCTTGCCGTGCATTGCCTAGCCTTGCGTTGTCGTGCATTAGCCTTGCCTCGCCTGACCGTGCCTTGCCTTGCGTTACCCTTTCCTTGCCTTGCCGTGCATTGCCTAGCCGTGCTTTTTCGTGCATTAGCGTTGCCTCGCCTGACCGTGCCTTGCCTTGCGTTACCCTTTCCTTGCCTTGCCGTGCATTGCCTAGTCCTGCGTTGTCGTGCCTTAGGCTTGTTTCCCCTTAACGTGCCGTTCCGTCCGTTGCCCTTGCCTACCCTTGCTTTCCCTTGCCTTCCTTGCCTTCTGTTACTCTTTACTTACCTTCCGTGCATTGCCTAGCCTTGCGTTGTCGTGCCTTAGCCTTGCGTCGCCTGACCGTGCCTTGCCTTGCGTTACCCTTTCTTTGCCTTACCGTGCATTGCCTAGTCCTGCGTTGTCGTGCCTTAGCCTTGTTTCCCCGTACCGTGCCGTTCCTTCCGTTAGCCTTGCCTTCCCTTGCTTTCCCTTGCCTTTCTTTCCTTCCGTTACTCTTTCCTTGCCTAGCCGTGCACTGCCTAGCCGTGCGTTGTCGTGCCTTAGCCTTGTTTCCCCTTGCTGTGCCGTTCCTTCCGTTACACTTGCCTTGCCTTTCTTTGCCTTGCCTTCCTTTCCTTCCGTTACTCTTTCCTTGCCTAGCCGTCCACTGCCTAGCCTTGCGTTGTCGTGCATTAGCCTTCCCTTGCCTCACCGTACCTTGCCTTGCGTTACCCTTTCCTTGCCTTGCCGTGCACTGCCTAGCCTTGCATTGTCGTGCCTTACCCTTGTTTCCCCTTGCCGTGCCGTGCCTTTTGTTACACTTGCCTTGCCTTGCTTTGCTATGCCTTCCTTTCCTTCCGTTACTCTTTCCTTGCCTAGCCGTGCATTGCCTAGCCTTGCGTTGTCGTGCATTAGCCTTGCCTCGCCTGACCGTGCCTTGCCTTGCGTTACCCTTTCCTTCCCTTGCCGTGCATTGCCTAGCCGTGCGTTGTCTTGCCTTAGCCTTGTTTCCCCTTGCTGTGCCGTTTCTTCCGTTACACTTGCCTTGCCTTACTTTGCCTTGCCTTCCTTTCCTTCCCTTTCCTTGCCTAGCCGTGCACTGCCTAGCCTTGCGTTGTCGTGCCTTAGCCTTGCCTCGCCTGACCGTGCATTGCCTTGCGTTACCCTTTCCTTGCCTTGCCGTGCATTGCCTAGCCTTGCGTTGTCGTGCATTAGCCTTGCCTCACCTGACCGTGCCTTGCCTTGCGTTACCCTTTCCTTGCCTTGCCGTGCATTGCCTAGCCGTGCTTTTTCGTGCATTAGCGTTGCCTCGCCTGACCGTGCCTTGCCTTGCGTTACCCTTTCCTTGCCTTGCCGTGCATTGCCTAGTCCTGCGTTGTCTTGCCTTAGCCTTGTTTCCCCTTACCGTGCCGTTCCTTCCGTTACCCTTGCCTTCCCTTGCTTTCCCGTCCCTTTCTTTCCTTCCGTTACTCTTTCCTTCCCTTGCCGAGCACTGCCTAGCCTTGCGTTGTCGTGCATTAGCCTTGCCTCGCCTAACCGTGCCTTGCCTTGCGTTATGCTTTCCTTGCCTTGCCGTGCATTGCCTAGCCCTGCATTGTCGTGCATTAGCCTTGCCTTTCCTCACCGTGCCTTGCCTTGCGTTACCCTTTCCTTGCTTGGCCGTGCATTGCCTAGCCGTGCGTTGCCGTGCCTTACCCTTGTTTCCCCTTGCCGTGCCTTGCCTTTTGTTACACTTGCCTTGCCTTGCTTTGCCTTGCCTTCCTCTCCTTCCGTTACTCTTTCCTTGCCTAGCCGTGCATTGCCTAGCCTTGCGTTGTCGTGCATTAGCCTTGCCTCGCCTGACCGTTCCTTGCCTTGCGTTACCCATTCTTTGCCTTGCCTTGCATTGCCTAGTCCTGCGTTGTCGTGCCTTAGCCTTGTTTCCCCGTACCGTGCCGTTCCTTCCGTTAGCCTTGCCTTCCCTTGCTTTCCCTTGCCTTTCTTTCCTTCCGTTACTCTTTCCTTGCCTAGCCGTGCACTGCCTAGCCGTGCGTTGTCGTGCCTTAGCCTTGTTTCCCCTTGCCGTGCCGTTCCTTCCGTTACCCTTGCCTTGCCTTGCTTTGCCTTGCCTTCATTTCCTTCCGTTACTCTTTCCTTGCCTAGCCGTGCACTGCCTAGCCTTGCGTTGTCGTGCATTAGCCTTCCCTTGCCTCACCGTACCTTGCCTTGCGTTACCCTTTCCTTGCCTTGCCGTGCATTGCCTAGCCTTGCGTTGTCGTGCCTTAGCCTTGTTTCCCCTTGCCGTGCCGTGCCTTTTGTTACATTTGCCTTGCCTTGCTTTCCCTTGCCTTCCTTGCCTTCCGTTACTCTTTGCTTGCCTTCCGTGCATTGCCTAGCCTTGCGTTGTCGTGCCTTAGCCTTGCCTCGCCTGACCGTGCCTTGCCTTCCGTTACTCTTTCCTTGCCTTGCCGTGCATTGCCTAGTCCTGAGTTGTCGTGCCTTAGCCTTGTTTCCGCTTACCGTGCCGTTCCTTCCTTTACCTTTGCCTTCCCTTGCCTTCCTTGCCTTCCGTTACTCTTTCCTTGCCTAGCCGTGCACTGCCTAGCCTTGCGTTGTCGTGCCTTAGCCTTGCCTCGCCTGACAGTGCCTTGCCTTGCGTTACCCTTTCCTTGTCTTGCCGTGCATTGCCTAGCCGAGCGTTGTCGTGCATTAGCCTTCCCTTGCCTCACCGTGCCTTGCTTTGCGATACCCTTTCCTTGCCTTGCCATGCATTTCCTAGCCGTGCGTTGCCGTGCCTTACCCTTGTTTCCCCTTGCCGTGGCTTGCCTTTTGTTACACTTGCCTTGCCTTGCTTTGCCTTGCCTTCCTCTCCTTCCGTTACTCTTTCCTTGCCTAGCCGTGCACTGCCTAGACTTGCGTTGTCGTGCCTTAGCCTTGCCTCGCCTGACCGTGCCTTGCTTTGCGTTACCCTTTCCTTGCCTTGCCGTGCATTGCCTAGTCCTGCGTTGTCGTGCCTTAGCCTTGTTTCCCCTTACCGTGCCGTTCCTTCCGTTAGCCTTGCCTTCCCTTGCTTTCCCTTGCCTTTCTTTCCTTCCGTTACTCTTTCCTTGCCTTGCCGTGCACTGCCTAGCCGTGCGTTGTCGTGCCTTAGCCTTGTTTCCCCTTGCCGTGCCGTTCCTTCCGTTACTCTTGCCTTGCCTTTCTTTGCCTTGCCTTCCTTTCCTTCCGTTACTCTTTCCTTGCCTAGCCGTGCACTGCCTAGCCTTGCGTTGTCGTGCATTAGCCTTCCCTTGCCTCACCGTACCTTGCCTTGCGTTACCCTTTCCTTGCCTTGCCGTGCACTGCCTAGCCTTGCATTGTCGTGCCTTACCCTTGTTTCCCCTTGCCGTGCCGTGCCTTTTGTTACATTTGCCTTGCCTTGCTTTGCTATGCCTTCCTTTCCTTCCGTTACTCTTTCCTTGCCTAGCCGTGCATTGCCTAGCCTTGCGTTGTCGTGCATTAGCCTTGCCTCGCCTGACCGTGCCTTGCCTTCCGTTACCCTTTCCTTGCCTTGCCGTGCATTGCCTAGTCCTGAGTTGTCGTGCCTTAGCCTTGTTTCCGCTTACCGTGCCGTTCCTTCCTTTACCTTTGCCTTCCCTTGCCTTCCTTTCCTTCCGTTACTCTTTCCTGGCCTAGCCGTGCACTACCTAGCCTTGCGTTGTCGTGCCTTAGCCTTGGCTCGCCTGACAGTGCCTTGCCTTGCGTTACCCTTTCCTTGCCTTGCCGTGCATTGCCTAGCCGAGCGTTGTCGTGCATTAGCCTTCCCTTGCCTCACCGTGCCTTGCTTTGCGTTACCCTTTCCTTGCCTTGCCATGCATTTCCTAGCCGTGCGTTGCCGTGCCTTACCCTTGTTTCCCCTTGCCGTGGCTTGCCTTTTGTTACACTTGCCTTGCCTTGCTTTGCCTTGCTTTCCTCTCCTTCCGTTACTCTTTCCTTGCCTAGCCGTGCACTGCCTAGACTTGCGTTGTTGTGCCTTAGCCTTGCCTCGCCTGACCGTGCCTTGCTTTGCGTTACCCTTTCCTTGCCTTGCCGTGCATTGCCTAGTCCTGCGTTGTCGTGCCTTAGCCTTGTTTCCCCTTACCGTGCCGTTGCTTCCGTTACCCTTTCCTTCCCTTGCTTTCCCTTGACTTTCTTTCCTTCCGTTACTCTTTCCTTGCCTTGCCGAGCACTGCCTAGCCTTGCGTTGTCGTGCATTAGCCTTGCCTCGCCTGACCGTGCATTGCCTTGCGTTACCCTTTCCTTCCCTTGCCGTGCATTGCCTAGTCCTGAGTTGTCGTGCCTTAGCCTTGTTTCCGCTTACCGTGCCGTTCCTTCCTTTACCTTTGCCTTCCTTTGCCTTCCTTGCCTTCCGTTACTCTTTGCTTGCCTTCCGTGCATTGCCTAGCCTTGCGTTGTCCTGCCTTAGCCTTGCCTCGCCTGACCGTGCCTTGCCTTGCGTTACCCTTTCCTTGCCTTGCCGTGCATTGCCTAGTCCTGCGTTGTCGTGCCTTAGCCTTGTTTCCCCTTACCGTGCCGTTCCTTCCGTTACCCTTGCCTTCCCTTGCTTTCCCTTGCCTTTCTTTCCTTCCGTTACTCTTTCCTTGCCTTGCCGAGCACTGCCTAGCCTTGCGTTGTCGTGCATTAGCCTTGCCTCGCCTGACCGTGCCTTGCCTTGCGTTATGCTTTCCTTCCCTTGCCGTGCATTGCCTAGCCCTGCATTGTCGTGCATTAGCCTTGCCTTTCCTCACCGTGCCTTGCCTTGCGTTACCCTTTCCTTGCTTGGCCGTGCATTGCCTAGCCGTGCGTTGCCGTGCCTTACCCTTGTTTCCCCTTGCCGTGCCTTGCCTTTTGTTACACTTGCCTTGCCTTGCTTTGCCTTGCCTTCCTCTCCTTCCGTTACTCTTTCCTTGCCTAGCCGTGCATTGCCTAGCCTTGCGTTGTCGTGCATTAGCCTTGCCTCGCCTGACCGTGCCTTGCCTTGCGTTACCCTTTCCTTGCCTTGCCGTGCATTGCCTAGTCCTGCGTTGTCGTGCCTTAGCCTTGTTTCCCCTTACCGTGCCGTTCCTTCCGTTACCCTTGCCTTCCCTTGCTTTCCCTTGCCTTTCTTTCCTTCCGTTACTCTTTCCTTGCCTTGCCGAGCACTGCCTAGCCTTGCGTTGTCGTGCATTAGCCTTGCCTCGCCTGACCGTGCCTTGCCTTGCGTTACCCTTTCCTTGCCTTGCCTTGCATTGCCTAGTCCTGAGTTGTCGTGCCTTAGCCTTGTTTCCGCTTACCGTGCCGTTCCTTCCTTTACCTTTGCCTTCCCTTGCCTTCCTTTCCTTCCGTTACTCTTTCCTTGCCTAGCCGTGCACTGCCTAGCCTTGCGTTGTCGTGCCTTAGCCTTGGCTCGCCTGACAGTGCCTTGCCTTGCGTTACCCTTTCCTTGCCTTGCCGTGCATTGCCTAGCCGAGCGTTGTCGTGCATTAGCCTTCCCTTGCCTCACCGTGCCTTGCTTTGCGTTACCCTTTCCTTGCCTTGCCATGCATTGCCTAGCCGTGCGTTGCCGTGCCTTACCCTTGTTTCCCCTTGCCGTGGCTTGCCTTTTGTTACACTTGCCTTGCCTTGCTTTGCCTTGCTTTCCTCTCCTTCCGTTACTCTTTCCTTGCCTAGCCGTGCACTGCCTAGACTTGCGTTGTCGTGCCTTAGCCTTGCCTCGCCTGACCGTGCCTTGCTTTGCGTTACCCTTTCCTTGCCTTGCCGTGCATTGCCTAGTCCTGCGTTGTCGTGCCTTAGCCTTGTTTCCCCTTACCGTGCCGTTGCTTCCGTTACCCTTTCCTTCCCTTGCTTTCCCTTGCCTTTCTTTCCTTCCGTTACTCTTTCCTTGCCTTGCCGAGCACTGCCTAGCCTTGCGTTGTCGTGCATTAGCCTTGCCTCCCCTGACCGTGCATTGCCTTGCGTTACCCTTTCCTTCCCTTGCCGTGCATTGCCTAGTCCTGAGTTGTCGTGCCTTAGCCTTGTTTCCGCTTACCGTGCCGTTCCTTCCTTTACCTTTGCCTTCCCTTGCCTTCCTTGCCTTCCGTTACTCTTTGCTTGCCTTCCGTGCATTGCCTAGCCTTGCGTTGTCCTGCCTTAGCCTTGCCTCGCCTGACCGTGCCTTGCCTTGCGTTACCCTTTCCTTGCCTTGCCGTGCATTGCCTAGTCCTGCGTTGTCGTGCCTTAGCCTTGTTTCCCCTTACCGTGCCGTTCCTTCCGTTACCCTTGCCTTCCCTTGCTTTCCCTTGCCTTTCTTTCCTTCCGTTACTCTTTCCTTGCCTTGCCGAGCACTGCCTAGCCTTGCGTTGTCGTGCATTAGCCTTGCCTCGCCTGACCGTGCATTGCCTTGCGTTACCCTTTCCTTGCCTTGCCGTGCATTGCCTAGCCTTGCGTTGTCGTGCATTAGCCTTGCCTCGCCTGACCGTGCCTTGCCTTGCGTTACCCTTTCCTTGCCTTGCCGTGCATTGCCTAGCCGTGCTTTTTCGTGCATTAGCGTTGCGTCGCCTGACCGTGCCTTGCCTTGCGTTACCCTTTCCTTGCCTTGCCGTGCATTGCCTAGTCCTGCGTTGTCGTGCCTTAGGCTTGTTTCCCCTTAACGTGCCGTTCCGTCCGTTGCCCTTGCCTACCCTTGCTTTCCCTTGCCTTCCTTGCCTTCCGTTACTCTTTACTTACCTTCCGTGCATTGCCTAGCCTTGCGTTGTCGTGCCTTAGCCTTGCGTCGCCTGACCGTGCCTTGCCTTGCGTTACCCTTTCTTTTCCTTGCCGTGCATTGCCTAGTCCTGCGTTGTCGTGCCTTAGCCTTGTTTCCCCGTACCGTGCCGTTCCTTCCGTTAGCCTTGCCTTCCCTTGCTTTCCCTTGCCTTTCTTTCCTTCCGTTACCCTTTCCTTGCTTGGCCGTGCATTGCCTAGCCGTGCGTTGCCGTGCCTTACCCTTGTTTCCCCTTGCCGTGCCTTGCCTTTTGTTACACTTGCCTTGCCTTGCTTTGCCTTGCCTTCCTCTCCTTCCGTTACTCTTTCCTTGCCTAGCCGTGCATTGCCTAGCCTGGCGGTGTCGTGCATTAGCCTTGCCTCGCCTGACCGTGCCTTGCCTTGCGTTACCCTTTCTTTGCCTTGCCGTGCATTGCCTAGTCCTGCGTTGTCGTTCCTTAGCCTTGTTTCCCCTTACCGTGCCGTTCCTTCCGTTACCCTTGCCTTCCCTTGCTTTCCCTTGCCTTTCTTTCCTTCCGTTACTCTTTCCTTGCCTTGCCGAGCACTGCCTAGCCTTGCGTTGTCGTGCATTAGCCTTGCCTCGCCTGACCGTGCATTGCCTTGCGTTACCCTTTCCTTGCCTTGCCGTGCATTGCCTAGCCTTGCGTTGTCGTGCATTAGCCTTGCCTCGCCTGACCGTGCCTTGCCTTGCGTTACCCTTTCCTTGCCTTGCCGTGCATTGCCTAGCCGTGCTTTTTCGTGCATTAGCGTTGCCTCGCCTGACCGTGCCTTGCCTTGCGTTACCCTTTCCTTGCCTTGCCGTGCATTGCCTAGTCCTGCGTTGTCGTGCCTTAGGCTTGTTTCCCCTTAACGTGCCGTTCCGTCCGTTGACCTTGCCTACCCTTGCTTTCCCTTGCCTTCCTTGCCTTCCGTTACTCTTTACTTACATTCCGTGCATTGCCTAGCCTTGCGTTCTCGTGCCTTAGCCTTGCCTCGCCTGACCGTGCCTTGCCTTGCGTTACCCTTTCCTTGCCTTGCCGTGCATTGCCTAGTCCTGCGTTGTCGTGCCTTAGCCTTGTTTCCCCCTACCGTGCCGTTCCTTCCGTTACTCTTGCCTTCCCTTGCTTTCCCTTGCCTTTCTTTCCTTCCGTTACTCTTTCCTTGCCTAGCCGTGCACTGCCTAGCGTGCGTTGTCGTGCCTTAGCCTTGTTTCCCCTTGCCGTGCCGTTCCTTCCGTTACACTTGCCTTGCCTTTCTTTGCCTTGCCTTTCGTTCCTTCCGTTACTCTTTCCTTGCCTAGCCGTTCACTGCCTAGCCTTGCGTTGTCGTGCATTAGCCTTCCCTTGCCTCACCGTACCTTGCCTTGCGTTACCCTTTCCTTGCCTTGCCGTGCACTGCCTAGCCTTGCGTTGTCGTGCCTTACCCTTGTTTCCCCTTGCCGTGCCGTGCCTTTTGTTACACTTGCCTTGCCTTGCTTTGCTTTGCCTTCCTTTCCTTCCGTTACTCTTTCCTTGCCTAGCCGTGCATTGCCTAGCCTTGCGTTGTCGTGCATTAGCCTTGCCTCGCCTGACCGTGCCTTGCCTTGCGTTACCCTTTCCTTCCCTTGCCGTGCATTGCCTAGCCGTGCGTTGTCGTGCCTTAGCCTTGTTTCCCCTTGCTGTGCCGTTTCTTCCGTTACACTTGCCTTGCCTTACTTTGCCTTGCCTTCCTTTCCTTCCGTTACTCTTTCCTTGCCTAGCCGTGCACTGCCTAGCCTTGCGTTGTCGTGCATTAGCCTTGCCTCGCCTGACCGTGCCTTGCCTTGCGTTACCCCTTCCTTGCCTTGCCGTGCATTGCCTAGCCGTGCGTTGTCGTGCATTAGCCTTCCCTTGCCTCACCGTGCCTTGCTTTGCGTTACCCTTTCCTTGCCTTGCCATGCATTGCCTAGCCGTGCGTTGCCGTGCCTTACCCTTGTTTCCCCTTGCCGTGGCTTGCCTTTTGTTACACTTGCCTTGCCTTGCTTTGCCTTGCTTTCCTCTCCTTCCGTTACTCTTTCCTTGCCTAGCCGTGCACTGCCTAGACTTGCGTTGTCGTGCCTTAGCCTTGCCTCGCCTGACCGTGCCTTGCCTTGCGTTACCCTTTCCTTGCCTTGCCGTGCATTGCCTAGTCCTGCGTTGTCGTGCCTTAGCCTTGTTTCCCCTTACCGTGCCGTTCCTTCCGTTACCCTTTCCTTCCCTTGCTTTCCCTTGCCTTTCTTTCCTTCCGTTACTCTTTCCTTGCCTTGCCGTGCATTGCCTAGCCTTGCGTTGTCGTGCATTAGCCTTGCCTCGCCTGACCGTGCCTTGCCTTGCGTTACCCTTTCCTTGCCTTGCCTTGCATTGCCTAGTCCTGAGTTGTCGTGCCTTAGCCTTGTTTCCGCTTACCGTGCCGTTCCTTCCTTTACCTTTGCCTTCCCTTGCCTTCCTTGCCTTCCGTTACTCTTTGCTTGCCTTCCGTGCATTGCCTAGCCTTGCGTTGTCGTGCCTTAGCCTTGCCTCGCTTGACCGTGCCTTGCCTTGCGTTACCCTTTCCTTGCCTTGCCGTGCATTGCCTAGTCCTGCGTTGTCGTGCCTTAGCCTTGTTTCCCCTTACCGTGCCGTTCCTTCCGTTACCCTTGCCTTCCCTTGTTTTCCTTGCCTTTCTTTCCTTCCGTTACTCTTTCCTTGCCTTGCCGAGCACGGCCTAGCCTTGCGTTGTCGTGCATTAGCCTTGCCTCGCCTGACCGTGCCTTGCCTTGCGTTATGCTTTCCTTGCCTTGCCGTGCATTGCCTAGCCCTGCATTGTCGTGCATTAGCCTTGCCTTTCCTCACCGTGCCTTGCCTTGCGTTACCCTTTCCTTGCTTGGCCGTGCATTGCCTAGCCGTGCGTTGCCGTGCCTTACCCTTGTTTCCCGTTGCCATGGCTTGCCTTTTGTTACACTTGCCTTGTCTTGCTTTGCCTTGCCTTCCTCTCCTTCCGTTACTCTTTCCTTTCCTTGCCGTGCATTGCCTAGCCTTGCGTTGTCGTGCATTAGCCTTGCCTCGCCTGACCTTGCCTTGCCTTGCGTTACCCTTTCCTTGCCTTGCCGTGCATTGCCTAGCCGTGCTTTTTCGTGCATTAGCGTTGCCTCGCCTGACCGTGCCTTGCCTTGCGTTACCCTTTCCTTGCCTTGCCGTGCATTGCCTAGTCCTGCGTTGTCGTGCCTTAGGCTTGTTTCCCCTTAACGTGCCGTTCCGTCCGTTGCCCTTGCCTACCCTTGCTTTCCCTTGCCTTCCTTGCCTTCCGTTACTCTTTACTTACCTTCCGTGCATTGCCTATCCTTGCGTTGTCGTGCCTTAGCTTTGCATCGCCTGACCGTGCCTTGCCTTGCGTTACCCTTTCTTTGCCTTGCCGTGCATTGCCTAGTCCTGCGTTGTCGTGCCTTAGCCTTGTTTCCCCGTACCGTGCCGTTCCTTCCGTTAGCCTTGCCTTCCCTTGCTTTCCCTTGCCTTTCTTTCCTTCCGTTACTCTTTCCTTGCCTAGCCGTGCAATGCCTAGCCGTGCGTTGTCGTGCCTTAGCCTTGTTTCCCCTTGCTGTGCCGTTCCTTCCGTTACACTTGCCTTGCCTTTCTTTGCCTTGCCTTCCTTTCCTTCCGTTACTCTTTCCTTGCCTAGCCGTGCACTGCCTAGCCTTGCGTTGTCGTGCCTTAGCATTGGCTCGCCTGACAGTGCCTTGCCTTGCGATACCCTTTCCTTGCCTTGCCGTGCACTGCCTAGCCTTGCATTGTCGTGTCTTACCCTTGTTTCCCCTTGCCGTGCCGTGCCTTTTGTTACACTTGCCTTGCCTTGCTTTGCTATGCCTTCCTTTCCTTCCGTTACTCTTTCCTTGCCTAGCCGTGCATTGCCTAGCCTTGCGTTGTCGTGCATTAGCCTTGCCTCGCCTGACCGTGCCTTGCCTTGCGTTACCCTTTCCTTGCCTTGCCGTGCATTGCCTAGTCCTGAGTTGTCGTGCCTTAGCCTTGTTTCCGCTTACCGTGCCGTTCCTATCTTTACCTTTGCCTTCCCTTGCCTTCCTTGCCTTCCGTTACTCTTTGCTTCCCTTCCGTGCATTGCCTAGCCTTGCGTTGTCCTGCCTTAGCCTTGCCTCGCCTGACCGTGCCTTGCCTTGCGTTACCCTTTCCTTGCCTTGCCGTGCATTGCCTAGTCCTGCGTTGTCGTGCCTTAGCCTTGTTTCCCCTTACCGTGCCGTTCCTTCCGTTACCCTTGCCTTCCCTTGCTTTCCCTTGCCTTTCTTTCCTTCCGTTACTCTTTCCTTGCCTTGCCGAGCACTGCCTAGCCTTGCGTTGTCGTGCATTAGCCTTGCCTCGCCTGACCGTGCCTTGCCTTGCGTTATGCTTTCCTTGCCTTGCCGTGCATTGCCTAGCCCTGCATTGTCGTGCATTAGCCTTGCCTTTCCTCACCGTGCCTTGCCTTGCGTTACCCTTTCCTTGCTTGGCCGTGCATTGCCTAGCCGTTCGTTGCCGTGCCTTACCCTTGTTTCCCCTTGCCGTGCCTTGCCTTTTGTTACACTTGCCTTGCCTTGCTTTGCCTTGCCTTCCTCTCCTTCCGTTACTCTTTCCTTGCCTAGCCGTGCATTGCCTAGCCTTGCGTTGTCGTGCATTAGCCTTGCCTCCCCTGACCGTGCCTTGCCTTGCGTTACCCTTTCTTTGCCTTGCCGTGCATTGCCTAGCCGTGCGTTGCCGTGCCTTACCCCTGTTTCCCCTTGCCGTGCCTTGCCTTTTGTTACACTTGCCTTGCCTTGCTTTGCCTTGCCTTCCTCTCCTTCCATTACTCTTTCCTTGCCTAGCCGTGCATTGCCTAGCCTTGCGTTGTCGTGCATTAGCCTTGCCTCGCCTGACCGTGCATTGCCTTGCGTTACCCTTTCCTTGCCTTGCCGTGCATTGCCTAGCCTTGCGTTGTCGTGCATTAGCCTTGCCTCGCCTGACCGTGCCTTGCCTTGCGTTACCCTTTCCTTGCCTTGCCGTGCATTGCCTAGCCGTGCTTTTTCGTGCATTAGCGTTGCCTCGCCTGACCGTGCCTTGCCTTCCGTTACCCTTTCCTTGCCTTGCCGTGCATTGCCTAGTCCTGCGTTGTCGTGCCTTAGGCTTGTTTCCCCTTAACGTGCAGTTCCGTCCGTTGCCCTTGCCTACCCTTGCTTTCCCTTGCCTTCCTTGCCTTCCGTTACTCGTTACTTACCGTCCATGCATTGCCTAGCCTTGCGTTGTCGTGCCTTAGCCTTGCGTCGCCTGACCGAGCCTTGCCTTGCATTACCCTTTCTTTGCCTTGCCGTGCATTGCCGAGTCCTGCGTTGTCGTGCCTTAGCCTTGTTTCCCCTTACCGTGCCGTTCCTTCCGTTAGCCTTGCCTTCCCTTGCTTTCCCTTGCCTTTCTTTCCTTCCGTTACTCTTTCCTTGCCTAGCCGTGCATTGCCTAGCCTTGCGTTGTCGTGCATTAGCCTTGCCTCGCCTGACCTTGCCTTGCCTTGCGTTACCCTTTCTTTGCCTTGCCGTGCATTGCCTAGTCCTGCGTTGTCGTGCCTTAGCCTTGTTTCCCCTTACCGTGCCGTTCCTTCCGTTACCCTTGCCTTTCCTTGCTTTCCCTTGCCTTTCTTTCCTTCCGTTACTCTTTCCTTGCCTTGCCGAACACTGCCTAGCCTTGCGTTGTCGTGCATTAGCCTTGCCTCGCCTGACCGTGCCTTGCCTTGCGTTATGCTTTCCTTGCCTTGCCGTGCATTGCCTAGCCCTGCATTGTCGTGCATTAGCCTTGCCTTTCCTCACCGTGCCTTGCCTTGCGTTACCCTTTCCTTGCTTGGCCGTGCATTGCCTAGCCGTGCGTTTCCGTGCCTTACCCTTGTTTCCCCTTGCCGTGCCTTGCCTTTTGTTACACTTGCCTTGCCTTGCTTTGCCTTGCCTTCCTCTCCTTCCGTTACTCTTTCCTTGCCTACCCGTGCATTGCCTAGCCTTGTGTTGTCGTGCATTAGCCTTGCCTCGCCTGACCGTGCCTTGCCTTGCGTTACCCTTTCTTTGCCTTGCCGTGCATTGCCTAGTCCTGCGTTGTCGTGCCTTAGCCTTGTTTCCCCTTACCGTGCCGTTCCTTCCGTTACCCTTGCCTTCCCTTGCTTTCCCTTGCCTTTCTTTCCTTCCGTTACTCTTTCCTTGCCTTGCCGAGCACTGCCTAGCCTTGCGTTGTCGTGCATTAGCCTTGCCTCGCCTGACCGTGCATTGCCTTGCGTTACCCTTTCCTTGCCTTGCCGTGCATTGCCTAGCCTTGCGTTGTCGTGCATTAGCCTTGCCTCGCCTGACCTTGCCTTGCCTTGCGTTACCCTTTCCTTGCCTTGCCGTGCATTGCCTAGCCGTGCTTTTTCGTGCATTAGCGTTGCCTCACCTGACCGTGCCTTGCCTTGCGTTACCCTTTCCTTGCCTTGCCGTGCATTGCCTAGTCCTGCGTTGTCGTGCCTTAGGCTTGTTTCCCCTTAACGTGCCGTTCCGTCCGTTGCCCTTGCCTACCCTTGCTTTCCCTTGCCTTCCTTGCCTTCCGTTACTCTTTACTTACATTCCGTGCATTGCCTAGCCTTGCGTTGTCGTGCTTTATCCTTGCGTCGCCTGACCGTGCCTTGCCTTGCGTTACCCTTTCTTTGCCTTGCCGTGCATTGCCTAGTCCTGCGTTGTCGTGCCTTAGCCTTGTTTCCCCGTACCGTGCCGTTCCTTCCGTTAGCCTTGCCTTCCCTTGCTTTCCCTTGCCTTTCGTTCCGTCCGTTACTCTTTCCTTGCCTAGCCGTGCACTGCCTAGCCGTGCGTTGTCGTGCCTTAGCCTTGTTTCCCCTTGCTGTGCCGTTCCTTCCGTTACACTTGCCTTGCCTTTCTTTGCCTTGCCTTTCGTTCCTTCCGTTACTCTTTCCTTGCCTAGCCGTGCACTGCCTAGCCTTGCGTTGTCGTGCATTAGCCTTCCCTTGCCTCACCGTACCTTGCCTTGCGTTACCCTTTCCTTGCCTTGCCGTGCACTGCCTAGCCTTGCGTTGTCGTGCCTTACCCTTGTTTCCCCTTGCCGTGCCGTGCCTTTTGTTACACTTGCCTTGCCTTGCTTTGCTTTGCCTTCCTTTCCTTCCGTTACTCTTTCCTTGCCTAGCCGTGCATTGCCTAGCCTTGCGTTGTCGTGCATTAGCCTTGCCTCGCCTGACCGTGCCTTGCCTTGCGTTACCCTTTCCTTCCCTTGCCGTGCATTGCCTAGCCGTGCGTTGTCTTGCCTTAGCCTTGTTTCCCCTTGCTGTGCCGTTTCTTCCGTTACACTTGCCTTGCCTTACTTTGCCTTGCCTTCCTTTCCTTCCGTTACTCTTTCCTTGCCTAGCCGTGCACTGCCTAGCCTTGCGTTGTCGTGCCTTAGCCTTGGCTCGCCTGACAGTGCCTTGCCTTGCGTTACCCTTTCCTTGCCTTGCCGTGCATTGCCTAGCCGAGCGTTGTCGTGCATTAGCCTTCCCTTGCCTCACCATGCCTTGCTTTGCGTTACCCTTTCCTTGCCTTGCCATGCATTTCCTAGCCGTGCGTTGCCGTGCCTTACCCTTGTTTCCCCTTGCCGTGGCTTGCCTTTTGTTACACTTGCCTTGCCTTGCTTTGCCTTGCTTTCCTCTCCTTCCGTTACTCTTTCCTTGCCTAGCCGTGCACTGCCTAGACTTGCGTTGTCGTGCCTTAGCCTTGCCTCGCCTGACCGTGCCTTGCTTTGCATTACCCTTTCCTTGCCTTGCCGTGCATTGCCTAGTCCTGCGTTGTCGTGCCTTAGCCTTGTTTCCCCTTACCGTGCCGTTGATTCCGTTACCCTTTCCTTCCCTTGCTTTCCCTTGCCTTTCTTTCCTTCCGTTACTCTTTCCTTGCCTTGCCGAGCACTGCCTAGCCTTGCGTTGTCGTGCATTAGCCTTGCCTCGCCTGACCGTGCATTGCCTTGCGTTACCCTTTCCTTCCCTTGCCGTGCATTGCCTAGTCCTGAGTTGTCGTGCCTTAGCCTTGTTTCCGCTTACCGTGCCGTTCCTTCCTTTACCTTTGCCTTCCCTTGCCTTCCTTGCCGTCCGTTACTCTTTGCTTGCCTTCCGTGCATTGCCTAGCCTTGCGTTGTCCTGCCTTAGCCTTGCCTCGCCTGACCGTGCCTTGCCTTGCGTTATGCTTTCCTTGCCTTGCCGTGCATTGCCTAGCCCTGCATTGTCGTGCATTAGCCTTGCCTTTCCTCACCGTGCCTTGCCTTGCGTTACCCTTTCCTTGCATGGCCGTGCATTGCCTAGCCGTGCGTTGCCGTGCCTTACCCTTGTTTCCCCTTGCCGTGCCTTGCCTTTTGTTACACTTGCCTTGCCTTGCTTTGCCTTGCCTTCCTCTCCTTCCGTTACTCTTTCCTTGCCTAGCCGTGCATTGCCTAGCCTTGCGGTGTCGTGCATTAGCCTTGCCTCGCCTGACCGTGCCTTGCCTTGCGTTACCCTTTCTTTGCCTTGCCGTGCATTGCCTAGTCCTGCGTTGTCGTTCCTTAGCCTTGTTTCCCCTTACCGTGCCGTTCCTTCCGTTACCCTTGCCTTCCCTTGCTTTCCCTTGCCTTTCTTTCCTTCCGTTACTCTTTCCTTGCCTTGCCGAGCACTGCCTAGCCTTGCGTTGTCGTGCATTAGCCTTGCCTCGCCTGACCGTGCATTGCCTTGCGTTACCCTTTCCTTGCCTTGCCGTGCATTGCCTAGCCTTGCGTTGTCGTGCATTAGCCTTGCCTCGCCTGACCGTGCCTTGCCTTGCGTTACCCTTTCCTTGCCTTGCCGTGCATTGCCTAGCCGTGCTTTTTCGTGCATTAGCGTTGCCTCGCCTGACCGTGCCTTGCCTTGCGTTACCCTTTCCTTGCCTTGCCGTGCATTGCCTAGTCCTGCGTTGTCGTGCCTTAGGCTTGTTTCCCCTTAACGTGCCGTTCCGTCCGTTGCCCTTGCCTACCCTTGCTTTCCCTTGCCTTCCTTGCCTTCCGTTACTCTTTACTTACCTTCCGTGCATTGCCTAGCCTTGCGTTGTCGTGCCTTAGCCTTGCGTCGCCTGACCGTGCCTTGCCTTGCGTTACCCTTTCTTTTCCTTGCCGTGCATTGCCTAGTCCTGCGTTGTCGTGCCTTAGCCTTGTTTCCCCGTACCGTGCCGTTCCTTCCGTTAGCCTTGCCTTCCCTTGCTTTCCCTTGCCTTTCTTTCCTTCCGTTACTCTTTCCTTGCCTAGCCGTGCACTGCCTAGCCGTGCGTTGTCGTGCCTTAGCCTTGCCTCGCCTGACCGTGCATTGCCTTGCGTTACCCTTTCCTTGCCTTGCCGTGCATTGCCTAGCCTTGCGTTGTCGTGCATTAGCCTTGCCTCGCCTGACCTTGCCTTGCCTTGCGTTACCCTTTCCTTGCCTTGCCGTGCATTGCCTAGCCGTGCTTTTTCGTGCATTAGCGTTGCCTCGCCTGACCGTGCCTTGCCTTGCGTTACCCTTTCCTTGCCTTGCCGTGCATTGCCTAGTCCTGCGTTGTCGTGCCTTAGGCTTGTTTCCCCTTAACGTGCCGTTCCGTCCGTTGCCCTTGCCTACCCTTGCTTTCCCTTGCCTTCCTTGCCTTCCGTTACTCTTTACTTACCTTCCGTGCGTTGCCTAGCCTTGCGTTGTCGTGCCTTAGCCTTGCGTCGCCTGACCGTGCCTTGCCTTGCGTTACCCTTTCTTTGCCTTGCCGTGCATTGCCTAGTCCTGCGTTGTCGTGCCTTAGCCTTGTTTCCCCGTACCGTGCCGTTCCTTCCGTTAGCCTTGCCTTCCCTTGCTTTCCCTTGCCTTTCTTTCCTTCCGTTACTCTTTCCTTGCCTAGCCGTGCAATGCCTAGCCGTGCGTTGTCGTGCCTTAGCCTTGTTTCCCCTTGCTGTGCCGTTCCTTCCGTTACACTTGCCTTGCCTTTCTTTGCCTTGCCTTCCTTTCCTTCCGTTACTCTTTCCTTGCCTAGCCGTGCACTGCCTAGCCTTGCGTTCTCGTGCCTTAGCCTTGGCTCGCCTGACAGTGCCTTGCCTTGCGATACCCTTTCCTTGCCTTGCCGTGCACTGCCTAGCCTTGCATTGTCGTGTCTTACCCTTGTTTCCCCTTGCCGTGCCGTGCCTTTTGTTACACTTGCCTTGCCTTGCTTTGCTATGCCTTCCTTTCCTTCCGTTACTCTTTCCTTGCCTAGCCGTGCATTGCCTAGCCTTGCGTTGTCGTGCATTAGCCTTGCCTCGCCTGACCGTGCCTTGCCTTGCGTTACCCTTTCCTTTCCTTGCCGTGCATTGCCTAGTCCTGCGTTGTCGTGCCTTAGCCTTGTTTCCCCTTACCGTGCCGTTCCTTCCGTTACCTTTGCCTTCCCTTGCCTTCCTTGCCTTCCGTTACTCTTTGCTTGCCTTCCGTGCATTGCCTAGCCTTGCGTTGTCCTGCCTTAGCCTTGCCTCGCCTGACGGTGCCTTGCCTTGCGTTACCCTTTCCTTGCCTTGCCGTGCATTGCCTAGTCCTGCGTTGTCGTGCCTTAGCCTTGTTTCCCCTTACCGTGCCGTTCCTTCCGTTACCCTTGCCTTCCCTTGCTTTCCCTTGCCTTTCTTTCCTTCCGTTACTCTTTCCTTGCCTTGCCGAGCACTGCCTAGCCTTGCGTTGTCGTGCATTAGCCTTGCCTCGCCTGACCGTGCCTTGCCTTGCGTTATGCTTTCCTTGCCTTGCCGTGCATTGCCTAGCCCTGCATTGTCGTGCATTAGCCTTGCCTTTCCTCACCGTGCCTTGCCTTGCGTTACCCTTTCCTTGCTTGGCCGTGCATTGCCTAGCCGTGCGTTGCCGTGCCTTACCCTTGTTTCCCCTTGCCGTGCCTTGCCTTTTGTTACACTTGCCTTGCCTTGCTTTGCCTTGCCTTCCTCTCCTTCCGTTACTCTTTCCTTGCCTAGCCGTGCATTGCCTAGCCTTGCGTTGTCGTGCATTAGCCTTGCCTCCCCTGACCGTGCCTTGCCTTGCGTTACCCTTTCTTTGCCTTGCGGTGCATTGCCTAGTCCTGCGTTGTCGTGCCTTAGCCTTGTTTCCCCTTACCGTGCCGTTCCTTCCGTTACCCTTGCCTTCCCTTGCTTTCCCTTGTCTTTCTTTCCTTCCGTTACTCTTTCCTTGCCTTGCCGAGCACTGCCTAGCCTTGCGTTGTCGTGCATTAGCCTTGCCTCGCCTGACCGTGCATTGCCTTGCGTTACCCTTTCCTTGCCTTGCCGTGCATTGCCTAGCCTTGCGTTGTCGTGCATTAGCCTTGCCTCGCCTGACCTTGCCTTGCCTTGCGTTACCCTTTCCTTGCCTTGCCGTGCATTGCCTAGCCGTGCTTTTTCGTGCATTAGCGTTGCCTCGCCTGACCGTGCCTTGCCTTGCGTTACCCTTTCCTTGCCTTGCCGTGCATTGCCTAGCCGTGCGTTGTCGTGCCTTAGGCTTGTTTCCCCTTAACGTGCCGTTCCGTCCGTTGCCCTTGCCTACCCTTGCTTTCCCTTGACTTCCTTGCCTTCCGTTACTCTTTACTTACATTCCGTGCATTGCCTAGCCTTGCGTTGTCGTGCCTTAGCCTTGCGTCGCCTGACCGTGCCTTGCCTTGCGTTACCCTTTCTTTGCCTTGCCGTGCATTGCCTAGTCCTGCGTTGTCGTGCCTTAGCCTTGTTTCCCCGTACCGTGCCGTTCCTTCCGTTAGCCTTGCCTTCCCTTGCTTTCCCTTGCCTTTCTTTCCTTCCGTTACTCTTTCCTTGCCTAGCCGTGCACTGCCTAGCCGTGCGTTGTCGTGCCTTAGCCTTGTTTCCCCTTGCTGTGCCGTTCCTTCCGTTACACTTGCCTTGCCTTGCCTTCCTTTCCTTCCGTTACTCTTTCCTTGCCTAGCCGTGCACTGCCTAGCCTTGCGTTGTCGTGCATTAGCCTTCCCTTGCCTCACCGTACCTTGCCTTGCGTTACCCTTTCCTTGCCTAGCCTTGCGTTGTCGTGCCTTACCCTTGTTTCCCCTTGCCGTGCCGTGCCTTTTGTTACACTTGCCTTGCCTTGCTTTGCTTTGCCTTCCTTTCCTTCCGTTACTCTTTCCTTGCCTAGCCGTGCATTGCCTAGCCTTGCGTTGTCGTGCATTAGCCTTGCCTCGCCTGACCGTGCCTTGCCTTGCGTTACCCTTTCCTTCCCTTGCCGTGCATTGCCTAGCCGTGCGTTGTCTTGCCTTAGCCTTGTTTCCCCTTGCTGTGCCGTTTCTTCCGTTACACTTGCCTTGCCTTACTTTGCCTTGCCTTCCTTTCCTTCCGTTACTCTTTCCTTGCCGAGCCGTGCACTGCCTAGCCTTGCGTTGTCGTGCCTTAGCCTTGGCTCGCCTGACAGTGCCTTGCCTTGCGTTACCCCTTCCTTGCCTTGCCGTGCATTGCCTAGCCGAGCGTTGTCGTGCATTAGCCTTCCCTTGCCTCACCGTGCCTTGCTTTGCGTTACCCTTTCCTTGCCTTGCCATGCATTTCCTAGCCGTGCGTTGCCGTGCCTTACCCTTGTTTCCCCTTGCCGTGGCTTGCCTTTTGTTACACTTGCCTTGCCTTGCTTTGCCTTGCTTTCCTCTCCTTCCGTTACTCTTTCCTTGCCTAGCCGTGCACTGCCTAGACTTGCGTTGTCGTGCCTTAGCCTTGCCTCGCCTGACCGTGCCTTGCTTTGCGTTACCCTTTCCTTGCCTTGCCGTGCATTGCCTAGTCCTGCGTTGTCGTGCCTTAGCCTTGTTTCCCCTTACCGTGCCGTTGCTTCCGTTACCCTTTCCTTCCCTTGCTTTCCCTTGCCTTTCTTTCCTTCCGTTACTCTTTCCTTGCCTTGCCGAGCACTGCCTAGCCTTGCGTTGTCGTGCATTAGCCTTGCCTCGCCTGACCGTGCATTGCCTTGCGTTACCCTTTCCTTCCCTTGCCGTGCATTGCCTAGTCCTGAGTTGTCGTGCCTTAGCCTTGTTTCCGCTTACCGTGCCGTTCCTTCCTTTACCTTTGCCTTCCCTTGCCTTCCTTGCCTTCCGTTACTCTTTGCTTGCCTTCCGTGCATTGCCTAGCCTTGCGTTGTCCTGCCTTAGCCTTGCCTCGCTTGACCGTGCCTTGCCTTGCGTTACCCTTTCCTTGCCTTGCCGTGCATTGCCTAGTCCTGCGTTGTCGTGCCTTAGCCTTGTTTCCCCTTACCGTGCCGTTCCTTCCGTTACCCTTGCCTTCCCTTGCTTTTCCTTGCCTTTCTTTCCTTCCGTTACTCTTTCCTTGCCTTGCCGAGCACGGCTTAGCCTTGCGTTGTCGTGCATTAGCCTTGCCTCGCCTGACCGTGCCTTGCCTTGCGTTATGCTTTCCTTGCCTTGCCGTGCATTGCCTAGCCCTGCATTGTCGTGCATTAGCCTTGCCTTTCCTCACCGTGCCTTGCCTTCGTTACCCTTTCCTTGCTTGGCCGTGCATTGCCTAGCCGTGCGTTGCCGTGCCTTACCCTTGTTTCCCGTTGCCGTGGCTTGCCTTTTGTTACACTTGCCTTGTCTTGCTTTGCCTTGCCTTCCTCTCCTTCCGTTACTCTTTCCTTGCCTAGCCGTGCATTGCCTAGCCTTGCGTTGTCGTGCATTAGCCTTGCCTCGCCTGACCGTTCCTTGCCTTGCGTTACCCTTTCTTTGCCTTGCCGTGCATTGCCTAGTCCTGCGTTGTCGTGCCTTAGCCTTGTTTCCCCTTACAGTGCCGTTCCTTCCGTTACCCTTGCCTTCCCTTGCTTTCCCTTGCCTTTCTTTCCTTCCGTTACTCTTTCCTTGCCTTGCCGAGCACTGCCTAGCCTTGCGTTGTCGTGCATTAGCCTTGCCTCGCCTGACCGTGCCTTGCCTTGCGTTATGCTTTCCTTGCCTTGCCTTGCATTGCCTAGCCCTGCATTGTCGTGCATTAGCCTTGCCTTTCCTCACCGTGCCTTGCCTTGCGTTACCCTTTCCTTGCTTGGCCGTGCATTGCCTAGCCGTGCGTTGCCGTGCCTTACCCTTGTTTCGTCTTGCCGTGCCTTGCCTTTTGTTACACTTGCCTTGCCTTGCTTTGCCTTGCCTTCCTCTCCTTCCGTTACTCTTTCCTTGCCTAGCCGTGCATTGCCTAGCCTTGCGTTGTCGTGCATTAGCCTTGCCTCGCCTGACCGTGCATTGCCTTGCGTTACCCTTTCCTTGCCTTGCCGTGCATTGCCTAGCCTTGCGTTGTCGTGCATTAGCCTTGCCTCGCCTGACCGTGCCTTGCCTTGCGTTACCCTTTCCTTGCCTTGCCGTGCATTGCCTAGCCGTGCTTTTTCGTGCATTAGCGTTGCCTCGCCTGACCGTGCCTTGCCTTGCGTTACCCTTTCCTTGCCTTGCCGTGCATTGCCTAGTCCTGCGTTGTCGTGCCTTAGGCTTGTTTCCCCTTAACGTGCCGTTCCGTCCGTTGCCCTTGCCTACCCTTGCTTTCCCTTGCCTTCCTTGCCTTCTGTTACTCTTTACTTACCTTCCGTGCATTGCCTAGCCTTGCGTTGTCGTGCCTTAGCCTTGCGTCGCCTGACCGTGCCTTGCCTTGCGTTACCCTTTCTTTGCCTTGCCGTGCATTGCCTAGTCCTGCGTTGTCGTGCCTTAGCCTTGTTTCCCCGTACCGTGCCGTTCCTTCCGTTAGCCTTGCCTTCCCTTGCTTTCCCTTGCCTTTCTTTCCTTCCGTTACTCTTTCCTTGCCTAGCCGTGCACTGCCTAGCCGTGCGTTGTCGTGCCTTAGCCTTGTTTCCCCTTGCTGTGCCGTTCCTTCCGTTACACTTGCCTTGCCTTTCTTTGCCTTGCCTTCCTTTCCTTCCGTTACTCTTTCCTTACCTAGCCGTCCACTGCCTAGCCTTGCGTTGTCGTGCATTAGCCTTCCCTTGCCTCACCGTACCTTGCCTTGCGTTACCCTTTCCTTGCCTTGCCGTGCACTGCCTAGCCTTGCATTGTCGTGCCTTACCCTTGTTTCCCCTTGCCGTGCCGTGCCTTTTGTTACACTTGCCTTGCCTTGCTTTGCTATGCCTTCCTTTCCTTCCGTTACTCTTTCCTTGCCTAGCCGTGCATTGCCTAGCCTTGCGTTGTCGTGCATTAGCCTTGCCTCGCCTGACCGTGCCTTGCCTTGCGTTACCCTTTCCTTCCCTTGCCGTGCATTGCCTAGCCGTGCGTTGTCTTGCCTTAGCCTTGTTTCCCCTTGCTGTGCCGTTTCTTCCGTTACACTTGCCTTGCCTTACTTTGCCTTGCCTTCCTTTCCTTCCCTTTCCTTGCCTAGCCGTGCACTGCCTAGCCTTGCGTTGTCGTGCCTTAGCCTTGCCTCGCCTGACCGTGCATTGCCTTGCGTTACCCTTTCCTTGCCTTGCCGTGCATTGCCTAGCCTTGCGTTGTCGTGCATTAGCCTTGCCTCACCTGACCGTGCCTTGCCTTGCGTTACCCTTTCCTTGCCTTGCCGTGCATTGCCTAGCCGTGCTTTTTCGTGCATTAGCGTTGCCTCGCCTGACCGTGCCTTGCCTTGCGTTACCCTTTCCTTGCCTTGCCGTGCATTGCCTAGTCCTGCGTTGTCTTGCCTTAGCCTTGTTTCCCCTTACCGTGCCGTTCCTTCCGTTACCCTTGCCTTCCCTTGCTTTCCCGTCCCTTTCTTTCCTTCCGTTACTCTTTCCTTCCCTTGCCGAGCACTGCCTAGCCTTGCGTTGTCGTGCATTAGCCTTGCCTCGCCTAACCGTGCCTTGCCTTGCGTTATGCTTTCCTTGCCTTGCCGTGCATTGCCTAGCCCTGCATTGTCGTGCATTAGCCTTGCCTTTCCTCACCGTGCCTTGCCTTGCGTTACCCTTTCCTTGCTTGGCCGTGCATTGCCTAGCCGTGCGTTGCCGTGCCTTACCCTTGTTTCCCCTTGCCGTGCCTTGCCTTTTGTTACACTTGCCTTGCCTTGCTTTGCCTTGCCTTCCTCTCCTTCCGTTACTCTTTCCTTGCCTAGCCGTGCATTGCCTAGCCTTGCGTTGTCGTGCATTAGCCTTGCCTCGCCTGACCGTTCCTTGCCTTGCGTTACCCATTCTTTGCCTTGCCTTGCATTGCCTAGTCCTGCGTTGTCGTGCCTTAGCCTTGTTTCCCCGTACCGTGCCGTTCCTTCCGTTAGCCTTGCCTTCCCTTGCTTTCCCTTGCCTTTCTTTCCTTCCGTTACTCTTTCCTTGCCTAGCCGTGCACTGCCTAGCCGTGCGTTGTCGTGCCTTAGCCTTGTTTCCCCTTGCTGTGCCGTTCCTTCCGTTACACTTGCCTTGCCTTTCTTTGCCTTGCCTTCATTTCCTTCCGTTACTCTTTCCTTGCCTAGCCGTCCACTGCCTAGCCTTGCGTTGTCGTGCATTAGCCTTCCCTTGCCTCACCGTACCTTGCCTTGCGTTACCCTTTCCTTGCCTTGCCGTGCACTGCCTAGCCTTGCATTGTCGTGCCTTACCCTTGTTTCCCCTTGCCGTGCCGTGCCTTTTGTTACATTTGCCTTGCCTTGCTTTGCTATGCCTTCCTTTCCTTCCGTTACTCTTTCCTTGCCTAGCCGTGCATTGCCTAGCCTTGCGTTGTCGTGCATTAGCCTTGCCTCGCCTGACCGTGCCTTGCCTTCCGTTACCCTTTCCTTGCCTTGCCGTGCATTGCCTAGTCCTGAGTTGTCGTGCCTTAGCCTTGTTTCCGCTTACCGTGCCGTTCCTTCCTTTACCTTTGCCTTCCCTTGCCTTCCTTGCCTTCCGTTACTCTTTCCTTGCCTAGCCGTGCACTGCCTAGCCTTGCGTTGTCGTGCCTTAGCCTTGGCTCGCCTGACAGTGCCTTGCCTTGCGTTACCCTTTCCTTGCCTTGCCGTGCATTGCCTAGCCGAGCGTTGTCGTGCATTAGCCTTCCCTTGCCTCACCGTGCCTTGCCTTGCGTTACCCTTTCCTTGCCTTGCCGTGCATTGCCTAGCCGTGCGTTGCCGTGCCTTACCCTTGTTTCCCCTTGCCGTGGCTTGCCTTTTGTTACACTTGCCTTGCCTTGCTTTGCCTTGCTTTCCTCTCCTTCCGTTACTCTTTCCTTGCCTAGCCGTGCACTGCCTAGCCTTGCGTTGTCGTGCCTTAGCCTTGCCTCGCCTGACCGTGCCTTGCTTTGCGTTACCCTTTCCTTGCCTTGCCGTGCATTGCCTAGTCCTGCGTTGTCGTGCCTTAGCCTTGTTTCCCCGTACCGTGCCGTTCCTTCCGTTAGCCTTGCCTTCCCTTGCTTTCCCTTGCCTTTCTTTCCTTCCGTTACTCTTTCCTTGCCTAGCCGTGCACTGCCTAGCCGTGCGTTGTCGTGCCTTAGCCTTGTTTCCCCTTGCTGTGCCGTTCCTTCCGTTACACTTGCCTTGCCTTTCTTTGCCTTGCCTTCCTTTCCTTCCGTTACTCTTTCCTTGCCTAGCCGTGCACTGCCTAGCCTTGCGTTGTCGTGCATTAGCCTTCCCTTGCCTCACCGTACCTTGCCTTGCGTTACCCTTTCCTTGCCTTGCCGTGCACTGCCTAGCCTTGCATTGTCGTGCCTTACCCTTGTTTCCCCTTGCCGTGCCGTGCCTTTTGTTACATTTGCCTTGCCTTGCTTTGCTATGCCTTCCTTTCCTTCCGTTACTCTTTCCTTGCCTAGCCGTGCATTGCCTAGCCTTGCGTTGTCGTGCATTAGCCTTGCCTCGCCTGACCGTGCCTTGCCTTCCGTTACCCTTTCCTTGCCTTGCCGTGCATTGCCTAGTCCTGAGTTGTCGTGCCTTAGCCTTGTTTCCGCTTACCGTGCCGTTCCTTCCTTTACCTTTGCCTTCCCTTGCCTTCCTTTCCTTCCGTTACTCTTTCCTGGCCTAGCCGTGCACTACCTAGCCTTGCGTTGTCGTGCCTTAGCCTTGGCTCGCCTGACAGTGCCTTGCCTTGCGTTACCCTTTCCTTGCCTTGCCGTGCATTGCCTAGCCGAGCGTTGTCGTGCATTAGCCTTCCCTTGCCTCACCGTGCCTTGCTTTGCGTTACCCTTTCCTTGCCTTGCCATGCATTTTCTAGCCGTGCGTTGCCGTGCCTTACCCTTGTTTCCCCTTGCCGTGGCTTGCCTTTTGTTACACTTGCCTTGCCTTGCTTTGCCTTGCTTTCCTCTCCTTCCGTTACTCTTTCCTTGCCTAGCCGTGCACTGCCTAGACTTGCGTTGTCGTGCCTTAGCCTTGCCTCGCCTGACCGTGCCTTGCTTTGCGTTACCCTTTCCTTGCCTTGCCGTGCATTGCCTAGTCCTGCGTTGTCGTGCCTTAGCCTTGTTTCCCCTTACCGTGCCGTTGCTTCCGTTACCCTTCCCTTCCCTTGCTTTCCCTTGACTTTCTTTCCTTCCGTTACTCTTTCCTTGCCTTGCCGAGCACTGCCTAGCCTTGCGTTGTCGTGCATTAGCCTTGCCTCGCCTGACCGTGCATTGCCTTGCGTTACCCTTTCCTTCCCTTGCCGTGCATTGCCTAGTCCTGAGTTGTCGTGCCTTAGCCTTGTTTCCGCTTACCGTGCCGTTCCTTCCTTTACCTTTGCCTTCCCTTGCCTTCCTTGCCTTCCGTTACTCTTTGCTTGCCTTCCGTGCATTGCCTAGCCTTGCGTTGTCCTGCCTTAGCCTTGCCTCGCCTGACCGTGCCTTGCCTTGCGTTACCCTTTCCTTGCCTTGCCGTGCATTGCCTAGTCCTGCGTTGTCGTGCCTTAGCCTTGTTTCCCCTTACCGTGCCGTTCCTTCCGTTACCCTTGCCTTCCCTTGCTTTCCCTTGCCTTTCTTTCCTTCCGTTACTCTTTCCTTGCCTTGCCGAGCACTGCCTAGCCTTGCGTTGTCGTGCATTAGCCTTGCCTCGCCTGACCGTGCCTTGCCTTGCGTTATGCTTTCCTTGCCTTGCCGTGCATTGCCTAGCCCTGCATTGTCGTGCATTAGCCTTGCCTTTCCTCACCGTGCCTTGCCTTGCGTTACCCTTTCCTTGCTTGGCCGTGCATTGCCTAGCCGTGCGTTGCCGTGCCTTACCCTTGTTTCCCCTTGCCGTGCCTTGCCTTTTGTTACACTTGCCTTGCCTTGCTTTGCCTTGCCTTCCTCTCCTTCCGTTACTCTTTCCTTGCCTAGCCGTGCATTGCCTAGCCTTGCGTTGTCGTGCATTAGCCTTGCCTCGCCTGACCGTGCCTTGCCTTGCGTTACCCTTTCTTTGCCTTGCCGTGCATTGCCTAGTCCTGCGTTGTCGTGCCTTAGCCTTGTTTCCCCTTACCGTGCCGTTCCTTCCGTTACCCTTGCCTTCCCTTGCTTTCCCTTGCCTTCCTTTCCTTCCGTTACTCTTTCCTTGCCTTGCCGAGCACTGCCTAGCCTTGCGTTGTCGTGCATTAGCCTTGCCTCGCCTGACCGTGCCTTGCCTTCCGTTACTCTTTCCTTGCCTTGCCGTGCATTGCCTAGCCTTGCGTTGTCGTGCCTTAGCCTTGTTTCCGCTTACCGTGCCGTTCCTTCCTTTACCTTTGCCTTCCCTTGCCTTCCTTTCCTTCCGTTACTCTTTCCTTGCCTAGCCGTGCATTGCCTAGCCTTGCGTTGTCGTGCATTAGCCTTGCCTCGCCTGACCGTGCCTTGCCTTCCTTTCCCTTTCCTTCCTTGCCTAGCCGTGCACTGCCTAGCCTTGCGTTGTCGTGCCTTAGCCTTCCCTTGCCTCACCGTGCCTTGCTTTGCGTTACCCTTTCCTTGCCTTGCCATGCATTGCCTAGCCGTGCGTTGCCGTGCCTTACCCTTGTTTCCCCTTGCCGTGGCTTGCCTTTTGTTACACTTGCCTTGCCTTGCTTTGCCTTGCTTTCCTCTCCTTCCGTTACTCTTTCCTTGCCTAGCCGTGCACTGCCTAGCCTTGCGTTGTCGTGCCTTAGCCTTGCCTCGCCTGACCGTGCCTTGCTTTGCGTTACCCTTTCCTTGCCTTGCCGTGCATTGCCTAGTCCTGCGTTGTCGTGCCTTAGCCTTGTTTCCCCTTACCGTGCCGTTGCTTCCGTTACCCTTTCCTTCCCTTGCTTTCCCTTGCCTTTCTTTCCTTCCGTTACTCTTTCCTTGCCTTGCCGAGCACTGCCTAGCCTTGCGTTGTCGTGCATTAGCCTTGCCTCCCCTGACCGTGCATTGCCTTGCGTTACCCTTTCCTTCCCTTGCCGTGCATTGCCTAGTCCTGAGTTGTCGTGCCTTAGCCTTGTTTCCGCTTACCGTGCCGTTCCTTCCTTTACCTTTGCCTTCCCTTGCCTTCCTTGCCTTCCGTTACTCTTTGCTTGCCTTCCGTGCATTGCCTAGCCTTGCGTTGTCCTGCCTTAGCCTTGCCTCGCCTGACCGTGCCTTGCCTTGCGTTACCCTTTCCTTGCCTTGCCGTGCATTGCCTAGTCCTGCGTTGTCGTGCCTTAGCCTTGTTTCCCCTTACCGTGCCGTTCCTTCCGTTACCCTTGCCTTCCCTTGCTTTCCCTTGCCTTTCTTTCCTTCCGTTACTCTTTCCTTGCCTTGCCGAGCACTGCCTAGCCTTGCGTTGTCGTGCATTAGCCTTGCCTCGCCTGACCGTGCATTGCCTTGCGTTACCCTTTCCTTGCCTTGCCGTGCATTGCCTAGCCTTGCGTTGTCGTGCATTAGCCTTGCCTCGCCTGACCGTGCCTTGCCTTGCGTTACCCTTTCCTTGCCTTGCCGTGCATTGCCTAGCCGTGCTTTTTCGTGCATTAGCGTTGCCTCGCCTGACCGTGCCTTGCCTTGCGTTACCCTTTCCTTGCCTTGCCGTGCATTGCCTAGTCCTGCGTTGTCGTGCCTTAGGCTTGTTTCCCCTTAACGTGCCGTTCCGTCCGTTGCCCTTGCCTACCCTTGCTTTCCCTTGCCTTCCTTGCCTTCCGTTACTCTTTACTTACCTTCCGTGCATTGCCTAGCCTTGCGTTGTCGTGCCTTAGCCTTGCGTCGCCTGACCGTGCCTTGCCTTGCGTTACCCTTTCTTTTCCTTGCCGTGCATTGCCTAGTCCTGCGTTGTCGTGCCTTAGCCTTGTTTCCCCGTACCGTGCCGTTCCTTCCGTTACCCTTGCCTTCCCTTGCTTTCCCTTGCCTTTCTTTCCTTCCGTTACCCTTTCCTTGCTTGGCCGTGCATTGCCTAGCCGTGCGTTGCCGTGCCTTACCCTTGTTTCCCCTTGCCGTGCCTTGCCTTTTGTTACACTTGCCTTGCCTTGCTTTGCCTTGCCTTCCTCTCCTTCCGTTACTCTTTCCTTGCCTAGCCGTGCATTGCCTAGCCTTGCGTTGTCGTGCATTAGCCTTGCCTCGCCTGACCGTGCCTTGCCTTGCGTTACCCTTTCTTTGCCTTGCCGTGCATTGCCTAGTCCTGCGTTGTCGTTCCTTAGCCTTGTTTCCCCTTACCGTGCCGTTCCTTCCGTTACCCTTGCCTTCCCTTGCTTTCCCTTGCCTTTCTTTCCTTCCGTTACTCTTTCCTTGCCTTGCCGAGCACTGCCTAGCCTTGCGTTGTCGTGCATTAGCCTTGCCTCGCCTGACCGTGCATTGCCTTGCGTTACCCTTTCCTTGCCTTGCCGTGCATTGCCTAGCCTTGCGTTGTCGTGCATTAGCCTTGCCTCGCCTGACCGTGCCTTGCCTTGCGTTACCCTTTCCTTGCCTTGCCGTGCATTGCCTAGCCGTGCTTTTTCGTGCATTAGCGTTGCGTCGCCTGACCGTGCCTTGCCTTGCGTTACCCTTTCCTTGCCTTGCCGTGCATTGCCTAGTCCTGCGTTGTCGTGCCTTAGGCTTGTTTCCCCTTAACGTGCCGTTCCGTCCGTTGCCCTTGCCTACCCTTGCTTTCCCTTGCCTTCCTTGCCTTCCGTTACTCTTTACTTACCTTCCGTGCATTGCCTAGCCTTGCGTTGTCGTGCCTTAGCCTTGCGTCGCCTGACCGTGCCTTGCCTTGCGTTACCCTTTCTTTGCCTTGCCGTGCATTGCCTAGTCCTGCGTTGTCGTGCCTTAGCCTTGTTTCCCCGTACCGTGCCGTTCCTTCCGTTAGCCTTGCCTTCCCTTGCTTTCCCTTGCCTTTCTTTCCTTCCGTTACTCTTTCCTTGCCTAGCCGTGCACTGCCTAGCCGTGCGTTGTCGTGCCTTAGCCTTGTTTCCCCTTGCTGTGCCGTTCCTTCCGTTACACTTGCCTTGCCTTTCTTTGCCTTGCCTTCCTTTCCTTCCGTTACTCTTTCCTTGCCTAGCCGTCCACTGCCTAGCCTTGCGTTGTCGTGCATTAGCCTTCCCTTGCCTCACCGTACCTTGCCTTGCGTTACCCTTTCCTTGCCTTGCCGTGCACTGCCTAGCCTTGCATTGTCGTGTCTTACCCTTGTTTCCCCTTGCCGTGCCGTGCCTTTTGTTACACTTGCCTTGCCTTGCTTTGCTATGCCTTCCTTTCCGTCCGTTACTCTTTCCTTGCCTAGCCGTGCATTGCCTAGCCTTGCGTTGTCGTGCATTAGCCTTGCCTCGCCTGACCGTGCCTTGCCTTGCGTTACCCTTTCCTTGCCTTGCCGTGCATTGCCTAGTCCTGAGTTGTCGTGCCTTAGCCTTGTTTCCGCTTACCGTGCCGTTCCTTCCTTTACCTTTGCCTTCCCTTGCCTTCCTTGCCTTCCGTTACTCTTTGCTTGCCTTCCGTGCATTGCCTAGCCTTGCGTTGTCCTGCCTTAGCCTTGCCTCGCCTGACCGTGCCTTGCCTTGCGTTACCCTTTCCTTGCCTTGCCGTGCATTGCCTAGTCCTGCGTTGTCGTGCCTTAGCCTTGTTTCCCCTTACCGTGCCGTTCCTTCCGTTACCCTTGCCTTCCCTTGCTTTCCCTTGCCTTTCTTTCCTTCCGTTACTCTTTCCTTGCCTTGCCGAGCACTGCCTAGCCTTGCGTTGTCGTGCATTAGCCTTGCCTCGCCTGACCGTGCCTTGCCTTGCGTTATGCTTTCCTTGCCTTGCCGTGCATTGCCTAGCCCTGCATTGTCGTGCATTAGCCTTGCCTTTCCTCACCGTGCCTTGCCTTGCGTTACCCTTTCCTTGCTTGGCCGTGCATTGCCTAGCCGTGCATTGCCGTGCCTTACCGTTGTTTCCCCTTGCCGTGCCTTGCCTTTTGTTACACTTGCCTTGCCTTGGTTTGCCTTGCCTTCCTCTCCTTCCGTTACTCTTTCCTTGCCTAGCCGTGCATTGCCTAGCCTTGCGTTGTCGTGCATTAGCCTTGCCTCCCCTGACCGTGCCTTGCCTTGCGTTACCCTTTCTTTGCCTTGCCGTGCATTGCCTAGTCCTGCGTTGTCGTGCCTTAGCCTTGTTTCCCCTTACCGTTTCGTTCCTTCCGTTACCCTTGCCTTCCCTTGCTTTCCCTTGCCTTTCTTTCCTTCCGTTACTCTTTCCTTTCCTTGCCGAGCACTGACTAGCCTTGCGTTGTCGTGCATTAGCCTTGCCTCGCCTGACCGTGCATTGCCTTGCGTTACCCTTTCCTTGCCTTGCCGTGCATTGCCTAGCCTTGCGTTGTCGTGCATTAGCCTTGCCTCGCCTGACCTTGCCTTGCCTTGCGTTACCCTTTCCTTGCCTTGCCGTGCATTGCCTAGCCGTGCTTTTTCGTGCATTAGCGTTGCCTCGCCTGACCGTGCCTTGCCTTGCGTTACCCTTTCCTTGCCTTGCCGTGCATTGCCTAGTCCTGCGTTGTCGTGCCTTAGGCTTGTTTCCCCTTAACGTGCCGTTCCGTCCGTTGCCCTTGCCTACCCTTGCTTTCCCTTGCCTTCCTTGCCTTCCGTTACTCTTTACTTACATTCCGTGCATTGCCTAGCCTTGCGTTGTCGTGCCTTAGCCTTGCGTCGCCTGACCGTGCCTTGCCTTGCGTTACCCTTTCTTTGCCTTGCCGTGCATTGCCTAGTCCTGCGTTGTCGTGCCTTAGCCTTGTTTCCCCGTACCGTGCCGTTCCTTCCGTTAGCCTTGCCTTCCCTTGCTTTCCCTTGCCTTTCTTTCCGTCCGTTACTCTTTCCTTGCCTAGCCGTGCACTGCCTAGCCGTGCGTTGTCGTGCCTAAGCCTTGTTTCCCCTTGCTGTGCCGTTCCTTCCGTTACACTTGCCTTGCCTTTCTTTGCCTTGCCTTTCGTTCCTTCCGTTACTCTTTCCTTGCCTAGCCGTGCACTGCCTAGCCTTGCGTTGTCGTGCATTAGCCTTCCCTTGCCTCACCGTACCTTGCCTTGCGTTACCCTTTCCTTGCCTTGCCGTGCACTGCCTAGCCTTGCGTTGTCGTGCCTTACCCTTGTTTCCCCTTGCCGTGCCGTGCCTTTTGTTACACTTGCCTTGCCTTGCTTTGCTTTGCCTTCCTTTCCTTCCGTTACTCGTTCCTTGCCTAGCCGTGCAATGCCTAGCATTGCATTGTCGTGCATTAGCCTTGCCTCGCCTGACCGTGCCTTGCCTTGCGTTACCCTTTCCTTCCCTTGCCGTGCATTGCCTAGCCGTGCGTTGTCTTGCCTTAGCCTTGTTTCCCCTTGCTGTGCCGTTTCTTCCGTTACGCTTGCTTTGCCTTACTTTGCCTTGCCTTCCTTTCCTTCCGTTACTCTTTCCTTGCCTAGCCGTGCACTGCCTAGCCTTGCGTTGTCGTGCCTTAGCCTTGGCTCGCCTGACAGTGCCTTGCCTTGCGTTACCCCTTCCTTGCCTTGCCGTGCATTGCCTAGCCGAGCGTTGTCGTGCATTAGCCTTCCCTTGCCTCACCGTGCCTTGCTTTGCGTTACCCTTTCCTTGCCTTGCCATGCATTGCCTGGCCGTGCGTTGCCGGGCCTTACCCTTGTTTCCCCTTGCCGTGGCTTGCCTTTTGTTACACTTGCCTTGCCTTGCTTTGCCTTGCTTTCCTCTCCTTCCGTTACTCTTTCCTTGCCTAGCCGTGCACTGCCTAGCCGAGCGTTGTCGTGCCTTAGCCTTGCCTCGCCTGACCGTGCCTTGCCTTGCTTTACCCTTTCCTTGCCTTGCCGTGCATTGCCTAGTCCTGCGTTGTCGTGCCTTAGCCTTGTTTCCCCTTACCGTGCCGTTCCTTCCGTTACCCTTGCCTTCCCTTGCTTTCCCTTGCCTTTCTTTCCTTCCGTTATTCTTTCCTTGCCTTGCCGAGCACTGCCTAGCCTTGCGTTGTCGTGCATTAGCCTTGCCTCGCCTGACCGTGCATTGCCTTGCGTTACCCTTTCCTTCCCTTGCCGTGCATTGCCTAGTCCTGAGTTGTCGTGCCTTAGCCTTGTTTCCGCTTACCGTGCCGTTCCTTCCTTTACCTTTGCCTTTTTTTGCCTTCCTTGCCTTCCGTTACTCTTTGCTTGCCTTCCGTGCATTGCCTAGCCTTGCGTTGTCCTGCCTTAGCCTTGCCTCGCTTGACCGTGCCTTGCCTTGCGTTACCCTTTCCTTGCCTTGCCGTGCATTGCCTAGTCCTGCGTTGTCGTGCCTTAGCCTTGTTTCCCCTTACCGTGCCGTTCCTTCCGTTACCCTTGCCTTCCCTTGCTTTCCCTTGCCTTTCTTTCCTTCCGTTACTCTTTCCTTGCCTTGCCGAGCACGGCCTAGCCTTGCGTTGTCGTGCATTAGCCTTGCCTCGCCTGACCGTGCCTTGCCTTGCGTTATGCTTTCCTTGCCTTGCCGTGCATTGCCTAGCCCTGCATTGTCGTGCATTAGCCTTGCCTTTCCTCACCGTGCCTTGCCTTGCGTTACCCTTTCCTTGCTTGGCCGTGCATTGCCTAGCCGTGCGTTGCCGTGCCTTACCCTTGTTTCCCGTTGCCGTGGCTTGCCTTTTGTTACACTTGCCTTGTCTTGCTTTGCCTTGCCTTCCTCTCCTTCCGTTACTCTTTCCTTGCCTAGCCGTGCATTGCCTAGCCTTGCGTTGTCGTGCATTAGCCTTGCCTCGCCTGACCGTTCCTTGCCTTGCGTTACCCTTTCCTTGCCTTGCCGTGCATTGCCTAGTCCTGAGTTGTCGTGCCTTAGCCTTGTTTCCGCTTACCGTGCCGTTCCTTCCTTTACCTTTGCCTTCCCTTGCCTTCCTTGCCTTCCGTTACTCTTTCCTTGCCTTGCCGTGCACTGCCTAGCCTTGCGTTGTCGTGCATTAGCCTTGCCTCGCCTGACCGTGCCTTGCCTTGCGTTATGCTTTCCTTGCCTTGCCGTGCATTGCCTAGCCCTGCGTTGTCGTGCCTTAGCCTTGCCTTTCCTCACCGTGCCTTGCCTTGCGTTACCCTTTCCTTGCTTGGCCGTGCATTGCCTAGCCGTGCGTTGCCGTGCCTTAGCCTTGTTTCCCCTTGCCTTTTGTTACACTTGCCTTGCCTTGCTTTGCCTTGCCTTCCTCTCCTTCCGTTACTCTTTCCTTGCCTAGCCGTGCATTGCCTAGCCTTGCGTTGTCGTGCATTAGCCTTGCCTCGCCTGACCGTGCATTGCCTTGCGTTACCCTTTCCTTGCCTTGCCGTGCATTGCCTAGCCTTGCGTTGTCGTGCATTAGCCTTGCCTCGCCTGACCGTGCCTTGCCTTGCGTTACCCTTTCCTTGCCTTGCCGTGCATTGCCTAGCCGTGCTTTTTCGTGCATTAGCGTTGCCTCGCCTGACCGTGCCTTGCCTTGCGTTACCCTTTCCTTGCCTTGCCGTGCATTGCCTAGCCTTGCGTTGTCGTGCATTAGCCTTGCCTCGCCTGACCGTGCCTTGCCTTGCGTTACCCTTTCTTTGCCTTGCCGTGCATTGCCTAGTCCTGCGTTGTCGTGCCTTAGCCTTGTTTCCCCTTACCGTGCCGTTCCTTCCGTTGCCCTTGCCTTCCCTTGCTTTCCCTTGCCTTTCTTTCCTTCCGTTACTCTTTCCTTGCCTTGCCGAGCACTGCCTAGCCTTGCGTTGTCGTGCATTAGCCTTGCCTCGCCTGACCGTGCATTGCCTTGCGTTACCCTTTCCTTGCCTTGCCGTGCATTGCCTAGCCTTGCGTTGTCGTGCATTAGCCTTGCCTCGCCTGACCGTGCCTTGCCTTGCGTTACCCTTTCCTTGCCTTGCCGTGCATTGCCTAGCCGTGCTTTTTCGTGCATTAGCGTTGCCTCGCCTGACCGTGCCTTGCCTTGCGTTACCCTTTCCTTGCCTTGCCGTGCATTGCCTAGTCCTGCGTTGTCGTGCCTTAGGCTTGTTTCCCCTTAACGTGCCGTTCCGTCCGTTGCCCTTGCCTACCCTTGCTTTCCCTTGCCTTCCTTGCCTTCCGTTACTCTTTACTTACCTTCCGTGCATTGCCTAGCCTTGCGTTGTCGTGCCTTAGCCTTGCGTCGCCTGACCGTGCCTTGCCTTGCGTTACCCTTTCTTTGCCTTGCCGTGCATTGCCTAGTCCTGCGTTGTCGTGCCTTAGCCTTGTTTCCCCGTACCGTGCCGTTCCTTCCGTTAGCCTTGCCTTCCCTTGCTTTCCCTTGCCTTTCTTTCCTTCCGTTACTCTTTCCTTGCCTAGCCGTGCACTGCCTAGCCGTGCGTTGTCGTGCCTTAGCCTTGTTTCCCCTTGCTGTGCCGTTCCTTCCGTTACACTTGCCTTGCCTTTCTTTGCCTTGCCTTCCTTTCCTTCCGTTACTCTTTCCTTACCTAGCCGTCCACTGCCTAGCCTTGCGTTGTCGTGCATTAGCCTTCCCTTGCCTCACCGTACCTTGCCTTGCGTTACCCTTTCCTTGCCTTGCCGTGCACTGCCTAGCCTTGCATTGTCGTGCCTTACCCTTGTTTCCCCTTGCCGTGCCGTGCCTTTTGTTACACTTGCCTTGCCTTGCTTTGCTATGCCTTCCTTTCCTTCCGTTACTCTTTCCTTGCCTAGCCGTGCATTGCCTAGCCTTGCGTTGTCGTGCATTAGCCTTCCCTCGCCTGACCGTGCCTTGCCTTGCGTTACCCTTTCCTTGCCTTGCCGTGCATTGCCTAGTCCTGAGTTGTCGTGCCTTAGCCTTGTTTCCGCTTACCGTGCCGTTCCTTCCTTTACCTTTGCCTTCCCTTGCCTTCCTTGCCTTCCGTTACTCTTTGCTTGCCTTCCGTGCATTGCCTAGCCTTGCGTTGTCCTGCCTTAGCCTTGCCTCGCCTGACCGTGCCTTGCCTTGCGTTACCCTTTCCTTGCCTTGCCGTGCATTGCCTAGTCCTGCGTTGTCGTGCCTTAGCCTTGTTTCCCCTTACCGTGCCGTTCCTTCCGTTAGCCTTGCCTTCCCTTGCTTTCCCTTGCCTTTCTTTCCTTCCGTTACTCTTTCCTTGCCTTGCCGAGCACTGCCTAGCCTTGCGTTGTCGTGCCTTACCCTTGTTTCCCCTTGCCGTGCCGTGCCTTTTGTTACACTTGCCTTGCCTTGCTTTGCCTTGCCTTCCTCTCCTTCCGTTACTCTTTCCTTGCCTAGCCGTGCATTGCCTAGCCTTGCGTTGTCGTGCATTAGCCTTGCCTCGCCTGACCGTGCCTTGCCTTGCGTTACCCTTTCCTTCCCTTGCCGTGCATTGCCTAGCCGTGCGTTGTCTTGCCTTAGCCTTGTTTCCCCTTGCTGTGCCGTTTCTTCCGTTACACTTGCCTTGCCTTACTTTACCTTGCCTTCCTTTCCTTCACTTTCCTTGCCTAGCCGTGCACTGCCTAGCCTTGCGTTGTCGTGCCTTAGCCTTGGCTCGCCTGACCGTGCCTTCCCTTGCGTTACCCTTTCCTTGCCTTGCCGTGCATTGCCTAGCCGAGCGTTGTCGTGCATTAGCCTTCCCTTGCCACACCGTGCCTTGCTTTGCGTTACCCTTTCTTTGCTTTGCCGTGCATTGCCTAGTCCTGCGTTGTCGTGCCTTAGCCTTGTTTCCCCTTACCGTGCCGTTCCTTCCGTTACCCTTGCCTTCCCTTGCTTTCCCTTGCCTTTCTTTCCTTCCGTTACTCTTTCCTTGCCTTGCCGAGCACTGCCTAGCCTTGCGTTGTCGTGCATTAGCCTTGCCTCGCCTGACCGTGCATTGCCTTGCGTTACCCTTTCCTTGCCTTGCCGTGCATTGCCTAGCCTTGCGTTGTCGTGCATTAGCCTTGCCTCACCTGACCGTGCCTTGCCTTGCGTTACCCTTTCCTTGCCTTGCCGTGCATTGCCTAGTACTGCGTTGTCGTGCCTTAGCCTTGTTTCCCCTTACCGTGCCGTTGCTTCCGTTACCCTTTCCTTCCCTTGCTTTCCCTTGCCTTTCTTTCCTTCCGTTATTCTTTCCTTGCCTTGCCGAGCACTGCCTAGCCTTGCGTTGTCGTGCATTAGCCTTGCCTCGCCTGACCGTGCATTGCCTTGTGTTACCCTTTCCTTCCCTTGCCGTGCATTGCCTAGTCCTGAGTTGTCGTGCCTTAGCCTTGTTTCCGCTTACCGTGCCGTTCCTTCCTTTACCTTTGCCTTTTTTTGCCTTCCTTGCCTTCCGTTACTCTTTGCTTGCCTTCCGTGCATTGCCTAGCCTTGCGTTGTCCTGCCTTAGCCTTGCCTCGCTTGACCGTGCCTTGCCTTGCGTTACCCTTTCCTTGCCTTGCCGTGCATTGCCTAGTCCTGCGTTGTCGTGCCTTAGCCTTGTTTCCCCTTACCGTGCCGTTCCTTCCGTTACCCTTGCCTTCCCTTGCTTTCCCTTGCCTTTCTTTCCTTCCGTTACTCTTTCCTTGCCTTGCCGAGCACGGCCTAGCCTTGCGTTGTCGTGCATTAGCCTTGCCTCGCCTGACCGTGCCTTGCCTTGCGTTATGCTTTCCTTGCCTTGCCGTGCATTGCCTAGCCCTGCATTGTCGTGCATTAGCCTTGCCTTTCCTCACCGTGCCTTGCCTTGCGTTACCCTTTCCTTGCTTGGCCGTGCATTGCCTAGCCGTGCGTTGCCGTGCCTTACCCTTGTTTCCCGTTGCCGTGGCTTGCCTTTTGTTACACTTGCCTTGTCTTGCTTTGCCTTGCCTTCCTCTCCTTCCGTTACTCTTTCCTTGCCTAGCCGTGCATTGCCTAGCCTTGCGTTGTCGTGCATTAGCCTTGCCTCGCCTGACCGTTCCTTGCCTTGCGTTACCCTTTCTTTGCCTTGCCGTGCATTGCCTAGTCCTGCGTTGTCGTGCCTTAGCCTTGTTTCCCCTTACAGTGCCGTTCCTTCCGTTACCCTTGCCTTCCCTTGCTTTCCCTTGCCTTTCTTTCCTTCCGTTACTCTTTCCTTGCCTTGCCGAGCACTGCCTAGCCTTGCGTTGTCGTGCATTAGCCTTGCCTCGCCTGACCGTGCCTTGCCTTGCGTTATGCTTTCCTTGCCTTGCCGTGCATTGCCTAGCCCTGCATTGTCGTGCATTAGCCTTGCCTTTCCTCACCGTGCCTTGCCTTGCGTTACCCTTTCCTTGCTTGGCCGTGCATTGCCTAGCCGTGCGTTGCCGTGCCTTACCCTTGTTTCGTCTTGCCGTGCCTTGCCTTTTGTTACACTTGCCTTGCCTTGCTTTGCCTTGCCTTCCTCTCCTTCCGTTACTCTTTCCTTGCCTAGCCGTGCATTGCCTAGCCTTGCGTTGTCGTGCATTAGCCTTGCCTCGCCTGACCGTGCATTGCCTTGCGTTACCCTTTCCTTGCCTTGCCGTGCATTGCCTAGCCTTGCGTTGTCGTGCATTAGCCTTGCCTCGCCTGACCGTGCCTTGCCTTGCGTTACCCTTTCCTTGCCTTGCCGTGCATTGCCTAGCCGTGCTTTTTCGTGCATTAGCGTTGCCTCGCCTGACCGTGCCTTGCCTTGCGTTACCCTTTCCTTGCCTTGCCGTGCATTGCCTAGTCCTGCGTTGTCGTGCCTTAGGCATGTTTCCCCTTAACGTGCCGTTCCGTCCGTTGCCCTTGCCTACCCTTGCTTTCCCTTGCCTTCCTTGCCTTCCGTTACTCTTTACTTACCTTCCGTGCATTGCCTAGCCTTGCGTTGTCGTGCCTTAGCCTTGCGTCGCCTGACCGTGCCTTGCCTTGCGTTACCCTTTCTTTGCCTTGCCGTGCATTGCCTAGTCCTGCGTTGTCGTGCCTTAGCCTTGTTTCCCCGTACCGTGCCGTTCCTTCCGTTAGCCTTGCCTTCCCTTGCTTTCCCTTGCCTTTCTTTCCTTCCGTTACTCTTTCCTTGCCTAGCCGTGCACTGCCTAGCCGTGCGTTGTCGTGCCTTAGCCTTGTTTCCCCTTGCTGTGCCGTTCCTTCCGTTACACTTGCCTTGCCTTTCTTTGCCTTGCCTTCCTTTCCTTCCGTTACTCTTTCCTTACCTAGCCGTCCACTGCCTAGCCTTGCGTTGTCGTGCATTAGCCTTCCCTTGCCTCACCGTACCTTGCCTTGCGTTACCCTTTCCTTGCCTTGCCGTGCACTGCCTAGCCTTGCATTGTCGTGCCTTACCCTTGTTTCCCCTTGCCGTGCCGTGCCTTTTGTTACACTTGCCTTGCCTTGCTTTGCTATGCCTTCCTTTCCTTCCGTTACTCTTTCCTTGCCTAGCCGTGCATTGCCTAGCCTTGCGTTGTCGTGCATTAGCCTTCCCTCGCCTGACCGTGCCTTGCCTTGCGTTACCCTTTCCTTGCCTTGCCGTGCATTGCCTAGTCCTGAGTTGTCGTGCCTTAGCCTTGTTTCCGCTTACCGTGCCGTTCCTTCCTTTACCTTTGCCTTCCCTTGCCTTCCTTGCCTTCCGTTACTCTTTACTTGCCTTCCGTGCATTGCCTAGCCTTGCGTTGTCCTGCCTTAGCCTTGCCTCGCCTGACCGTGCCTTGCCTTGCGTTACCCTTTCCTTGCCTTGCCGTGCATTGCCTAGTCCTGCGTTGTCGTGCCTTAGCCTTGTTTCCCCTTACCGTGCCGTTCCTTCCGTTACCTTGCCTTCCCTTGCTTTCCCTTGCCTTTCTTTCCTTCCGTTACTCTTTCCTTGCCTTGCCGAGCACTGCCTAGCCTTGCGTTGTCGTGCCTTACCCTTGTTTCCCCTTGCCGTGCCGTGCCTTTTGTTACACTTGCCTTGCCTTGCTTTGCCTTGCCTTCCTCTCCTTCCGTTACTCTTTCCTTGCCTAGCCGTGCATTGCCTAGCCTTGCGTTGTCGTGCATTAGCCTTGCCTCGCCTGACCGTGCCTTGCCTTGCGTTACCCTTTCCTTCCCTTGCCGTGCATTGCCTAGCCGTGCGTTGTCTTGCCTTAGCCTTGTTTCCCCTTGCTGTGCCGTTTCTTCCGTTACACTTGCCTTGCCTTACTTTGCCTTGCCTTCCTTTCCTTCCCTTTCCTTGCCTAGCCGTGCACTGCCTAGCCTTGCGTTGTCGTGCCTTAGCCTTGGCTCGCCTGACCGTGCCTTCCCTTGCGTTACCCTTTCCTTGCCTTGCCGTGCATTGCCTAGCCGAGCGTTGTCGTGCATTAGCCTTCCCTTGCCACACCGTGCCTTGCTTTGCGTTACCCTTTCTTTGCTTTGCCGTGCATTGCCTAGTCCTGCGTTGTCGTGCCTTAGCCTTGTTTCCCCTTACCGTGCCGTTCCTTCCGTTACCCTTGCCTTCCCTTGCTTTCCCTTGCCTTTCTTTCCTTCCGTTACTCTTTCCTTGCCTTGCCGAGCACTGCCTAGCCTTGCGTTGTCGTGCATTAGCCTTGCCTCGCCTGACCGTGCATTGCCTTGCGTTACCCTTTCCTTGCCTTGCCGTGCATTGCCTAGCCTTGCGTTGTCGTGCATTAGCCTTGCCTCACCTGACCGTGCCTTGCCTTGCGTTACCCTTTCCTTGCCTTGCCGTGCATTGCCTAGCCGTGCGTTTTCGTGCATTAGCCTTGCCTCGCCTGACCGTGCCTTGCCTTGCGTTACCCTTTCCTTGCCTTGCCGTGCATTGCCTAGTCCTGCGTTGTCGTGCTTTAGCCTTGTTTCCCCTTACCGTGCCGTTCCTTCCGTTACCCTTGCCTTCCCTTGCTTTCCCTTCCCTTTCTTTCCTTCCGTTACTCTTTCCTTCCCTTGCCGAGCACTGCCTAGCCTTGCGTTGTCGTGCATTAGCCTTGCCTCGCCTAACCGTGCCTTGCCTTGCGTTATGCTTTCCTTGCCTTGCCGTGCATTGCCTAGCCCTGCATTGTCGTGCATTAGCCTTGCCTTTCCTCACCGTGCCTTGCCTTGCGTTACCCTTTCCTTGCTTGGCCGTGCATTGCCTAGCCGTGCGTTGCCGTGCCTTACCCTTGTTTCCCCTTGCCGTGCCTTGCCTTTTGTTACACTTGCCTTGCCTTGCTTTGCCTTGCCTTCCTCTCCTTCCGTTACTCTTTCCTTGCCTAGCCGTGCATTGCCTAGCCTTGCGTTGTCGTGCATTAGCCTTGCCTCGCCTGACCGTGCCTTGCCTTGCGTTACCCTTTCCTTGCCTTGCCGTGCATTGCCTAGTCCTGCGTTGTCGTGCCTTAGCCTTGTTTCCCCTTACCGTGCCGTTCCTTCCGTTACCCTTGCCTTCCCTTGCTTTCCCTTGCCTTTCTTTCCTTCCGTTACTCTTTCCTTGCCTAGCCGTGCACTGCCTAGCCGTGCGTTGTCGTGCCTTAGCCTTGTTTCCACTTGCTGTGCCGTTCCTTCCGTTACACTTGCCTTGCCTTTCTTTGCCTTGCCTTCCTTTCCTTCCGTTACTCTTTCCTTGCCTAGCCGTCCACTGCCTAGCCTTGCATTGTCGTGCTTTAGCCTTCCCTTGCCTCACCGTACCTTGCCTTGCGTTACCCTTTCCTTGCCTTGCCGTGCACTGCCTAGCCTTGCATTGTCGTGCCTTACCCTTGTTTCCCCTTGCCGTGCCGTGCCTTTTGTTACACTTGCCTTGCCTTGCTTTGCTATGCCTTCCTTTCCTTCCGTTACTCTTTCATTGCCTAGCCGTGCATTGCCTAGCCTTGCGTTGTCGTGCATTAGCCTTGCCTCGCCTGACCGTGCCTTGCCTTCCGTTACCCTTTCCTTGCCTTGCCGTGCATTGCCTAGTCCTGAGTTGTCGTGCCTTAGCCTTGTTTCCGCTTACCGTGCCGTTCCTTCCTTTACCTTTGCCTTCCCTTGCCTTCCTTTCCTTCCGTTACTCTTTCCTTGCCTAGCCGTGCACTGCCTAGCCTTGCGTTGTCGTGCCTTAGCCTTGGCTCGCCTGACCGTGCCTTGCCTTGCGTTACCCTTTCCTTGCCTTGCCGTGCATTGCCTAGTCCTGCGTTGTCGTGCCTTAGGCTTGTTTCCCCTTAACGTGCCGTTCCGTCCGTTGCCCTTGCCTACCCTTGCTTTCCCTTGCCTTCCTTTCCTTCCGTTACTCTTTCCTTGCCTAGCCGTGCACTGCCTAGCCTTGCGTTGTCGTGCCTTAGCCTTGGCTCGCCTGACCGTGCCTTGCCTTGCGTTACCCTTTCCTTGCCTTGCCGTGCATTGCCTAGTCCTGCGTTGTCGTGCCTTAGCCTTGTTTCCCCTTACCGTGCCGTTCCTTCCGTTACCCTTGCCTTCCCTTGCTTTCCCTTGCCTTTCTTTCCTTCCGTTACTCTTTCCTTGCCTTGCCGTGCACTGCCTAGCCTTGCGTTGTCGTGCATTAGCCTTGCCTCGCCTGACCGTGCCTTGCCTTGCGTTATGCTTTCCTTGCCTTGCCGTGCATTGCCTAGCCCTGCATTGTCGTGCATTAGCCTTGCCTTTCCTCACCGTGCCTTGCCTTGCGTTACCCTTTCCTTGCTTGGCCGTGCATTGCCTAGCCGTGCGTTGCCGTGCCTTACCCTTGTTTCCCCTTGCCGTGCCTTGCCTTTTGTTACACTTGCCTTGCCTTGCTTTGCCTTGCCTTCCTCTCCTTCCGTTACTCTTTCCTTGCCTAGCCGTGCATTGCCTAGCCTTGCGTTGTCGTGCATTAGCCTTGCCTCGCCTGACCGTTCCTTGCCTTGCGTTACACTTTCTTTGCCTTGCCGTGCATTGCCTAGTCCTGTGTTGTCGTGCCTTAGCCTTGTTTCCCCTTACCGTGCCGTTCCTTCCGTTACCCTTGCCTTCCCTTGCTTTCCCTTGCCTTTCTTTACTTCCGTTACTCATTCCTTGCCTTGCCGAGCACTGCCTAGCCTTGCGTTGTCGTGCATTAGCCTTGCCTCGCCTGACCGTGCCTTGCCTTGCGTTATGCTTTCCTTGCCTTGCCGTGCATTGCCTAGCCCTGCATTGTCGTGCATTAGCCTTGCCTTTCCTCACCGTGCCTTGCCTTGCGTTACCCTTTCCTTGCTTGGCCGTGCATTGCCTAGCCGTGCGTTGCCGTGCCTTACCCTTGTTTCGTCTTGCCGTGCCTTGCCTTTTGTTACACTTGCCTTGCCTTGCTTTGCCTTGCCTTCCTCTCCTTCCGTTACTCTTTCCTTGCCTAGCCGTGCATTGCCTAGCCTTGCGTTGTCGTGCATTAGCCTTGCCTCGCCTGACCGTGCATTGCCTTGCGTTACCCTTTCCTTGCCTTGCCGTGCATTGCCTAGCCTTGCGTTGTCGTGCATTAGCCTTGCCTCGCCTGACCGTGCCTTGCCTTGCGTTACCCTTTCCTTGCCTTGCCGTGCATTGCCTAGCCGTGCTTTTTCGTGCATTAGCGTTGCCTCGCCTGACCGTGCCTTGCCTTGCGTTACCCTTTCCTTGCCTTGCCGTGCATTGCCTAGTCCTGCGTTGTCGTGCCTTAGGCATGTTTCCCCTTAACGTGCCGTTCCGTCCGTTGCCCTTGCCTACCCTTGCTTTCCCTTGCCTTCCTTGCATTCCGTTACTCTTTTCTTGCCTTCCGTGCATTACCTAGCCTTGCGTTGTCGTGCCTTAGCCTTGCCTTGCCTCACCGTGCCTTCCCTTACTTTACCATTTCTTTGCCTTGCCGTGCATTGCCTAGCCGTGCGTTGTCGTGCCTTAGCCTTGTTTCCCCGTACCGTGCCGTTCCTTCCGTTAGCCTTGCCTTCCCTTGCTTTCCCTTGCCTTTCTTTCCTTCCGTTACTCTTTCCTTGCCTAGCCGTGCACTGCCTAGCCGTGCGTTGTCGTGCCTTAGCCTTGTTTCCCCTTGCTGTGCCGTTCCTTCCGTTACACTTGCCTTGCCTTTCTTTGCCTTGCCTTCCTTTCCTTCCGTTACTCTTTCCTTGCCTAGCCGTCCACTGCCTAGCCTTGCGTTGTCGTGCATTAGCCTTCCCTTGCCTCACCGTGCCTTGCCTTGCGTTACCCTTTCCTTGCCTTGCCGTGCACTGCCTAGCCTTGCATTGTCGTGCCTTACCCTTGTTTCCCCTTGCCGTGCCGTGCCTTTTGATACACTTGCCTGGCCTTGCTTTGCTATGCCTTCCTTTCCTTCCGTTACTCTTTCCTTGCCTAGCCGTGCATTGCCTAGCCTTGCGTTGTCGTGCATTAGCCTTGCCTCGCCTGACCGTGCCTTGCCTTGCGTTACCCTTTCCTTGCCTTGCCGTGCATTGCCTAGTCCTGAGTTGTCGTGCCTTAGCCTTGTTTCCGCTTACCGTGCCGTTCCTTCCTTTACCTTTGCCTTCCCTTGCCTTCCTTGCCTTCCGTTACTCTTTGCTTGCCTTCCGTGCATTGCCTAGCCTTGCGTTGTCCTGCCTTAGCCTTGCCTCGCCTGACCGTGCCTTGCCTTGCGTTACCCTTTCCTTGCCTTGCCGTGCATTGCCTAGTCCTGCGTTGTCGTGCCTTAGCCTTGTTTCCCCTTACCGTGCCGTTCCTTCCGTTACCCTTGCCTTCCCTTGCTTTCCCTTGCCTTTCTTTCCTTCCGTTACTCTTTCCTTGCCTTGCCGAGCACTGCCTAGCCTTGCGTTGTCGTGCCTTACCCTTGTTTCCCCTTGCCGTGCCGTGCCTTTTGTTACACTTGCCTTGCCTTGCCTTCCTCTCCTTCCGTTGCCTTGCCGTGCATTGCCTAGCCTTGCGTTGTCGTGCATTAGCCTTGCCTCGCCTGACCGTGCCTTGCCTTGCGTTACCCTTTCCTTCCCTTGCCGTGCATTGCCTAGCCGTGCGTTGTCTTGCCTTAGCCTTGTTTCCCCTTGCTGTGCCGTTTCTTCCGTTACACTTGCCTTGCCTTACTTTGCCTTGCCTTCCTTTCCTTCCCTTTCCTTGCCTAGCCGTGCACTGCCTAGCCTTGCGTTGTCGTGCCTTAGCCTTGGCTCGCCTGACCGTGCCTTCCCTTGCGTTACCCTTTCCTTGCCTTGCCGTGCATTGCCTAGCCGAGCGTTGTCGTGCATTAGCCTTCCCTTGCCACACCGTGCCTTGCTTTGCGTTACCCTTTCTTTGCTTTGCCGTGCATTGCCTAGTCCTGCGTTGTCGTGCCTTAGCCTTGTTTCCCCTTACCGTGCCGTTCCTTCCGTTACCCTTGCCTTCCCTTGCTTTCCCTTGCCTTTCTTTCCTTCCGTTACTCTTTCCTTGCCTTGCCGAGCACTGCCTAGCCTTGCGTTGTCGTGCATTAGCCTTGCCTCGCCTGACCGTGCATTGCCTTGCGTTACCCTTTCCTTGCCTTGCCGTGCATTGCCTAGCCTTGCGTTGTCGTGCATTAGCCTTGCCTCACCTGACCGTGCCTTGCCTTGCGTTACCCTTTCCTTGCCTTGCCGTGCATTGCCTAGCCGTGCTTTTTCGTGCATTAGCGTTGCGTCGCCTGACCGTGCCTTGCCTTGCGTTACCCTTTCCTTGCCTTGCCGTGCATTGCCTAGTCCTGCGTTGTCGTGCCTTAGGCTTGTTTCCCCTTAACGTGCCGTTCCGTCCGTTGCCCTTGCCTACCCTTGCTTTCCCTTGCCTTCCTTGCCTTCCGTTACTCTTTACTTACCTTCCGTGCATTGCCTAGCCTTGCGTTGTCGTGCCTTAGCCTTGCGTCGCCTGACCGTGCCTTGCCTTGCGTTACCCTTTCTTTGCCTTGCCGTGCATTGCCTAGTCCTGCGTTGTCGTGCCTTAGCCTTGTTTCCCCGTACCGTGCCGTTCCTTCCGTTAGCCTTGCCTTCCCTTGCTTTCCGTTGCCTTTCTTTCCTTCCGTTACCCTTTCCTTGCTTGGCCGTGCATTGCCTAGCCGTGCGTTGCCGTGCCTTACCCTTGTTTCCCCTTGCCGTGCCTTGCCTTTTGTTACACTTGCCTTGCCTTGCTTTGCCTTGCCTTCCTCTCCTTCCGTTACTCTTTCCTTGCCTAGCCGTGCATTGCCTAGCCTTGCGGTGTCGTGCATTAGCCTTGCCTCGCCTGACCGTGCCTTGCCTTGCGTTACCCTTTCTTTGCCTTGCCGTGCATTGCCTAGTCCTGCGTTGTCGTTCCTTAGCCTTGTTTCCCCTTACCGTGCCGTTCCTTCCGTTACCCTTGCCTTCCCTTGCTTTCCCTTGCCTTTCTTTCCTTCCGTTACTCTTTCCTTGCCTTGCCGAGCACTGCCTAGCCTTGCGTTGTCGTGCATTAGCCTTGCCTCGCCTGACCGTGCATTGCCTTGCGTTACCCTTTCCTTGCCTTGCCGTGCATTGCCTAGCCTTGCGTTGTCGTGCATTAGCCTTGCCTCGCCTGACCGTGCCTTGCCTTGCGTTACCCTTTCCTTGCCTTGCCGTGCATTGCCTAGCCGTGCTTTTTCGTGCATTAGCGTTGCGTCGCCTGACCGTGCCTTGCCTTGCGTTACCCTTTCCTTGCCTTGCCGTGCATTGCCTAGTCCTGCGTTGTCGTGCCTTAGGCTTGTTTCCCCTTAACGTGCCGTTCCGTCCGTTGCCCTTGCCTACCCTTGCTTTCCCTTGCCTTCCTTGCCTTCCGTTACTCTTTACTTACCTTCCGTGCATTGCCTAGCCTTGCGTTGTCGTGCCTTAGCCTTGCGTCGCCTGACCGTGCCTTGCCTTGCGTTACCCTTTCTTTGCCTTGCCGTGCATTGCCTAGTCCTGCGTTGTCGTGCCTTAGCCTTGTTTCCCCGTACCGTGCCGTTCCTTCCGTTAGCCTTGCCTTCCCTTGCTTTCCCTTGCCTTTCTTTCCTTCCGTTACTCTTTCCTTGCCTAGCCGTGCACTGCCTAGCCGTGCGTTGTCGTGCCTTAGCCTTGTTTCCCCTTGCTGTGCCGTTCCTTCCGTTACACTTGCCTTGCCTTTATTTGCCTTGCCTTCCTTTCCTTCCGTTACTCTTTCCTTGCCTAGCCGTGCACTGCCTAGCCTTGCGTTGTCGTGCATTAGCCTTCCCTTGCCTCACCGTACCTTGCCTTGCGTTACCCTTTCCTTGCCTTGCCGTGCACTGCCTAGCCTTGCGTTGTCGTGCCTTACCCTTGTTTCCCCTTGCCGTGCCGTGCCTTTTGTTACACGTGCCTTGCCTTGCTTTGCCTTGCCTTCCTTTCCTTCCGTTACTCTTTCCTTGCCTAGCCTTGCATTGCCTAGCCTTGCGTTGTCGTGCATTAGCCTTGCCTCGCCTGACCGTGCCTTGCCTTGCGTTACCCTTTCCTTGCCTTGCCGTGCATTGCCTAGTCCTGAGTTGTCGTGCCTTAGCCTTGTTTCCGCTTACCGTGCCGTTCCTTCCTTTACCTTTGCCTTCCCTTGCCTTCCTTGCCTTCCGTTACTCTTTGCTTGCCTTCCGTGCATTGCCTAGCCTTGCGTTGTCCTGCCTTAGCCTTGCCTCGCCTGACCGTGCCTTGCCTTGCGTTACCCTTTCCTTGCCTTGCCGTGCATTGCCTAGTCCTGCGTTGTCGTGCCTTAGCCTTGTTTCCCCTTACCGTGCCGTTCCTTCCGTTACCCTTGCCTTCCTTTGCTTTCCCTTGCCTTTCTTTCCTTCCGTTACTCTTTCCTTGCCTTGCCGAGCACTGCCTAGCCTTGCGTTGTCGTGCATTAGCCTTGCCTCGCCTGACCGTGCCTTGCCTTGCGTTATGCTTTCCTTGCCTTGCCGTGCATTGCCTAGCCCTGCATTGTCGTGCATTAGCCTTGCCTTTCCTCACCGTGCCTTGCCTTGCGTTACCCTTTCCTTGCTTGGCCGTGCATTGCCTAGCCGTGCATTGCCGTGCCTTACCCTTGTTTCCCCTTGCCGTGCCTTGCCTTTTGTTACACTTGCCTTGCCTTGGTTTGCCTTGCCTTCCTCAACTTCCGTTACTCTTTCCTTGCCTAGCCGTGCATTGCCTAGCCTTGCGTTGTCGTGCATTAGCCTTGCCTCCCCTGACCGTGCCTTGAATTGCGTTACCCTTTCTTTGCCTTGCCGTGCATTGCCTAGTCCTGCGTTGTCGTGCCTTAGCCTTGTTTCCCCTTACCGTTTCGTTCCTTCCGTTACCCTTGCCTTCCCTTGCTTTCCCTTGCCTTTCTTTCCTTCCGTTACTCTTTCCTTTCCTTGCCGAGCACTGACTAGCCTTGCGTTGTCGTGCATTAGCCTTGCCTCGCCTGACCGTGCATTGCCTTGCGTTACCCTTTCCTTGCCTTGCCGTGCATTGCCTAGCCTTGCGTTGTCGTGCATTAGCCTTGCCTGGCCTGACCTTGCCTTGCCTTGCGTTACCCTTTCCTTGCCTTGCCGTGCATTGCCTAGCCGTGCTTTTTCGTGCATTAGCGTTGCCTCGCCTGACCGTGCCTTGCCTTGCGTTACCCTTTCCTTGCCTTGCCGTGCATTGCCTAGTCCTGCGTTGTCGTGCCTTAGGCTTGTTTCCCCTTAACGTGCCGTTCCGTCCGTTGCCCTTGCCTACCCTTGCTTTCCCTTGCCTTCCTTGCCTTCCGTTACTCTTTACTTACATTCCGTGCATTGCCTAGCCTTGCGTTGTCGTGCCTTAGCCTTGCGTCGCCTGACCGTGCCTTGCCTTGCGTTACCCTTTCTTTGCCTTGCCGTGCATTGCCTAGTCCTGCGTTGTCGTGCCTTAGCCTTGTTTCCCCGTACCGTGCCGTTCCTTCCGTTAGCCTTGCCTTCCCTTGCTTTCCCTTGCCTTTCTTTCCGTCCGTTACTCTTTCCTTGCCTAGCCGTGCACTGCCTAGCCGTGCGTTGTCGTGCCTAAGCCTTGTTTCCCCTTGCTGTGCCGTTCCTTCCGTTACACTTGCCTTGCCTTTCTTTGCCTTGCCTTTCGTTCCTTCCGTTACTCTTTCCTTGCCTAGCCGTGCACTGCCTAGCCTTGCGTTGTCGTGCATTAGCCTTCCCTTGCCTCACCGTACCTTGCCTTGCGTTACCCTTTCCTTGCCTTGCCGTGCACTGCCTAGCCTTGCGTTGTCGTGCCTTACCCTTGTTTCCCCTTGCCGTGCCGTGCCTTTTGTTACACTTGCCTTGCCTTGCTTTGCTTTGCCTTCCTTTCCTTCCGTTACTCTTTCCTTGCCTAGCCGTGCATTGCCTAGCCTTGCGTTGTCGTGCATTAGCCTTGCCTCGCCTGACCGTGCCTTGCCTTGCGTTACCCTTTCCTTCCCTTGCCGTGCATTGCCTAGCCGTGCGTTGTCTTGCCTTAGCCTTGTTTCCCCTTGCTGTGCCGTTTCTTCCGTTACACTTGCTTTGCCTTACTTTGCCTTGCCTTCCTTTCCTTCCGTTACTCTTTCCTTGCCTAGCCGTGCACTTCCTAGCCTTGCGTTGTCGTGCCTTAGCCTTGGCTCGCCTGACAGTGCCTTGCCTTGCGTTACCCCTTCCTTGCCTTGCCGTGCATTGCCTAGCCGAGCGTTGTCGTGCATTAGCCTTCCCTTGCCTCACCGTGCCTTGCTTTGCGTTACCCTTTCCTTGCCTTGCCATGCATTGCCTGGCCGTGCGTTGCCGTGCCTTACCCTTGTTTCCCCTTGCCGTGGCTTGCCTTTTGTTACACTTGCTTTGCCTTGCTTTGCCTTGCTTTCCTCTCCTTCCGTTACTCTTTCCTTGCCTAGCCGTGCACTGCCTAGACTTGCGTTGTCGTGCCTTAGCCTTGCCTCGCCTGACCGTGCCTTGCTTTGCGTTACCCTTTCCTTGCCTTGCCGTGCATTGCCTAGTACTGCGTTGTCGTGCCTTAGCCTTGTTTCCCCTTACCGTGCCGTTGCTTCCGTTACCCTTTCCTTCCCTTGCTTTCCCTTGCCTTTCTTTCCTTCCATTATTCTTTCCTTGCCTTGCCGAGCACTGCCTAGCCTTGCGTTGTCGTGCATTAGCCTTGCCTCGCCTGACCGTGCATTGCCTTGCGTTACCATTTCCTTCCCTTGCCGTGCATTGCCTAGTCCTGAGTTGTCGTGCCTTAGCCTTGTTTCCGCTTACCGTGCCGTTCCTTCCTTTACCTTTGCCTTTTTTTGCCTTCCTTGCCTTCCGTTACTCTTTGCTTGCCTTCCGTGCATTGCCTAGCCTTGCGTTGTCCTGCCTTAGCCTTGCCTCGCTTGACCGTGCCTTGCCTTGCGTTACCCTTTCCTTGCCTTGCCGTGCATTGCCTAGTCCTGCGTTGTCGTGCCTTAGCCTTGTTTCCCCTTACCGTGCCGTTCCTTCCGTTACCCTTGCCTTCCCTTGCTTTCCCTTGCCTTTCTTTCCTTCCGTTACTCTTTCCTTGCCTTGCCGAGCACGGCCTAGCCTTGCGTTGTCGTGCATTAGCCTTGCCTCGCCTGACCGTGCATTGCCTTGCGTTACCCTTTCCTTGCCTTGCCGTGCATTGCCTAGCCTTGCGTTGTCGTGCATTAGCCTTGCCTCGCCTGACCGTGCCTTGCCTTGCGTTATGCTTTCCTTGCCTTGCCGTGCATTGCCTAGCCCTGCATTGTCGTGCATTAGCCTTGCCTTTCCTCACCGTGCCTTGCCTTGCGTTACCCTTTCCTTGCTTGGCCGTGCATTGCCTAGCCGTGCGTTGCCGTGCCTTACCCTTGTTTCCCGTTGCCGTGGCTTGCCTTTTGTTACACTTGCCTTGCCTTGCTTTGCCTTGCCTTCCTCTCCTTGCCTTGCCGTGCATTGCCTAGCCTTGCGTTGTCGTGCCTTAGCCTTGCCTCGCCTGACCGTGCCTTGCCTCGCCTGACCGTGCCTTGCCTTGCGTTACCCTTTCCTTGCCTTGCCGTGCATTGCCTAGCCGTGCTTTTTCGTGCATTAGCGTTGCCTCGCCTGACCGTGCCTTGCCTTGCGTTACCCTTTCCTTGCCTTGCCGTGCATTGCCTAGTCCTGCGTTGTCGTGCCTTAGGCTTGTTTCCCCTTAACGTGCCGTTCCGTCCGTTGCCCTTGCCTACCCTTGCTTTCCCTTGCCTTCCTTGCCTTCCGTTACTCTTTACTTACCTTCCGTGCATTGCCTAGCCTTGCGTTGTCGTGCCTTAGCCTTGCGTCGCCTGACCGTGCCTTGCCTTGCGTTACCCTTTCTTTGCCTTGCCGTGCATTGCCTAGTCCTGCGTTGTCGTGCCTTAGCCTTGTTTCCCCGTACCGTGCCGTTCCTTCCGTTACCCTTGCCTTCCCTTGCTTTCCCTTGCCTTTCTTTCCTTCCGTTACTCTTTCCTTGCCTAGCCGTCCACTGCCTAGCCTTGCGTTGTCGTGCATTAGCCTTCCCTTGCCTCACCGTACCTTGCCTTCCGTTACCCTTTCCTTGCCTTGCCGTGCACTGCCTAGCCTTGCATTGTCGTGCCTTACCCTTGTTTCCCCTTGCCGTGCCGTGCCTTTTGTTACACTTGCCTTGCCTTGCTTTGCTATGCCTTCCTTTCCTTCCGTTACTCTTTCCTTGCCTAGCCGTGCATTGCCTAGCCTTGCGTTGTCGTGCATTAGCCTTCCCTCGCCTGACCGTGCCTTGCCTTGCGTTACCCTTTCCTTGCCTTGCCGTGCATTGCCTAGTCCTGAGTTGTCGTGCCTTAGCCTTGTTTCCGCTTACCGTGCCGTTCCTTCCTTTACCTTTGCCTTCCCTTGCCTTCCTTGCCTTCCGTTACTCTTTGCTTGCCTTCCGTGCATTGCCTAGCCTTGCGTTGTCCTGCCTTAGCCTTGCCTCGCCTGACCGTGCCTTGCCTTGCGTTACCCTTTCCTTGCCTTGCCGTGCATTGCCTAGTCCTGCGTTGTCGTGCCTTAGCCTTGTTTCCCCTTACCGTGCCGTTCCTTCCGTTAGCCTTGCCTTCCCTTGCTTTCCCTTGCCTTTCTTTCCTTCCGTTACTCTTTCCTTGCCTTGCCGAGCACTGCCTAGCCTTGCGTTGTCGTGCCTTACCCTTGTTTCCCCTTGCCGTGCCGTGCCTTTTGTTACACTTGCCTTGCCTTGCTTTGCCTTGCCTTCCTCTCCTTCCGTTACTCTTTCCTTGCCTAGCCGTGCATTGCCTAGCCTTGCGTTGTCGTGCATTAGCCTTGCCTCGCCTGACCGTGCCTTGCCTTGCGTTACCCTTTCCTTGCCTTGCCGTGCATTGCCTAGCCGTGCGTTGTCTTGCCTTAGCCTTGTTTCCCCTTGCTGTGCCGTTTCTTCCGTTACACTTGCCTTGCCTTACTTTACCTTGCCTTCCTTTCCTTCCGTTACTCTTTCCTTGCCTAGCCGTGCACTGCCTAGCCTTGCGTTGTCGTGCCTTAGCCTTGGCTCGCCTGACCGTGCCTTCCCTTGCGTTACCCTTTCCTTGCCTTGCCGTGCATTGCCTAGCCGAGCGTTGTCGTGCATTAGCCTTCCCTTGCCACACCGTGCCTTGCTTTGCGTTACCCTTTCTTTGCTTTGCCGTGCATTGCCTAGTCCTGCGTTGTCGTGCCTTAGCCTTGTTTCCCCTTACCGTGCCGTTCCTTCCGTTACCCTTGCCTTCCCTTGCTTTCCCTTGCCTTTCTTTCCTTCCGTTACTCTTTCCTTGCCTTGCCGAGCACTGCCTAGCCTTGCGTTGTCGTGCATTAGCCTTGCCTCGCCTGACCGTGCCTTGCCTTGCGTTACCCTTTCCTTGCCTTGCCGTGCATTGCCTAGCCTTGCGTTGTCGTGCATTAGCCTTGCCTCGCCTGACCGTGCCTTGCCTTGCGTTACCCTTTCCTTGCCTTGCCGTGCATTGCCTAGTCCTGCGTTGTCGTGCCTTAGCCTTGTTTCCCCTTACCGTGCCGTTGCTTCCGTTACCCTTTCCTTCCCTTGCTTTCCCTTGCCTTTCTTTCCTTCCGTTACTCTTTCCTTGCCTTGCCGAGCACTGCCTAGCCTTGCGTTGTCGTGCATTAGCCTTGCCTCGCCTGACCGTGCATTGCCTTGCGTTACCCTTTCCTTCCCTTGCCGTGCATTGCCTAGTCCTGAGTTGTCGTGCCTTAGCCTTGTTTCCGCTTACCGTGCCGTTCCTTCCTTTACCTTTGCCTTTTTTTGCCTTCCTTGCCTTCCGTTACTCTTTGCTTGCCTTCCGTGCATTGCCTAGCCTTGCGTTGTCCTGCCTTAGCCTTGCCTCGCCTGACCGTGCCTTGCCTTGCGTTACCCTTTCCTTGCCTTGCCGTGCATTGCCTAGTCCTGCGTTGTCGTGCCTTAGCCTTGTTTCCCCTTACCGTGCCGTTCCTTCCGTTACCCTTGCCTTCCCTTGCTTTCCCTTGCCTTTCTTTCCTTCCGTTACTCTTTCCTTGCCTTGCCGAGCACGGCCTACCCTTGCGTTGTCGTGCATTAGCCTTGCCTCGCCTGCCCGTGCCTTGCCTTGCGTTATGCTTTCCTTGCCTTGCCGTGCATTGCCTAGCCCTGCATTGTCGTGCATTAGCCTTGCCTTTCCTCACCGTGCCTTGCCTTGCGTTACCCTTTCCTTGCTTGGCCGTGCATTGCCTAGCCGTGCGTTGCCGTGCCTTACCCTTGTTTCCCGTTGCCGTGGCTTGCCTTTTGTTACACTTGCCTTGTCTTGCTTTGCCTTGCCTTCCTCTCCTTCCGTTACTCTTTCCTTGCCTAGCCGTGCATTGCCTAGCCTTGCGTTGTCGTGCATTAGCCTTGCCTCGCCTGACCGTTCCTTGCCTTGCGTTACCCTTTCTTTGCCTTGCCGTGCATTGCCTAGTCCTGCGTTGTCGTGCCTTAGCCTTGTTTCCCCTTACAGTGCCGTTCCTTCCGTTACCCTTGCCTTCCCTTGCTTTCCCTTGCCTTTCTTTCCTTCCGTTACTCTTTCCTTGCCTTGCCGAGCACTGCCTAGCCTTGCGTTGTCGTGCATTAGCCTTGCCTCGCCTGACCGTGCCTTGCCTTGCGTTATGCTTTCCTTGCCTTGCCGTGCATTGCCTAGCCCTGCATTGTCGTGCATTAGCCTTGCCTTTCCTCACCGTGCCTTGCCTTGCGTTACCCTTTCCTTGCTTGGCCGTGCATTGCCTAGCCGTGCGTTGCCGTGCCTTACCCTTGTTTCGTCTTGCCGTGCCTTGCCTTTTGTTACACTTGCCTTGCCTTGCTTTGCCTTGCCTTCCTCTCCTTCCGTTACTCTTTCCTTGCCTAGCCGTGCATTGCCTAGCCTTGCGTTGTCGTGCATTAGCCTTGCCTCGCCTGACCGTGCATTGCCTTGCGTTACCCTTTCCTTGCCTTGCCGTGCATTGCCTAGCCTTGCGTTGTCGTGCATTAGCCTTGCCTCGCCTGACCGTGGCTTGCCTTGCGTTACCCTTTCCTTGCCTTGCCGTGCATTGCCTAGCCGTGCTTTTTCGTGCATTAGCCTTGCCTCGCCTGACCGTGCCTTGCCTTGCGTTACCCTTTCCTTGCCTTGCCGTGCATTGCCTAGTCCTGCGTTGCGTGCCTTAGGCATGTTTCCCCTTAACGTGCCGTTCCGTCCGTTGCCCTTGCCTACCCTTGCTTTCCCTTGCCTTCCTTGCCTTCCGTTACTCTTTACTTACCTTCCGTGCATTGCCTAGCCTTGCGTTGTCGTGCCTTAGCCTTGCGTCGCCTGACCGTGCCTTGCCTTGCGTTACCCTTTCTTTGCCTTGCCGTGCATTGCCTAGTCCTGCGTTGTCGTGCCTTAGCCTTGTTTCCCCGTACCGTGCCGTTCCTTCCGTTAGCCTTGCCTTCCCTTGCTTTCCCTTGCCTTTCTTTCCTTCCGTTACTCTTTCCTTGCCTAACCGTGCACTGCCTAGCCGTGCGTTGTCGTGCCTTAGCCTTGTTTCCCCTTGCTGTGCCGTTCCTTCCGTTACACTTGCCTTGCCTTTCTTTGCCTTGCCTTCCTTTCCTTCCGTTACTCTTTCCTTACCTAGCCGTCCACTGCCTAGCCTTGCGTTGTCGTGCATTAGCCTTCCCTTGCCTCACCGTACCTTGCCTTGCGTTACCCTTTCCTTGCCTTGCCGTGCACTGCCTAGCCTTGCGTTGTCGTGCCTTACCCTTGTTTCCCCTTGCCGTGCCGTGCCTTTTGTTACACTTGCCTTGCCTTGCTTTGCTATGCCTTCCTTTCCTTCCGTTACTCTTTCCTTGCCTAGCCGTGCATTGCCTAGCCTTGCGTTGTCGTGCATTAGCCTTGCCTCGCCTGACCGTGCCTTGCCTTGCGTTACCCTTTCCTTGCCTTGCCGTGCATTGCCTAGTCCTGCGTTGTCGTGCCTTAGCCTTGTTTCCCCTTACCGTGCCGTTCCTTCCGTTACCTTTGCCTTCCCTTGCTTTCCCTTGCCTTTTTTTCCTTCCGTTACTCTTTCCTTGCCTTGCCGTGCATTGCCTAGCCTTGCGTTGTCGTGCATTAGCCTTGCCTCGCCTGACCGTGCCTTGCCTTGCGTTACCCTTTCCTTGCCTTGCCGTGCATTGCCTAGTCCTGCGTTGTCGTGCCTTAGCCTTGTTTCCCCTTACCGTGCCGTTCCTTCCGTTAGCCTTGCCTTCCCTTGCTTTCCCTTGCCTTTCTTTCCTTCCGTTACTCTTTCCTTGCCTTGCCGTGCACTGCCTAGCCGTGCGTTGTCGTGCCTTACCCTTGTTTCCCCTTGCCGTGCCTTGCCTTTTGTTACACTTGCCTTGCCTTGCTTTGCCTTGCCTTCCTCTCCTTCCGTTACTCTTTCCTTGCCTAGCCGTGCATTGCCTAGCCTTGCGTTGTCGTGCATTAGCCTTGCCTCGCCTGACCGTGCCTTGCCTTGCGTTACCCTTTCCTTCCCTTGCCGTGCATTGCCTAGCCGTGCGTTGTCTTGCCTTAGCCTTGTTTCCCCTTGCTGTGCCGTTTCTTCCGTTACACTTGCCTTGCCTTACTTTGCCTTGCCTTCCTTTCCTTCCGTTACTCTTTCCTTGCCTAGCCGTGCACTGCCTAGCCTTGCGTTGTCGTGCCTTAGCCTTGGCTCGCCTGACCGTGCCTTCCCTTGCGTTACCCTTTCCTTGCCTTGCCGTGCATTGCCTAGCCGAGCGTTGTCGTGCATTAGCCTTCCCTTGCCACACCGTGCCTTGCTTTGCGTTACCCTTTCTTTGCTTTGCCGTGCATTGCCTAGTCCTGCGTTGTCGTGCCTTAGCCTTGTTTCCCCTTACCGTGCCGTTCCTTCCGTTACCCTTGCCTTCCCTTGCTTTCCCTTGCCTTTCTTTCCTTCCGTTACTCTTTCCTTGCCTTGCCGAGCACTGCCTAGCCTTGCGTTGTCGTGCATTAGCCTTGCCTCGCCTGACCGTGCATTGCCTTGCGTTACCCTTTCCTTGCCTTGCCGTGCATTGCCTAGCCTTGCGTTGTCGTGCATTAGCCTTGCCTCGCCTGACCGTGCCTTGCCTTGCGTTATGCTTTCCTTGCCTTGCCGTGCATTGCCTAGCCCTGCATTGTCGTGCATTAGCCTTGCCTTTCCTCACCGTGCCTTGCCTTGCGTTACCCTTTCCTTGCTTGGCCGTGCATTGCCTAGCCGTGCGTTGCCGTGCCTTACCCTTGTTTCCCGTTGCCGTGGCTTGCCTTTTGTTACACTTGCCTTGTCTTGCTTTGCCTTGCCTTCCTCTCCTTCCGTTACTCTTTCCTTGCCTAGCCGTGCATTGCCTAGCCTTGCGTTGTCGTGCATTAGCCTTGCCTCGCCTGACCGTTCCTTGCCTTGCGTTACCCTTTCTTTGCCTTGCCGTGCATTGCCTAGTCCTGCGTTGTCGTGCCTTAGCCTTGTTTCCCCTTACAGTGCCGTTCCTTCCGTTACCCTTGCCTTCCCTTGCTTTCCCTTGCCTTTCTTTCCTTCCGTTACTCTTTCCTTGCCTTGCCGAGCACTGCCTAGCCTTGCGTTGTCGTGCATTAGCCTTGCCTCGCCTGACCGTGCCTTGCCTTGCGTTATGCTTTCCTTGCCTTGCCGTGCATTGCCTAGCCCTGCATTGTCGTGCATTAGCCTTGCCTTTCCTCACCGTGCCTTGCCTTGCGTTACCCTTTCCTTGCTTGGCCGTGCATTGCCTAGCCGTGCGTTGCCGTGCCTTACCCTTGTTTCGTCTTGCCGTGCCTTGCCTTTTGTTACACTTGCCTTGCCTTGCTTTGCCTTGCCTTCCTCTCCTTCCGTTACTCTTTCCTTGCCTAGCCGTGCATTGCCTAGCCTTGCGTTGTCGTGCATTAGCCTTGCCTCGCCTGACCGTGCATTGCCTTGCGTTACCCTTTCCTTGCCTTGCCGTGCATTGCCTAGCCTTGCGTTGTCGTGCATTAGCCTTGCCTCGCCTGACCGTGCCTTGCCTTGCGTTACCCTTTCTTTGCCTTGCCGTGCATTGCCTAGTCCTGCGTTGTCGTGCCTTAGCCTTGTTTCCCCTTAACGTGCCGTTCCTTCCGTTGCCCTTGCCTTCCCTTGCTTTCCCTTGCCTTTCTTTCCTTCCGTTACTCTTTCCTTGCCTTGCCGAGCACTGCCTAGCCTTGCGTTGTCGTGCATTAGCCTTGCCTCGCCTGACCGTGCATTGCCTTGCGTTACCCTTTCCTTGCCTTGCCGTGCATTGCCTAGCCTTGCGTTGTCGTGCATTAGCCTTGCCTCGCCTGACCGTGCCTTGCCTTGCGTTACCCTTTCCTTGCCTTGCCGTGCATTGCCTAGCCGTGCTTTTTCGTGCATTAGCGTTGCCTCGCCTGACCGTGCCTTGCCTTGCGTTACCCTTTCCTTGCCTTGCCGTGCATTGCCTAGTCCTGCGTTGTCGTGCATTAGCCTTGCCTCGCCTGACCGTGCCTTGCCTTGCGTTACCCTTTCCTTGCCTTGCCGTGCATTGCCTAGCCGTGCTTTTTCGTGCATTAGCGTTGCCTCGCCTGACCGTGCCTTGCCTTGCGTTACCCTTTCCTTGCCTTGCCGTGCATTGCCTAGTCCTGCGTTGTCGTGCCTTAGCCTTGTTTCCCCTTAACGTGCCGTTCCGTCCGTTGCCCTTGCCTACCCTTGCTTTCCCTTGCCTTCCTTGCCTTCCGTTACTCTTTACTTACCTTCCGTGCATTGCCTAGCCTTGCGTTGTCGTGCCTTAGCCTTGCGTCGCCTGACCGTGCCTTGCCTTGCGTTACCCTTTCTTTGCCTTGCCGTGCATTGCCTAGTCCTGCGTTGTCGTGCCTTAGCCTTGTTTCCCCGTACCGTGCCGTTCCTTCCGTTAGCCTTGCCTTCCCTTGCTTTCCCTTGCCTTTCTTTCCTTCCGTTACTCTTTCCTTGCCTAACCGTGCACTGCCTAGCCGTGCGTTGTCGTGCCTTAGCCTTGTTTCCCCTTGCTGTGCCGTTCCTTCCGTTACACTTGCCTTGCCTTGCTTTCCCTTGCCTTCCTTGCCTTCCGTTACTCTTTGCTTGCCTTCCGTGCATTGCCTAGCCTTGCGTTGTCGTGCATTAGCCTTCCCTTGCCTCACCGTACCTTGCCTTGCGTTACCCTTTCCTTGCCTTGCCGTGCACTGCCTAGCCTTGCATTGTCGTGCCTTACCCTTGTTTCCCCTTGCCGTGCCGTGCCTTTTGTTACACTTGCCTTGCCTTGCTTTGCTATGCCTTCCGTTCCTTCCGTTACTCTTTCCTTGCCTAGCCGTGCATTGCCTAGCCTTGCGTTGTCGTGCATTAGCCTTCCCTCGCCTGACCGTGCCTTGCCTTGCGTTACCCTTTCCTTGCCTTGCCGTGCATTGCCTAGTCCTGAGTTGTCGTGCCTTAGCCTTGTTTCCGCTTACCGTGCCGTTCCTTCCTTTACCTTTGCCTTCCCTTGCCTTCCTTGCCTTCCGTTACTCTTTGCTTGCCTTCCGTGCATTGCCTAGCCTTGCGTTGTCCTGCCTTAGCCTTGCCTCGCCTGACCGTGCCTTGCCTTGCGTTACCCTTTCCTTGCCTTGCCGTGCATTGCCTAGTCCTGCGTTGTCGTGCCTTAGCCTTGTTTCCCCTTACCGTGCCGTTCCTTCCGTTAGCCTTGCCTTCCCTTGCTTTCCCTTGCCTTTCTTTCCTTCCGTTACTCTTTCCTTGCCTTGCCGAGCACTGCCTAGCCTTGCGTTGTCGTGCCTTACCCTTGTTTCCCCTTGCCGTGCCTTGCCTTTTGTTACACTTGCCTTGCCTTGCTTTGCCTTGCCTTCCTTTCCTTCCGTTACTCTTTCCTTGCCTAGCCGTGCATTGCCTAGCCTTGCATTGTCGTGCATTAGCCTTGCCTCGCCTGACCGTGCCTTGCCTTGCGTTACCCTTTCCTTCCCTTGCCGTGCATTGCCTAGCCGTGCGTTGTCTTGCCTTAGCCTTGTTTCCCCTTGCTATGCCGTTTCTTCCGTTACACTTGCCTTGCCTTACTTTGCCTTGCCTTCCTTTCCTTCCCTTTCCTTGCCTAGCCGTGCACTGCCTAGCCTTGCGTTGTCGTGCCTTAGCCTTGGCTCGCCTGACCGTGCCTTCCCTTGCGTTACCCTTTCCTTGCCTTGCCGTGCATTGCCTAGCCGAGCGTTGTCGTGCATTAGCCTTCCCTTGCCACACCGTGCCTTGCTTTGCGTTACCCTTTCTTTGCTTTGCCGTGCATTGCCTAGTCTTGCGTTGTCGTGCCTTAGCCTTGTTTCCCCTTACCGTGGCTTGCCTTTTGTTACACTTGCCTTGCCTTGCTTTGCCTTGCTTTCCTCTCCTTCCGTTACTCTTTCCTTGCCTAGCGGTGCACTGCCTAGACTTGCGTTGTCGTGCATTAGCCTTGCCTCGCCTGACCGTGCCTTGCCTTGCGTTACCCTTTCCTTGCCTTGCCGTGCATTGCCTAGCCTTGCGTTGTCGTGCATTAGCCTTGCCTCACCTGACCGTGCCGCCTTCCCTTGCCTTCCTTGCCTTCCGTTACTCTTTGCTTGCCTTCCGTGCATTGCCTAGCCTTGCGTTGTCGTGCCTTAGCCTTGCCTCGCCTGACCGTGCCTTGCCTTGCGTTACCCTTTCCTTGCCTTGCCGTGCATTGCCTAGTCCTGCGTTGTCGTGCCTTAGCCTTGTTTCCCCATACCGTGCCGTTCCTTCCGTTACCCTTGCCTTCCCTTGCTTTCCCGTCCCTTTCTTTCCTTCCGTTACTCTTTCCTTCCCTTGCCGAGCACTGCCTAGCCTTGCGTTGTCGTGCATTAGCCTTGCCTCGCCTAACCGTGCCTTGCCTTGCGTTATGCTTTCCTTGCCTTGCCGTGCATTGCCTAGCCCTGCATTGTCGTGCATTAGCCTTGCCTTTCCTCACCGTGCCTTGCCTTGCGTTACCCTTTCCTTGCTTGGCCGTGCATTGCCTAGCCGTGCGTTGCCGTGCCTTACCCTTGTTTCCCCTTGCCGTGCCTTGCCTTTTGTTACACTTGCCTTGCCTTGCTTTGCCTTGCCTTCCTCTCCTTCCGTTACTCTTTCCTTGCCTAGCCGTGCATTGCCTAGCCTTGCGTTGTCGTGCATTAGCCTTGCCTCGCCTGACCGTTCCTTGCCTTGCGTTACCCTTTCCTTGCCTTGCCGTGCATTGCCTAGTCCTGCGTTGTCGTGCCTTAGCCTTGTTTCCCCGTACCGTGCCGTTCCTTCCGTTAGCCTTGCCTTCCCTTGCTTTCCCTTGCCTTTCTTTCCTTCCGTTACTCTTTCCTTGCCTAGCCGTGCACTGCCTAGCCGTGCGTTGTCGTGCCTTAGCCTTGTTTCCCCTTGCAGTGCCGTTCCTTCCGTTACACTTGCCTTGCCTTTCTTTGCCTTGCCTTCCTTTCCTTCCGTTACTCTTTCCTTGCCTAGCCGTGCACTGCCTAGCCTTGCGTTGTCGTGCATTAGCCTTCCCTTGCCTCACCGTACCTTGCCTTGCGTTACCCTTTCCTTGCCTTGCCGTGCACTGCCTAGCCTTGCATTGTCGTGCCTTACCCTTGTTTCCCCTTGCCGTGCCGTGCCTTTTGTTACACTTGCCTTGCCTTGCTTTGCTATGCCTTCCTTTCCTTCCGTTACTCTTTCCTTGCCTAGCCGTGCATTGCCTAGCCTTGCGTTGTCGTGCATTAGCCTTGCCTCGCCTGACCGTGCCTTGCCTTGCGTTACCCTTTCCTTGCCTTGCCTTGCATTGCCTAGTCCTGAGTTGTCGTGCCTTAGCCTTGTTTCCGCTTACCGTGCCGTTCCTTCCTTTACCTTTGCCTTCCCTTGCCTTCCTTTCCTTCCGTTACTCTTTCCTTGCCTAGCCGTGCACTGCCTAGCCTTGCGTTGTCGTGCCTTAGCCTTGGCTCGCCTGACCGTGCCTTGCCTTGCGTTACCCTTTCCTTGCCTTGCCGTGCATTGCCTAGTCCTGCGTTGTCGTGCCTTAGGCTTGTTTCCCCTTAACGTGCCGTTCCGTCCGTTGCCCTTGCCTACCCTTGCTTTCCCTTGCCTTCCTTGCCTTCCGTTACTCTTTACTTACCTTCCGTGCATTGCCTAGCCTTGCGTTGTCGTGCCTTAGCCTTGCGTCGCCTGACCGTGCCTTGCCTTGCGTTACCCTTTCTTTGCCTTGCCGTGCATTGCCTAGTCCTGCGTTGTCGTGCCTTAGCCTTGTTTCCCCTTACCGTGCCGTTCCTTCCGTTACCCTTGCCTTCCCTTGCTTTCCCTTGCCTTCCTTTCCTTCCGTTACTCTTTCCTTGCCTAGCCGTGCACTGCCTAGCCTTGCGTTGTCGTGCCTTAGCCTTGGCTCGCCTGACCGTGCCTTGCCTTGCGTTACCCTTTCCTTGCCTTGCCGTGCATTGCCTAGCCTTGTTTCCCCTTACCGTGCCGTTCCTTCCGTTACCCTTGCCTTCCCTTGCTTTCCCTTGCCTTTCTTTCCTTCCGTTACTCTTTCCTTGCCTTGCCGAGCACTGCCTAGCCTTGCGTTGTCGTGCATTAGCCTTGCCTCGCCTGACCGTGCCTTGCCTTGCGTTATGCTTTCCTTGCCTTGCCGTGCATTGCCTAGCCCTGCATTGTCGTGCATTAGCCTTGCCTTTCCTCACCGTGCCTTGCCTTGCGTTACCCTTTCCTTGCTTGGCCGTGCATTGCCTAGCCGTGCGTTGCCGTGCCTTACCCTTGTTTCCCCTTGCCGTGCCTTGCCTTTTGTTACACTTGCCTTGCCTTGCTTTGCCTTGCCTTCCTCTCCTTCCGTTACTCTTTGCTTGCCTTCCGTGCATTGCCTAGCCTTGCGTTGTCCTGCCTTAGCCTTGCCTCGCCTGACCGTGCCTTGCCTTGCGTTACCCTTTCCTTGCCTTGCCGTGCATTGCCTAGTCCTGCGTTGTCGTGCCTTACCCTTGTTTCCCCTTACCGTGCCGTTCCTTCCGTTACCCTTGCCTTCCCTTGCTTTCCCTTGCCTTTCTTTCCTTCCGTTACTCTTTCCTTGCCTTGCCGAGCACTGCCTAGCCTTGCGTTGTCGTGCCTTACCCTTGTTTCCCCTTGCCGTGCCTTGCCTTTTGTTACACTTGCCTTGCCTTGCTTTGCCTTGCCTTCCTCTCCTTCCGTTACTCTTTCCTTGCCTTCCGTGCATTGCCTAGCCTTGCGTTGTCCTGCCTTAGCCTTGCCTCGCCTGACCGTGCCTTGCCTTGCGTTACCCTTTCCTTGCCTTGCCGTGCATTGCCTAGCCGTGCGTTGTCGTGCCTTAGCCTTGTTTCCCCTTGCTGTGCCGTTTCTTCCGTTACACTTGCCTTGCCTTACTTTGCCTTGCCTTCCTTTCCTTCCCTTTCCTTGCCTAGCCGTGCACTGCCTAGCCTTGCGTTGTCGTGCCTTAGCCTTGGCTCGCCTGACCGTGCCTTCCCTTGCGTTACCCTTTCCTTGCCTTGCCGTGCATTGCCTAGCCGAGCGTTGTCGTGCATTAGCCTTCCCTTGCCACACCGTGCCTTGCTTTGCGTTACCCTTTCTTTGCTTTGCCGTGCATTGCCTAGTCCTGCGTTGTCGTGCCTTAGCCTTGTTTCCCCTTACCGTGCCGTTCCTTCCGTTACCCTTGCCTTCCCTTGCTTTCCCTTGCCTTTCTTTCCTTCCGTTACTCTTTCCTTGCCTTGCCGAGCACTGCCTAGCCTTGCGTTGTCGTGCATTAGCCTTGCCTCGCCTGACCGTGCATTGCCTTGCGTTACCCTTTCCTTGCCTTGCCGTGCATTGCCTAGCCTTGCGTTGTCGTGCATTAGCCTTGCCTCACCTGACCGTGCCTTGCCTTGCGTTACCCTTTCCTTGCCTTGCCGTGCATTGCCTAGCCGTGCTTTTTCGTGCATTAGCGTTGCCTCGCCTGACCGTGCCTTGCCTTGCGTTACCCTTTCCTTGCCTTGCCGTGCATTGCCTAGTCCTGCGTTGTCGTGCCTTAGCCTTGTTTCCCCTTACCGTGCCGTTCCTTCCGTTACCCTTGCCTTCCCTTGCTTTCCCGTCCCTTTCTTTCCTTCCGTTACTCTTTCCTTCCCTTGCCGAGCACTGCCTAGCCTTGCGTTGTCGTGCATTAGCCTTGCCTCGCCTAACCGTGCCTTGCCTTGCGTTATGCTTTCCTTGCCTTGCCGTGCATTGCCTAGCCCTGCATTATCGTGCATTAGCCTTGCCTTTCCTCACCGTGCCTTGCCTTGCGTTACCCTTTCCTTGCTTGGCCGTGCATTGCCTAGCCGTGCGTTGCCGTGCCTTACCCTTGTTTCCCCTTGCCGTGCCTTGCCTTTTGTTACACTTGCCTTGCCTTGCTTTGCCTTGCCTTCCTCTCCTTCCGTTACTCTTTCCTTGCCTAGCCGTGCATTGCCTAGCCTTGCGTTGTCGTGCATTAGCCTTGCCTCGCCTGACCGTTCCTTGCCTTGCGTTACCCATTCTTTGCCTTGCCTTGCATTGCCTAGTCCTGCGTTGTCGTGCCTTAGCCTTGTTTCCCCGTACCGTGCCGTTCCTTCCGTTAGCCTTGCCTTCCCTTGCTTTCCCTTGCCTTTCTTTCCTTCCGTTACTCTTTCCTTGCCTAGCCGTGCACTGCCTAGCCGTGCGTTGTCGTGCCTTAGCCTTGTTTCCCCTTGCTGTGCCGTTCCTTCCGTTACACTTGCCTTGCCTTTCTTTGCCTTGCCTTCCTTTCCTTCCGTTACTCTTTCCTTGCCTAGCCGTCCACTGCCTAGCCTTGCATTGTCGTGCATTAGCCTTCCCTTGCCTCACCGTACCTTGCCTTGCGTTACCCTTTCCTTGCCTTGCCGTGCACTGCCTAGCCTTGCATTGTCGTGCCTTACCCTTGTTTCCCCTTGCCGTGCCGTGCCTTTTGTTACATTTGCCTTGCCTTGCTTTGCTATGCCTTCCTTTCCTTCCGTTACTCTTTCATTGCCTAGCCGTGCATTGCCTAGCCTTGCGTTGTCGTGCATTAGCCTTGCCTCGCCTGACCGTGCCTTGCCTTCCGTTACCCTTTCCTTGCCTTGCCGTGCATTGCCTAGTCCTGAGTTGTCGTGCCTTAGCCTTGTTTCCGCTTACCGTGCCGTTCCTTCCTTTACCTTTGCCTTCCCTTGCCTTCCTTTCCTTCCGTTACTCTTTCCTTGCCTAGCCGTGCACTGCCTAGCCTTGCGTTGTCGTGCCTTAGCCTTGGCTCGCCTGACAGTGCCTTGCCTTACGTTACCCTTTCCTTGCCTTGCCGTGCATTGCCTAGCCGAGCGTTGTCGTGCATTAGCCTTGCCTAGCCTCACCGTGCCTTGCCTTGCGTTACCCTTTCCTTGCCTTGCCGTGCATTGCCTAGCCGTGCGTTGCCGTGCCTTACCCTTGTTTCCCCTTGCCCTGGCTTGCCTTTTGTTACACTTGCCTTGCCTTGCTTTGCCTTGCTTTCCTCTCCTTCCGTTACTCTTTCCTTGCCTAGCCGTGCACTGCCTAGACTTGCGTTGTCGTGCCTTAGCCTTGCCTCGCCTGACCGTGCCTTGCTTTGCGTTACCCTTTCCTTGCCTTGCCGTGCATTGCCTAGTCCTGCGTTGTCGTGCCTTAGCCTTGTTTCCCCTTACCGTGCCGTTGCTTCCGTTACCCTTTCCTTCCCTTGCTTTCCCTTGCCTTTCTTTCCTTCCGTTACTCTTTCCTTGCCTTGCCGAGCACTGCCTAGCCTTGCGTTGTCGTGCATTAGCCTTGCCTCGCCTGACCGTGCATTGCCTTGCGTTACCCTTTCCTTCCCTTGCCGTGCATTGCCTAGTCCTGAGTTGTCGTGCCTTAGCCTTGTTTCCGCTTACCGTGCCGTTCCTTCCTTTACCTTTGCCTTCCCTTGCCTTCCTTGCCTTCCGTTACTCTTTGCTTGCCTTCCGTGCATTGCCTAGCCTTGCGTTGTCCTGCCTTAGCCTTGCCTCGCCTGACCGTGCCTTGCCTTGCGTTACCCTTTCCTTGCCTTGCCGTGCATTGCCTAGTCCTGCGTTATCGTGCCTTAGCCTTGTTTCCCCTTACCGTGCCGTTCCTTCCGTTACCCTTGCCTTCCCTTGCTTTGCCTTGCCTTCCACTCCTTCCGTTACTCTTTCCTTGCCTAGCCGTGCATTGCCTAGCCTTGCGTTGTCGTGCATTAGCCTTGCCTCGCCTGACCGTTCCTTGCCTTGCCTTACCCTTTCTTTGCCTTGCCGTGCATTGCCTAGTCCTGCGTTGTCGTGCCTTAGCCTTGTTTCCCCTTACCTTGCCGTTCCTTCCGTTACCCTTGCCTTCCCTTGCTTTCCCTTGCCTTTCTTTCCTTCCGTTACTCTTTCCTTGCCTTGCCGAGCACTGCCTAGCCTTGCGTTGTCGTGCATTAGCCTTGCCTCGCCAGACCGTGCCTTGCCTTGCGTTATGCTTTCCTTGCCTTGCCGTGCATTGCCTAGCCCTGCGTTGTCGTGCATTAGCCTTGCCTTTCCTCACCGTGCCTTGCCTTGCGTTACCCTTTCCTTGCTTGGCCGTGCATTGCCTAGCCGTGCGTTGCCGTGCCTTACCCTTGTTTCCCCTTGCCGTGCCTTGCCTTTTGTTACACTTGCCTTGCCTTGCTTTGCCTTGCCTTCCTCTCCTTCCGTTACTCTTTGCTTGCCTTCCGTGCATTGCCTAGCCTTGCGTTGTCGTGCATTAGCCTTGCCTCGCCTGACCGTGCCTTGCCTTGCGTTACCCTTTCTTTGCCTTGCCGTGCATTGCCTAGTCCTGCGTTGTCGTTCCTTAGCCTTGTTTCCCCTTACCGTGCCGTTCCTTCCGTTACCCTTGCCTTCCCTTGCTTTCCCTTGCCTTTCTTTCCTTCCGTTACTCTTTCCTTGCCTTGCCGAGCACTGCCTAGCCTTGCGTTGTCGTGCATTAGCCTTGCCTCGCCTGACCGTGCATTGCCTTGCGTTACCCTTTCCTTGCCTTGCCGTGCATTGCCTAGCCTTGCGTTGTCGTGCATTAGCCTTGCCTCGCCTGACCGTGCCTTGCCTTGCGTTACCCTTTCCTTGCCTTGCCGTGCATTGCCTAGCCGTGCTTTTTCGTGCATTAGCCTTGCCTCGCCTGACCGTGCCTTGCCTTTCGTTACCCTTTCCTTGCCTTGCCGTGCATTGCCTAGTCCTGCGTTGTCGTGCCTTAGGCTTGTTTCCCCTTAACGTGCCGTTCCGTCCGTTGCCCTTGCCTACCCTTGCTTTCCCTTGCCTTCCTTGCCTTCCGTTACTCTTTACTTACCTTCCGTGCATTGCCTACCCTTGCGTTGTCGTGCCTTAGCTTTGCGTCGCCTGACCGTGCCTTGCCTTGCGTTACCCTTTCTTTGCCTTGCCGTGCATTGCCTAGTCCTGCGTTGTCGTGCCTTAGCCTTGTTTCCCCGTACCGTGCCGTTCCTTCCGTTAGCTTTGCCTTCCCTTGCTTTCCCTTGCCTTTCTTTCCTTCCGTTACTCTTTCCTTGCCTAGCCGTGCACTGCCTAGCCGTGCGTTGTCGTGCCTTAGCCTTGCCTCGCCTGACCGTGCATTGCCTTGCGTTACCCTTTCCTTGCCTTGCCGTGCATTGCCTAGCCTTGCGTTGTCGTGCATTAGCCTTGCCTCGCCTGACCTTGCCTTGCCTTGCGTTACCCTTTCCTTGCCTTGCCGTGCATTGCCTAGCCGTGCTTTTTCGTGCATTAGCGTTGCCTCGCCTGACCGTGCCTTGCCTTGCGTTACCCTTTCCTTGCCTTGCCGTGCATTGCCTAGTCCTGCGTTGTCGTGCCTTAGGCTTGTTTCCCCTTAACGTGCCGTTCCGTCCGTTGCCCTTGCCTTCCCTTGCTTTCCCTTGCCTTCCTTGCCTTCCGTTACTCTTTACTTACCTTCCGTGCATTGCGAGCCTTGCGTTGTCGTGCCTTAGCCTTGCGTTGCCTGACCGTGCCTTGCCTTGCGTTACCCTTTCTTTGCCTTGCCGTGCATTGCCTAGTCCTGCGTTGTCGTGCCTTAGCCTTGTTTCCCCGTACCGTGCCGTTCCTTCCGTTAGCCTTGCCTTCCCTTGCTTTCCCTTGCCTTTCTTTCCTTCCGTTACTCTTTCCTTGCCTAGCCGTGCAATGCCTAGCCGTGCGTTGTCGTGCCTTAGCCTTGTTTCCCCTTGCTGTGCCGTTCCTTCCGTTACACTTGCCTTGCCTTTCTTTGCCTTGCCTTCCTTTCCTTCCGTTACTCTTTCCTTGCCTAGCCGTGCACTGCCTAGCCTTGCGTTGTCGTGCCTTAGCCTTGGCTCGCCTGACAGTGCTTTGCCTTGCGATACCCTTTCCTTGCCTTGCCGTGCACTGCCTAGCCTTGCATTGTCGTGTCTTACCCTTGTTTCCCCTTGCCGTGCCGTGCCTTTTGTTACACTTGCCTTGCCTTGCTTTGCTATGCCTTCCTTTCCTTCCGTTACTCTTTCCTTGCCTAGCCGTGCATTGCCTAGCCTTGCGTTGTCGTGCATTAGCCTTGCCTCGCCTGACCGTGCCTTGCCTTGCGTTACCCTTTCCTTGCCTTGCCGTGCATTGCCTAGTCCTGAGTTGTCGTGCCTTAGCCTTGTTTCCGCTTACCGTGCCGTTCCTTCCTTTACCTTTGCCTTCCCTTGCCTTCCTTGCCTTCCGTTACTCTTTCCTTGCCTAGCCTTGCGTTGTCCTGCCTTAGCCTTGCCTCGCCTGACCGTGCCTTGCCTTGCGTTACCCTTTCCTTGCCTTGCCGTGCATTGCCTAGTCCTGCGTTGTCGTGCCTTAGCCTTGTTTACCCTTACCGTGCCGTTCCTTCCGTTACCCTTGCCTTCCCTTGCTTTCCCTTGCCTTTCTTTCCTTCCGTTACTCTTTCCTTGCCTTGCCGAGCACTGCCTAGCCTTGCGTTGTCGTGCATTAGCCTTGCCTCGCCTGACCGTGCCTTGCCTTGCGTTATGCTTTCCTTGCCTTGCCGTGCATTGCCTAGCCCTGCATTGTCGTGCATTAGCCTTGCCTTTCCTCACCGTGCCTTGCCTTGCGTTACCCTTTCCTTGCTTGGCCGTGCATTGCCTAGCCGTGCGTTGCCGTGCCTTACCCTTGTTTCCCCTTGCCGTGCCTTGCCTTTTGTTACACTTGCCTTGCCTTGCTCTGCCTTGCCTTCCTCTGCTTCCGTTACTCTTTCCTTGCCTAGCCGTGCATTGCCTAGCCTTGAGTTGTCGTGCATTAGCCTTGCCTCCCCTGACCGTGCCTAGCCTTGCGTTACGCTTTCTTTGCCTTGCCGTGCATTGCCTAGTCCTGCGTTGTCGTGCCTTAGCCTTGTTTCCCCTTACCGTGCCGTTCCTTCCGTTACCCTTGCCTTCCCTTGCTTTCCCTTGCCTTTCTTTCCTTCCGTTACTCTTTCCTTGCCTTGCCGAGCACTGCCTAGCCTTGCGTTGTCGTGCATTAGCCTTGCCTCGCCTGACCGTGCATTGCCTTGCGTTACCCTTTCCTTGCCTTGCCGTGCATTGCCTAGCCTTGCGTTGTCGTGCATTAGCCTTGCCTCGCCTGACCGTGCCTTGCCTTGCGTTACCCTTTCCTTGCCTTGCCGTGCATTGCCTAGCCGTGCTTTTTCGTGCATTAGCGTTGCCTCGCCTGACCGTGCCTTGCCTTGCGTTACCCTTTCCTTGCCTTGCCGTGCATTGCCTAGTCCTGCGTTGTCGTGCCTTAGGCTTGTTTCCCCTTAACGTGCAGTTCCTTCCGTTAGCCTTGCCTTCCCTTGCTTTCCCTTGCCTTTCTTTCCGTCCGTTACTCTTTCCTTGCCTAGCCGTGCACTGCCTAGCCGTGCGTTGTCGTGCCTTAGCCTTGTTTCCCCTTGCTGTGCCGTTCCATCCGTTACACTTGCCTTGCCTTTCTTTGCCTTGCCTTTCGTTCCTTCCGTTACTCTTTCCTTGCCTAGCCGTGCACTGCCTAGCCTTGCGTTGTCGTGCATTAGCCTTCCCTTGCCTCACCGTACCTTGCCTTGCGTTACCCTTTCCTTGCCTTGCCGTGCACTGCCTAGCCTTGCGTTGTCGTGCCTTACCCTTGTTTCCCCTTGCCGTGCCGTGCCTTTTGTTACACTTGCCTTGCCTTGCTTTGCTTTGCCTTCCTTTCCTTCCGTTACTCTTTCCTTGCCTTGCCGTGCATTGCCTAGCCTTCCGTTGTCGTGCATTAGCCTTGCCTCGCCTGACCGTGCCTTGCCTTGCGTTACCCTTTCCTTCCCTTGCCGTGCATTGCCTAGCCGTGCGTTGTCTTGCCATAGCCTTGTTTCCCCTTGCTGTGCCGTTTCTTCCGTTACACTTGCCTTGCCTTACTTTGCCTTGCCTTCCTTTCCTTCCGTTACTCTTTCCTTGCCTAGCCGTGCACTGCCTAGCCTTGCGATGTCGTGCATTAGCTTTGCCTCGCCTGACCGTGCCTTGCCTTGCGTTACCCTTTCCTTGCCTTGCCGTGCATTGCCTAGCCGTGCGTTGTCGTGCATTAGCCTTCCCTTGCCTCACCGTGCCTTGCTTTGCGTTACCCTTTCCTTGCCTTGCCATGCATTGCCTAGCCGTGCGTTGCCGTGCCTTACCCTTGTTTCCCCTTGCCGTGGCTTGCCTTTTGTTACACTTGCCTTGCCTTGCTTTGCCTTGCTTTCCTCTCCTTCCGTTACTCTTTCCTTGCCTAGCCGTGCACTGCCTAGACTTGCGTTGTCGTGCCTTAGCCTTGCCTCGCCTGACCGTGCCTTGCTTTGCGTTACCGTTTCCTTGCCTTGCCGTGCATTGCCTAGTCCTGCGTTGTCGTGCCTTAGCCTTGTTTCCCCTTACCGTGCCGTTCCTTCCGTTACCCTTGCCTTCCCTTGCTTTCCCTTGCCTTTCTTTCCTTCCGTTACTCTTTCCTTGCCTTGCCGAGCACTGCCTAGCCTTGCGTTGTCGTGCATTAGCCTTGCCTCGCCTGACCGTGCATTGCCTTGCGTTACCCTTTCCTTCCCTTGCCGTGCATTGCCTAGTCCTGAGTTGTCGTGCCTTAGCCTTGTTTCCGCTTACCGTGCCGTTCCTTCCTTTACCTTTGCCTTCCCTTGCCTTCCTTGCCTTCCGTTACTCTTTGCTTGCCTTCCGTGCATTGCCTAGCCTTGCGTTGTCCTGCCTTAGCCTTGCCTCGCTTGACCGTGCCTTGCCTTGCGTTACCCTTTCCTTGCCTTGCCGTGCATTGCCTAGTCCTGCGTTATCGTGCCTTAGCCTTGTTTCCCCTTACCGTGCCGTTCCTTCCGTTACCCTTGCCTTCCCTTGCTTTTCTTTCCTTCCGTTACTCTTTCCTTGCCTTGCCGAGCACGGCCTAGCCTTGCGTTGTCGTGCATTAGCCTTGCCTCGCCTGACCGTGCCTTGCCTTGCGTTATGCTTTCCTTGCCTTGCCGTGCATTGCCTAGCCCTGCATTGTCGTGCATTAGCCTTGCCTTTCCTCACCGTGCCTTGCCTTGCGTTACCCTTTCCTTGCTTGGCCGTGCATTGCCTAGCCGTGCGTTGCCGTGCCTTACCCTTGTTTCCCGTTGCCGTGGCTTGCCTTTTGTTACACTTGCCTTGTCTTGCTTTGCCTTGCCTTCCTCTCCTTCCGTTACTCTTTCCTTGCCTAGCCGTGCATTGCCTAGCCTTGCGTTGTCGTGCATTAGCCTTGCCTCGCCTGACCGTTCCTTGCCTTGCGTTACCCTTTCTTTGCCTTGCCGTGCATTGCCTAGTCCTGCGTTGTCGTGCCTTAGCCTTGTTTCCCCTTACAGTGCCGTTCCTTCCGTTACCCTTGCCTTCCCTTGCTTTCCCTTGCCTTTCGTTCCTTCCGTTACTCTTTCCTTGCCTTGCCGAGCACTGCCTAGCCTTGCGTTGTCGTGCATTAGCCTTGCCTCGCCTGACCGTGCCTTGCCTTGCGTTATGCTTTCCTTGCCTTGCCGTGCATTGCCTAGCCCTGCATTGTCGTGCATTAGCCTTGCCTTTCCTCACCGTGCCTTGCCTTGCGTTACCCTTTCCTTGCTTGGCCGTGCATTGTCTAGCCGTGCGTTGCCGTGCCTTACCCTTGTTTCCCCTTGCCGTGCCTTGCCTTTTGTTACACTTGCCTTGCCTTGCTTTGCCTTGCCTTCCTCTCCTTCCGTTACTCTTTCCTTGCCTAGCCGTGCATTGCCTAGCCTTGCGTTGTCGTGCATTAGCCTTGCCTCGCCTGACCGTGCATTGCCTTGCGTTACCCTTTCCTTGCCTTGCCGTGCATTGCCTAGCCTTGCGTTGTCGTGCATTAGCCTTGCCTCGCCTGACCGTGCCTTGCCTTGCGTTACCCTTTCCTTGCCTTGCCGTGCATTGCCTAGCCGTGCTTTTTCGTGCATTAGCGTTGCCTCGCCTGACCGTGCCTTGCCTTGCGTTACCCTTTCCTTGCCTTGCCGTGCATTGCCTAGTCCTGCGTTGTCGTGCCTTAGGCTTGTTTCCCCTTAACGTGCCGTTCCGTCCGTTGCCCTTGCCTTCCCTTGCTTTCCCTTGCCTTCCTTGCCTTCCGTTACTCTTTACTTACCTTCCGTGCATTGCCTAGCCTTGCGTTGTCGTGCCTTAGCCTTGCGTCGCCTGACCGTGCCTTGCCTTGCGTTACCCTTTCTTTGCCTTGCCGTGCATTGCCTAGTCCTGCGTTGTCGTGCCTTAGCCTTGTTTCCCCGTACCGTGCCGTTCCTTCCGTTAGCCTTGCCTTCCCTTGCTTTCCCTTGCCTTTCTTTCCTTCCGTTACTCTTTCCTTGCCTAGCCGTGCACTGCCTAGCCGTGCGTTGTCGTGCCTTAGCCTTGTTTCCCCTTGCTGTGCCGTTCCTTCCGTTACACTTGCCTTGCCTTTCTTTGCCTTGCCTTCCTTTCTTTCCGTTACTCTTTCCTTACCTAGCCGTCCACTGCCTAGCCTTGCGTTGTCGTGCATTAGCCTTCCCTTGCCTCACCGTACCTTGCCTTGCGTTACCCTTTCCTTGCCTTGCCGTGCACTGCCTAGCCTTGCATTGTCGTGCCTTACCCTTGTTTCCCCTTGCCGTGCCGTGCCTTTTGATACACTTGCCTTGCCTTGCTTTGCTATGCCTTCCTTTCCTTCCGTTACTCTTTCCTTGCCTAGCCGTGCATTGCCTAGCCTTGCGTTGTCGTGCATTAGCCTTCCCTCGCCTCACCGTGCCTTGCCTTGCGTTACCCTTTCCTTGCCTTGCCGTGCATTGCCTAGTCCTGCGTTGTCGTGCCTTAGCCTTGTTTCCCCTTACCGTGCCGTTCCTTCCTTTACCTTTGCCTTCCCTTGCCTTCCTTGCCTTCCGTTACTCTTTGCTTGCCTTCCGTGCATTGCCTAGCCTTGCGTTGTCCTGCCTTAGCCTTGCCTCGCCTGACCGTGCCTTGCCTTGCGTTACCCTTTCCTTGCCTTGCCGTGCATTGCCTAGTCCTGCGTTGTCGTGCCTTAGCCTTGTTTCCCCTTACCGTGCCGTTCCTTCCGTTACCCTTGCCTTCCCTTGCTTTCCCTTGCCTTTCTTTCCTTCCGTTACTCTTTCCTTGCCTAGCCGAGCACTGCCTAGCCTTGCGTTGTCGTGCCTTAGCCTTGTTTCCCCTTGCCGTGCCGTGCCTTTTGTTACACTTGCCTTGCCTTGCTTTGCCTTGCCTTCCTTTCCTTCCGTTACTCTTTCCTTGCCTAGCCGTGCATTGCCTAGCCTTGCGTTGTCGTGCATTAGCCTTGCCTCGCCTGACCGTGCCTTGCCTTGCGTTACCCTTTCCTTCCCTTGCCGTGCATTGCCTAGCCGTGCGTTGTCTTGCCTTAGCCTTGTTTCCCCTTGCTGTGCCGTTTCTTCCGTTACACTTGCCTTGCCTTACTTTGCCTTGCCTTCCTTTCCTTCCCTTTCCTTGCCTAGCCGTGCATTGCCTAGCCTTGCGTTGTCGTGCCTTAGCCTTGGCTCGCCTGACCGTGCCTTCCCTTGCGTTACCCTTTCCTTGCCTTGCCGTGCATTGCCTAGCCGAGCGTTGTCGTGCATTAGCCTTCCCTTGCCACACAGTGCCTTGCTTTGCGTTACCCTTTCTTTGCTTTGCCGTGCATTGCCTAGTCCTGCGTTGTCGTGCCTTAGCCTTGTTTCCCCTTACCGTGCCGTTCCTTCCGTTACCCTTGCCTTCCCTTGCTTTCCCTTGCCTTTCTTTCCTTCCGTTACTCTTTCCTTGCCTTGCCGAGCACTGCCTAGCCTTGCGTTGTCGTGCATTAGCCTTGCCTCGCCTGACCGTGCATTGCCTTGCGTTACCCTTTCCTTGCCTTGCCGTGCATTGCCTAGCCTTGCGTTGTCGTGCATTAGCCTTGCCTCACCTGACCGTGCCTTGCCTTGCGTTACCCTTTCCTTGCCTTGCCGTGCATTGCCTAGCCGTGCTTTTTCGTGCATTAGCGTTGCCTCGCCTGACCGTGCCTTGCCTTGCGTTACCCTTTCCTTGCCTTGCCGTGCATTGCCTAGTCCTGCGTTGTCGTGCCTTAGCCTTGTTTCCCCTTACCGTGCCGTTCCTTCCGTTACCCTTGCCTTCCCTTGCTTTCCCGTCCCTTTCTTTCCTTCCGTTACTCTTTCCTTCCCTTGCCGAGCACTGCCTAGCCTTGCGTTGTCGTGCATTAGCCTTGCCTCGCCTAACCGTGCCTTGCCTTGCGTTATGCTTTCCTTGCCTTGCCGTGCATTGCCTAGCCTTGCGTTGTCGTACATTAGCCTTGCCTTTCCTGACCGTGCCTTGCCTTGCGTTACCCTTTCCTTTTTTGGCCGTGCATTGCCTAGCCGTGCGGTGCCGTCCCTTACCCTTGTTTCCCCTTGCCGTGCCTTGCCTTTTGTTACCCTTGCCTTGCCTTGCTTTGCCTTGCCTTCCTCTCCTTCCGTTACTCTTTCCTTGCCTAGCCGTGCATTGCCTAGCCTTGCGTTGTCGTGCATTAGCCTTGCCTCGCCTGACCGTTCCTTGCCTTGCGTTACCCATTCTTTGCCTTGCCTTGCATTGCCTAGTCCTGCGTTGTCGTGCCTTAGCCTTGTTTCCCCGTACCGTGCCGTTCCTTCCGTTAGCCTTGCCTTCCCTTGCTTTCCCTTGCCTTTCTTTCCTTCCGTTACTCTTTCCTTGCCTAGCCGTGCACTGCCTAGCCGTGCGTTGTCGTGCCTTAGCCTTGTTTCCCCTTGCTGTGCCGTTCCTTCCGTTACACTTGCCTTGCCTTTCTTTGCCTTGCCTTCCTTTCCTTCCGTTACTCTTTCCTTGCCTAGCCGTCCACTGCCTAGCCTTGCATTGTCGTGCATTAGCCTTCCCTTGCCTCACCGTACCTTGCCTTGCGTTACCCTTTCCTTGCCTTGCCGTGCACTGCCTAGCCTTGCATTGTCGTGCCTTACCCTTGTTTCCCCTTGCCGTGCCGTGCCTTTTGTTACATTTGCCTTGCCTTGCTTTGCTATGCCTTCCTTTCCTTCCGTTACTCTTTCATTGCCTAGCCGTGCATTGCCTAGCCTTGCGTTGTCGTGCATTAGCCTTGCCTCGCCTGACCGTGCCTTGCCTTCCGTTACCCTTTCCTTGCCTTGCCGTGCATTGCCTAGTCCTGAGTTGTCGTGCCTTAGCCTTGTTTCCGCTTACCGTGCCGTTCCTTCCTTTACCTTTGCCTTCCCTTGCCTTCCTTTCCTTCCGTTACTCTTTCCTTGCCTAGCCGTGCACTGCCTAGCCTTGCGTTGTCGTGCCTTACCCTTGGCTCGCCTGACAGTGCCTTGCCTTGCGTTACCCTTTCCTTGCCTTGCCGTGCATTGCCTAGCCGAGCGTTGTCGTGCATTAGCCTTCCCTTGCCTCACCGTGCCTTGCTTTGCGTTACCCTTTCCTTGCCTTGCCATGCATTTCCTAGCCGTGCGTTGCCGTGCCTTACCCTTGTTTCCCCTTGCCCTGGCTTGCCTTTTGTTACACTTGCCTTGCCTTGCTTTGCCTTGCTTTCCTCTCCTTCCGTTACTCTTTCCTTGCCTAGCCGTGCACTGCCTAGACTTGCGTTGTCGTGCCTTAGCCTTGCCTCGCCTGACCGTGCCTTGCTTTGCGTTACCCTTTCCTTGCCTTGCCGTGCATTGCCTAGTCCTGCGTTGTCGTGCCTTAGCCTTGTTTCCCCTTACCGTGCCGTTGCTTCCGTTACCCTTTCCTTCCCTTGCTTTCCCTTGCCTTTCTTTCCTTCCGTTACTCTTTCCTTGCCTTGCCGAGCACTGCCTAGCCTTGCGTTGTCGTGCATTAGCCTTGCCTCGCCTGACCGTGCATTGCCTTGCGTTACCCTTTCCTTCCCTTGCCGTGCATTGCCTAGTCCTGAGTTGTCGTGCCTTAGCCTTGTTTCCGCTTACCGTGCCGTTCCTTCCTTTACCTTTGCCTTCCCTTGCCTTCCTTGCCTTCCGTTACTCTTTGCTTGCCTTCCGTGCATTGCCTAGCCTTGCGTTGTCGTGCCTTAGCCTTGCTTCGCCTGACCGTGCCTTGCCTTGCGTTACCCTTTCCTTGCCTTGCCGTGCATTGCCTAGCCGTGCGTTGTCGTGCCTTAGCCTTGTTTCCCCTTACCGTGCCGTTCCTTCCGTTACCCTTGCCTTCCCTTGCTTTGCCTTGCCTTCCTCTCCTTCCGTTACTCTTTCCTTGCCTAGCCGTGCATTGCCTAGCCTTGCGTTGTCGTGCATTAGCCTTGCCTCGCCTGACCGTGCCTTGCCTTGCCTTACCCTTTCTTTGCCTTGCCGTGCATTGCCTAGCCCTGCGTTGTCGTGCCTTAGCCTTGTTTCCCCTTACCTTGCCGTTCCTTCCGTTACCCTTGCCTTCCCTTGCTTTCCCTTGCCTTTCTTTCCTTCCGTTACTCTTTCCTTGCCTTGCCGAGCACTGCCTAGCCTTGCGTTGTCGTGCATTAGCCTTGCCTCGCCTGACCGTGCCTTGCCTTGCGTTATGCTTTCCTTGCCTTGCCGTGCATTGCCTAGCCCTGCATTGTCGTGCATTAGCCTTGCCTTTCCTCACCGTGCCTTGCCTTGCGTTACCCTTTCCTTGCTTGGCCGTGCATTGCCTAGCCGTGCGTTGCCGTGCCTTACCCTTGTTTCCCCTTGCCGTGCCTTGCCTTTTGTTACACTTGCCTTGCCTTGCTTTGCCTTGCCTTCCTCTCCTTCCGTTACTCTTTCCTTGCCTAGCCGTGCATTGCCTAGCCTTGCGGTGTCGTGCATTAGCCTTGCCTCGCCTGACCGTGCCTTGCCTTGCGTTACCCTTTCTTTGCCTTGCCGTGCATTGCCTAGTCCTGCGTTGTCGTTCCTTAGCCTTGTTTCCCCTTACCGTGCCGTTCCTTCCGTTACCCTTGCCTTCCCTTGCTTTCCCTTGCCTTTCTTTCCTTCCGTTACTCTTTCCTTGCCTTGCCGAGCACTGCCTAGCCTTGCGTTGTCGTGCATTAGCCTTGCCTCGCCTGACCGTGCATTGCCTTGCGTTACCCTTTCCTTGCCTTGCCGTGCATTGCCTAGCCTTGCGTTGTCGTGCATTAGCCTGGCCTCGCCTGACCGTGCCTTGCCTTGCGTTACCCTTTCCTTGCCTTGCCGTGCATTGCCTAGCCGTGCTTTTTCGTGCATTAGCGTTGCCTCGCCTGACCGTGCCTTGCCTTGCGTTAACCTTTCCTTGCCTTGCCGTGCATTGCCTAGTCCTGCGTTGTCGTGCCTTAGGCTTGTTTCCCCTTAACGTGCCGTTCCGTCCGTTGCCCTTGCCTACCCTTGCTTTCCCTTGCCTTCCTTGCCTTCCGTTACTCTTTACTTACCTTCCGTGCATTGCCTAGCCTTGCGTTGTCGTGCCTTAGCCTTGCGTCGCCTGACCGTGCCTTGCCTTGCGTTACCCTTTCTTTGCCTTGCCGTGCATTGCCTAGTCCTGCGTTGTCGTGCCTTAGCCTTGTTTCCCCGTACCGTGCCGTTCCTTCCGTTAGCCTTGCCTTCCCTTGCTTTCCCTTGCCTTTCTTTCCTTCCGTTACTCTTTCCTTGCCTAGCCGTGCACTGCCTAGCCGTGCGTTGTCGTGCCTTAGCCTTGCCTCGCCTGACCGTGCCTTGCCTTGCGTTACCCTTTCCTTGCCTTGCCGTGCATTGCCTAGCCTTGCGTTGTCGTGCATTAGCCTTGCCTCGCCTGACCGTCCCTTGCCTTGCGTTACCCTTTCCTTGCCTTGCCGTGCATTGCCTAGCCGTGCTTTTTCGTGCATTAGCGTTGCCTCGCCTGACCGTGCCTTGCCTTGCGTTACCCTTTCCTTGCCTTGCCGTGCATTGCCTAGTCCTGCGTTGTCGTGCCTTAGGCTTGTTTCCCCTTAACGTGCCGTTCCGTCCGTTGCCCTTGCCTACCCTTGCTTTCCCTTGCCTTTCTTTCCTTCCGTTACTCTTTCCTTGCCTAGCCGTGCACTGCCTAGCCGTGCGTTGTCGTGCCTTAGCCTTGTTTCCCCTTGCTGTGCCGTTCCTTCCGTTACACTTGCCTTGCCTTTCTTTGCCTTGCCTTCCTTTCCTTCCGTTACTCTTTCCTTGCCTAGCCGTGCACTGCCTAGCCGTGCGTTGTCGTGCCTTAGCCTTGCCTCGCCTGACCGTGCCTTGCCTTGCGTTACCCTTTCCTTGCCTTGCCGTGCATTGCCTAGCCTTGCATTGTCGTGTCTTACCCTTGTTTCCCCTTGCCGTGCCGTGCCTTTTGTTACACTTGCCTTGCCTTGCTTTGCTATGCCTTCCTTTCCTTCCGTTACTCTTTCCTTGCCTAGCCGTGCATTGCCTAGCCTTGCGTTGTCGTGCATTAGCCTTGCCTCGCCTGACCGTGCCTTGCCTTGCGTTACCCTTTCCTTGCCTTGCCATGCATTGCCTAGTCCTGAGTTGTCGTGCCTTAGCCTTGTTTCCGCTTACCGTGCCGTTCCTTCCTTTACCTTTGCCTTCCCTTGCCTTCCTTGCCTTCCGTTACTCTTTGCTTGCCTTCCGTGCATTGCCTAGCCTTGCGTTGTCCTGCCTTAGCCTTGCCTCGCCTGACCGTGCCTTGCCTTGCGTTACCCTTTCCTTGCCTTGCCGTGCATTGCCTAGTCCTGCGTTGTCGTGCCTTAGCCTTGTTTCCCCTTCCCGTGCCGTTCCTTCCGTTACCCTTGCCTTCCCTTGCTTTCCCTTGCCTTTCTTTCCTTCCGTTACTCTTTCCTTGCCTTGCCGAGCACTGCCTAGCCTTGCGTTGTCGTGCATTAGCCTTGCCTCGCCTGACCGTGCCTTGCCTTGCGTTATGCTTTCCTTGCCTTGCCGTGCATTGCCTAGCCCTGCATTGTCGTGCATTAGCCTTGCCTTTCCTCACCGTGCCTTGCCTTGCGTTACCCTTTCCTTGCTTGGCCGTGCATTGCCTAGCCGTGCGTTGCCGTGCCTTACCCTTGTTTCCCCTTGCCGTGCCTTGCCTTTTGTTACACTTGCCTTGCCTTGCTTTGCCTTGCCTTCCTCTGCTTCCGTTACTCTTTCCTTGCCTAGCCGTTCATTGCCTAGCCTTGCGTTGTCGTGCATTAGCCTTGCCTCCCCTGACCGTGCCTTGCCTTGCGTTACCCTTTCTTTGCCTTGCCGTGCATTGCCTAGTCCTGCGTTGTCGTGCCTTAGCCTTGTTTCCCCTTACCGTGCCGTTCCTTCCGTTACCCTTGCCTTCCCTTGCTTTCCCTTGCCTTTCTTTCCTTCCGTTACTCTTTCCTTGCCTTGCCTAGCACTGCCTAGCCTTGCGTTGTCGTGCATTAGCCTTGCCTCGCCTGACCGTGCATTGCCTTGCGTTACCCTTTCCTTGCCTTGCCGTGCATTGCCTAGCCTTGCGTTGTCGTGCATTAGCCTTGCCTCACCTGACCGTGCCTTGCCTTGCGTTACCCTTTCCTTGCCTTGCCGTGCATTGCCTAGCCGTGCTTTTTCGTGCATTAGCGTTGCCTCGCCTGACCGTGCCTTGCCTTGCGTTACCCTTTCCTTGCCTTGCCGTGCATTGCCTAGTCCTGCGTTGTCGTGCCTTAGGCTTGTTTCCCCTTAACGTGCAGTTCCGTCCGTTGCCCTTGCCTACCCTTGCTTTCCCTTGCCTTCCTTGCCTTCCGTTACTCTTTACTTACCTTCCGTGCATTGCCTAGCCTTGCGTTGTCGTGCCTTAGCCTTGCGTCGCCTGACCAAGCCTTGCCTTGCATTACCCTTTCTTTGCCTTGCCGTGCATTGCCGAGTCCTGCGTTGTCGTGCCTTAGCCTTGTTTCCCCTTACCGTGCCGTTCCTTCCGTTAGCCTTGCCTTCCCTTGCTTTCCCTTGCCTTTCTTTCCTTCCGTTACTCTTTCCTTGCCTAGCCGTGCATTGCCTAGCCTTGCGTTGTCGTGCATTAGCCTTGCCTCGCCTGACCTTGCCTTGCCTTGCGTTACCCTTTCTTTGCCTTGCCGTGCATTGCCTAGTCCTGCGTTGTCGTGCCTTAGCCTTGTTTCCCCTTACCGTGCCGTTCCTTCCGTTACCCTTGCCTTTCCTTGCTTTCCCTTGCCTTTCTTTCCTTCCGTTACTCTTTCCTTACCTTGCCGAACACTGCCTAGCCTTGCGTTGTCGTGCATTAGCCTTGCCTCGCCTGACCGTGCCTTGCCTTGCGTTATACTTTCCTTGCCTTGCCGTGCATTGCCTAGCCCTGCATTGTCGTGCATTAGCCTTGCCTTTCCTCACCGTGCCTTGCCTTGCGTTACCCTTTCCTTGCTTGGCCGTGCATTGCCTAGCCGTGCGTTGCCGTGCCTTACCCTTGTTTCCCCTTGCCGTGCCTTGCCTTTTGTTACACTTGCCTTGCCTTGCTTTGCCTTGCCTTCCTCTCCTTCCGTTACTCTTTCCTTGCTTAGCCGTGCATTGCCTAGCCTTGTGTTGTCGTGCATTAGCCTTGCCTCGCCTGACCGTGCCTTGCCTTGCGTTACCCTTTCTTTGCCTTGCCGTGCATTGCCTAGTCCTGCGTTGTCGTGCCTTAGCCTTGTTTCCCCTTACCGTGCCGTTCCTTCCGTTACCCTTGCCTTCCCTTGCTTTCCCTTGCCTTTCTTTCCTTCCGTTACTCTTTCCTTGCCTTGCCGAGCACTGCCTAGCCTTGCGTTGTCGTGCATTAGCCTTGCCTCGCCTGACCGTGCATTGCCTTGCGTTACCCTTTCCTTGCCTTGCCGTGCATTGCCTAGCCTTGCGTTGTCGTGCATTAGCCTTGCCTCGCCTGACCTTGCCTTGCCTTGCGTTACCCTTTCCTTGCCTTGCCGTGCATTGCCTAGCCGTGCTTTTTCGTGCATTAGCGTTGCCTCGCCTGACCGTGCCTTGCCTTGCGTTACCCTTTCCTTGCCTTGCCGTGCATTGCCTAGTCCTGCGTTGTCGTGCCTTAGGCTTGTTTCCCCTTAACGTGCCGTTCCGTCCGTTGCCCTTGCCTACCCTTGCTTTCCCTTGCCTTCCTTGCCTTCCGTTACTCTTTACTTACATTCCGTGCATTGCCTAGCCTTGCGTTGTCGTGCCTTAGCCTTGCGTCGCCTGACCGTGCCTTGCCTTGCGTTACCCTTTCTTTGCCTTGCCGTGCATTGCCTAGTCCTGCGTTGTCGTGCCTTAGCCTTGTTTCCCCGTACCGTGCCGTTCCTTCCGTTACCCTTGCCTTGCCTTGCTTTGCCTTGCCTTCCTTTCCTTCCGTTACTCTTTCCTTGCCTAGCCGTGCACTGCCTAGCCGTGCGTTGTCGTGCCTTACCCTTGTTTCCCCTTGCCGTGCCGTGCCTTTTGTTACACTTGCCTTGCCTTGCTTTGCTTTGCCTTCCTTTCCTTCCGTTACTCTTTCCTTGCCTAGCCGTGCATTGCCTAGCCTTCCGTTGTCGTGCATTAGCCTTGCCTCGCCTGACCGTGCCTTGCCTTGCGTTACCCTTTCCTTGCCTTGCCGTGCATTGCCTAGCCGTGCGTTGTCTTGCCTTAGCCTTGTTTCCCCTTGCTGTGCCGTTTCTTCCGTTACACTTGCCTTGCCTTACTTTGCCTTGCCTTCCTTTCCTTCCGTTACTCTTTCCTTGCCTAGCCGTGCACTGCCTAGCCTTGCGTTGTCGTGCCTTAGCCTTGCCTCGCCTGACCGTGCCTTGCCTTGCGTTACCCCTTCCTTGCCTTGCCGTGCATTGCCTAGCCGTGCGTTGTCGTGCATTAGCCTTGCCTTGCCTCACCGTGCCTTGCCTTGCGTTACCCTTTCCTTGCCTTGCCGTGCATTGCCTAGTCCTGCGTTGTCGTGCCTTAGCCTTGTTTCCGCTTACCGTGCCGTTCCTTCCTTTACCTTTGCCTTCCCTTGCCTTCCTTGCCTTCCGTTACTCTTTGCTTGCCTTCCGTGCATTGCCTAGCCTTGCGTTGTCGTGCCTTAGCCTTGCCTCGCTTGACCGTGCCTTGCCTTGCGTTACCCTTTCCTTGCCTTGCCGTGCATTGCCTAGTCCTGCGTTGTCGTGCCTTAGCCTTGTTTCCCCTTACCGTGCCGTTCCTTCCGTTACCCTTGCCTTCCCTTGCTTTTCCTTGCCTTTCTTTCCTTCCGTTACTCTTTCCTTGCCTTGCCGAGCACGGCCTAGCCTTGCGTTGTCGTGCATTAGCCTTGCCGCGCCTGACCGTGCCTTGCCTTGCGTTATGCTTTCCTTGCCTTGCCGTGCATTGCCTAGCCCTGCATTGTCGTGCATTAGCCTTGCCTTTCCTCACCGTGCCTTGCCTTGCGTTACCCTTTCCTTGCTTGGCCGTGCATTGCCTAGCCGTGCGTTGCCGTGCCTTACCCTTGTTTCCCGTTGCCGTGGCTTGCCTTTTGTTACACTTGCCTTGTCTTGCTTTGCCTTGCCTTCCTTTCCTTCCGTTACTCTTTCCTTGCCTAGCCGTGCACTGCCTAGCCTTGCGTTGTCGTGCATTAGCCTTGCCTCGCCTGACCGTTCCTTGCCTTGCGTTACCCTTTCTTTGCCTTGCCGTGCATTGCCTAGTCCTGCGTTGTCGTGCCTTAGCCTTGTTTCCCCTTACAGTGCCGTTCCTTCCGTTACCCTTGCCTTCCCTTGCTTTCCCTTGCCTTTCTTTCCTTCCGTTACTCTTTCCTTGCCTTGCCGAGCACTGCCTAGCCTTGCGTTGTCGTGCATTAGCCTTGCCTCGCCTGACCGTGCCTTGCCTTGCGTTATGCTTTCCTTGCCTTGCCGTGCATTGCCTAGCCCTGCATTGTCGTGCATTAGCCTTGCCTTTCCTCACCGTGCCTTGCCTTGCGTTACCCTTTCCTTGCTTGGCCGTGCATTGCCTAGCCGTGCGTTGCCGTGCCTTACCCTTGTTTCGTCTTGCCGTGCCTTGCCTTTTGTTACACTTGCCTTGCCTTGCTTTGCCTTGCCTTCCTCTCCTTCCGTTACTCTTTCCTTGCCTAGCCGTGCATTGCCTAGCCTTGCGTTGTCGTGCATTAGCCTTGCCTCGCCTGACCGTGCATTGCCTTGCGTTACCCTTTCCTTGCCTTGCCGTGCATTGCCTAGCCTTGCGTTGTCGTGCATTAGCCTTGCCTCGCCTGACCGTGCCTTGCCTTGCGTTACCCTTTCCTTGCCTTGCCGTGCATTGCCTAGCCGTGCTTTTTCGTGCATTAGCGTTGCCTCGCCTGACCGTGCCTTGCCTTGCGTTACCCTTTCCTTGCCTTGCCGTGCATTGCCTAGTCCTGCGTTGTCGTGCCTTAGGCTTGTTTCCCCTTAACGTGCCGTTCCGTCCGTTGCCCTTGCCTACCCTTGCTTTCCCTTGCCTTCCTTGCCTTCCGTTACTCTTTACTTACCTTCCGTGCATTGCCTAGCCTTGCGTTGTCGTGCCTTAGCCTTGCGTCGCCTGACCGTGCCTTGCCTTGCGTTACCCTTTCTTTGCCTTGCCGTGCATTGCCTAGTCCTGCGTTGTCGTGCCTTAGCCTTGTTTCCCCGTACCGTGCCGTTCCTTCCGTTAGCCTTGCCTTCCCTTGCTTTCCCTTGCCTTTCTTTCCTTCCGTTACTCTTTCCTTGCCTAGCCGTGCACTGCCTAGCCGTGCGTTGTCGTGCCTTAGCCTTGTTTCCCCTTGCTGTGCCGTTCCTTCCGTTACACTTGCCTTGCCTTTCTTTGCCTTGCCTTCCTTTCCTTCCGTTACTCTTTCCTTACCTAGCCGTCCACTGCCTAGCCTTGCGTTGTCGTGCATTAGCCTTCCCTTGCCTCACCGTACCTTGCCTTGCGTTACCCTTTCCTTGCCTAGCCGTGCACTGCCTAGCCGTGCGTTGTCGTGCCTTAGCCTTGTTTCCCCTTGCCGTGCCGTGCCTTTTGTTACACTTGCCTTGCCTTGCTTTGCTATGCCTTCCTTTCCTTCCGTTACTCTTTCCTTGCCTAGCCGTGCATTGCCTAGCCTTGCGTTGTCGTGCATTAGCCTTGCCTCGCCTGACCGTGCCTTGCCTTGCGTTACCCTTTCCTTCCCTTGCCGTGCATTGCTTAGCCGTGCGTTGTCGTGCCTTAGCCTTGTTTCCCCTTGCTGTGCCGTTTCTTCCGTTACACTTGCCTTGCCTTACTTTGCCTTGCCTTCCTTTCCTTCCCTTTCCTTGCCTAGCCGTGCATTGCCTAGCCTTGCGTTGTCGTGCCTTAGCCTTGGCTCGCCTGACCGTGCCTTGCCTTGCGTTACCCTTTCCTTGCCTTGCCGTGCATTGCCTAGCCGTGCGTTGTCGTGCATTAGCCTTGCCTTGCCTCACCGTGCCTTGCCTTGCGTTACCCTTTCTTTGCTTTGCCGTGCATTGCCTAGTCCTGCGTTGTCGTGCCTTAGCCTTGTTTCCCCTTACCGTGCCGTTCCTTCCGTTACCCTTGCCTTCCCTTGCTTTCCCTTGCCTTTCTTTCCTTCCGTTACTCTTTCCTTGCCTTGCCGAGCACTGCCTAGCCTTGCGTTGTCGTGCATTAGCCTTGCCTCGCCTGACCGTGCATTGCCTTGCGTTACCCTTTCCTTGCCTTGCCGTGCATTGCCTAGCCTTGCGTTGTCGTGCATTAGCCTTGCCTCACCTGACCGTGCCTTGCCTTGCGTTACCCTTTCCTTGCCTTGCCGTGCATTGCCTAGCCGTGCTTTTTCGTGCATTAGCGTTGCCTCGCCTGACCGTGCCTTGCCTTGCGTTACCCTTTCCTTGCCTTGCCGTGCATTGCCTAGTCCTGCGTTGTCGTGCCTTAGCCTTGTTTCCCCTTACCGTGCCGTTCCTTCCGTTACCCTTGCCTTCCCTTGCTTTCCCTTGCCTTTCTTTCCTTCCGTTACTCTTTCCTTCCCTTGCCGAGCACTGCCTAGCCTTGCGTTGTCGTGCCTTAGCCTTGCCTCGCCTGACCGTGCCTTGCTTTGCGTTACCCTTTCCTTGCCTTGCCGTGCATTGCCTAGTCCTGCGTTGTCGTGCCTTAGCCTTGTTTCCCCTTACCGTGCCGTTGCTTCCGTTACCCTTGCCTTCCCTTGCTTTCCCTTGCCTTTCTTTCCTTCCGTTACTCTTTCCTTGCCTTGCCGAGCACTGCCTAGCCTTGCGTTGTCGTGCATTAGCCTTGCCTCGCCTGACCGTGCATTGCCTTGCGTTACCCTTTCCTTCCCTTGCCGTGCATTGCCTAGTCCTGAGTTGTCGTGCCTTAGCCTTGTTTCCGCTTACCGTGCCGTTCCTTCCTTTACCTTTGCCTTCCCTTGCCTTCCTTGCCTTCCGTTACTCTTTGCTTGCCTTCCGTGCATTGCCTAGCCTTGCGTTGTCCTGCCTTAGCCTTGCCTCGCTTGACCGTGCCTTGCCTTGCGTTACCCTTTCCTTGCCTTGCCGTGCATTGCCTAGTCCTGCGTTGTCGTGCCTTAGCCTTGTTTCCCCTTACCGTGCCGTTCCTTCCGTTACCCTTGCCTTCCATTGCTTTTCCTTGCCTTTCTTTCCTTCCGTTACTCTTTCCTTGCCTTGCCGAGCACGGCCTAGCCTTGCGTTGTCGTGCATTAGCCTTGCCTCGCCTGACCGTGCCTTGCCTTGCGTTATGCTTTCCTTGCCTTGCCGTGCATTGCCTAGCCCTGCATTGTCGTGCATTAGCCTTGCCTTTCCTCACCGTGCCTTGCCTTGCGTTACCCTTTCCTTGCTTGGCCGTGCATTGCCTAGCCGTGCGTTGCCGTGCCTTACCCTTGTTTCCCGTTGCCGTGGCTTGCCTTTTGTTACACTTGCCTTGTCTTGCTTTGCCTTGCCTTCCTCTCCTTCCGTTACTCTTTCCTTGCCTAGCCGTGCATTGCCTAGCCTTGCGTTGTCGTGCATTAGCCTTGCCTCGCCTGACCGTTCCTTGCCTTGCGTTACCCTTTCTTTGCCTTGCCGTGCATTGCCTAGTCCTGCGTTGTCGTGCCTTAGCCTTGTTTCCCCTTACAGTGCCGTTCCTTCCGTTACCCTTGCCTTCCCTTGCTTTCCCTTGCCTTTCTTTCCTTCCGTTACTCTTTCCTTGCCTTGCCGAGCACTGCCTAGCCTTGCGTTGTCGTGCATTAGCCTTGCCTCGCCTGACCGTGCCTTGCCTTGCGTTATGCTTTCCTTGCCTTGCCGTGCATTGCCTAGCCCTGCATTGTCGTGCATTAGCCTTGCCTTTCCTCACCGTGCCTTGCCTTGCGTTACCCTTTCCTTGCTTGGCCGTGCATTGCCTAGCCGTGCGTTGCCGTGCCTTACCCTTGTTTCGTCTTGCCGTGCCTTGCCTTTTGTTACACTTGCCTTGCCTTGCTTTGCCTTGCCTTCCTCTCCTTCCGTTACTCTTTCCTTGCCTTGCCGAGCACTGCCTAGCCTTGCGTTGTCGTGCATTAGCCTTGCCTCGCCTGACCGTGCCTTGCCTTGCGTTATGCTTTCCTTGCCTTGCCGTGCATTGCCTAGCCCTGCATTGTCGTGCATTAGCCTTGCCTTTCCTCACCGTGCCTTGCCTTGCGTTACCCTTTCCTTGCTTGGCCGTGCATTGCCTAGCCGTGCGTTGCCGTGCCTTACCCTTGTTTCGTCTTGCCGTGCCTTGCCTTTTGTTACACTTGCCTTGCCTTGCTTTGCCTTGCCTTCCTCTCCTTCCGTTACTCTTTCCTTGCCTTGCCGTGCATTGCCTAGCCTTGCGTTGTCGTGCATTAGCCTTGCCTCGCCTGACCGTGCATTGCCTTGCGTTACCCTTTCCTTGCCTTGCCGTGCATTGCCTAGCCTTGCGTTGTCGTGCATTAGCCTTGCTTCGCCTGACCGTGCCTTGCCTTGCGTTACCCTTTCCTTGCCTTGCCGTGCATTGCCTAGCCGTGCTTTTTCGTGCATTAGCGTTGCCTCGCCTGACCGTGCCTTGACTTGCGTTACCCTTTCCTTGCCTTGCCGTGCATTGCCTAGTCCTGCGTTGTCGTGCCTTAGGCTTGTTTCCACTTAACGTGCCGTTCCGTCCGTTGCCCTTGCCTACCCTTGCTTTCCCTTGCCTTCCTTGCCTTCCGTTACTCTTTACTTACCTTCCGTGCATTGCCTAGCCTTGCGTTGTCGTGCCTTAGCCTTGCGTCGCCTGACCGTGCCTTGCCTTGCGTTACCCTTTCTTTGCCTTGCCGTGCATTGCCTAGTCCTGCGTTGTCGTGCCTTAGCCTTGTTTCCCCGTACCGTGCCGTTCCTTCCGTTAGCCTTGCCTTCCCTTGCTTTCCCTTGCCTTTCTTTCCTTCCGTTACTCTTTCCTTGCCTAGCCGTGCACTGCCTAGCCGTGCGTTGTCGTGCCTTAGCCTTGTTTCCCCTTGCTGTGCCGTTCCTTCCGTTACACTTGCCTTGCCTTTCTTTGCCTTGCCTTCCTTTCCTTCCGTTACTCTTTCCTTACCTAGCCGTCCACTGCCTAGCCTTGCGTTGTCGTGCATTAGCCTTCCCTTGCCTCACCGTACCTTGCCTTGCGTTACCCTTTCCTTGCCTAGCCGTGCACTGCCTAGCCTTGCATTGTCGTGCCTTACCCTTGTTTCCCCTTGCCGTGCCGTGCCTTTTGTTACACTTGCCTTGCCTTGCTTTGCTATGCCTTCCTTTCCTTCCGTTACTCTTTCCTTGCCTAGCCGTGCATTGCCTAGCCTTGCGTTGTCGTGCATTAGCCTTGCCTCGCCTGACCGTGCCTTGCCTTGCGTTACCCTTTCCTTCCCTTGCCGTGCATTGCCTAGCCGTGCGTTGTCTTGCCTTAGCCTTGTTTCCCCTTGCTGTGCCGTTTCTTCCGTTACACTTGCCTTGCCTTACTTTGCCTTGCCTTCCTTTCCTTCCCTTTCCTTGCCTAGCCGTGCACTGCCTAGCCTTGCGTTGTCGTGCCTTAGCCTTGGCTCGCCTGACCGTGCCTTCCCTTGCGTTACCCTTTCCTTACCTTGCCGTGCATTGCCTAGCCGTGCGTTGTCGTGCCTTAGCCTTGCCTTGCCTCACCGTGCCTTGCCTTGCGTTACCCTTTCCTTGCCTTGCCGTGCATTGCCTAGCCGTGCGTTGTCGTGCCTTAGCCTTGTTTCCCCTTGCCGTGTCTTCCTTCCGTTACCCTTGACTTCCCTTGCTTTCCCTTGCCTTCCTTGCCTTCCGTTACTCTTTGCTTGCCTTGCCGAGCACTGCCTAGCCTTGCGTTGTCGTGCCTTAGCCTTGCCTCGCCTGACCGTGCATTGCCTTGCGTTACCCTTTCCTTGCCTTGCCGTGCATTGCCTAGCCTTGCGTTGTCGTGCATTAGCCTTGCCTCACCTGACCGTGCCTTGCCTTGCGTTACCCTTTCCTTGCCTTGCCGTGCATTGCCTAGCCGTGCTTTTTCGTGCATTAGCGTTGCCTCGCCTGACCGTGCCTTGCCTTGCGTTACCCTTTCCTTGCCTTGCCGTGCATTGCCTAGTCCTGCGTTGTCGTGCCTTAGCCTTGTTTCCCCTTACCGTGCCGTTCCTTCCGTTACCCTTGCCTTCCCTTGCTTTCCCGTCCCTTTCTTTCCTTCCGTTACTCTTTCCTTCCCTTGCCGAGCACTGCCTAGCCTTGCGTTGTCGTGCATTAGCCTTGCCTCGCCTGACCGTGCCTTGCCTTGCGTTATGCTTTCCTTGCCTTGCCGTGCATTGCCTAGCCCTGCATTGTCGTGCATTAGCCTTGCCTTTCCTCACCGTGCCTTGCCTTGCGTTACCCTTTCCTTGCTTGGCCGTGCATTGCCTAGCCGTGCGTTGCCGTGCCTTACCCTTGTTTCCCCTTGCCGTGCCTTGCCTTTTGTTACACTTGCCTTGCCTTGCTTTGCCTTGCCTTCCTTTCCTTCCGTTACTCTTTCCTTGCCTAGCCGTGCATTGCCTAGCCGTGCGTTGTCGTGCATTAGCCTTGCCTCGCCTGACCGTTCCTTGCCTTGCGTTACCCATTCTTTGCCTTGCCTTGCATTGCCTAGTCCTGCGTTGTCGTGCCTTAGCCTTGTTTCCCCGTACCGTGCCGTTCCTTCCGTTAGCCTTGCCTTCCCTTCCTTTCCCTTGCCTTTCTTTCCTTCCGTTACTCTTTCCTTGCCTAGCCGTGCACTGCCTAGCCGTGCGTTGTCGTGCCTTAGCCTTGTTTCCCCTTGCTGTGCCGTTCCTTCCGTTACACTTGCCTTGCCTTGCTTTGCCTTGCCTTCCTTTCCTTCCGTTACTCTTTCCTTGCCTAGCCGTGCACTGCCTAGCCTTGCGTTGTCGTGCATTAGCCTTCCCTTGCCTCACCGTACCTTGCCTTCCGTTACCCTTTCCTTGCCTTGCCGTGCATTGCCTAGCCTTGCATTGTCGTGCCTTACCCTTGTTTCCCCTTGCCGTGCCGTGCCTTTTGTTGCACTTGCCTTGCCTTGCTTGCCTTCCTTTCCTTCCGTTACTCTTTCCTTGCCTAGCCGTGCATTGCCTAGCCTTGCGTTGTCGTGCCTTAGCCTTGCCTCGCCTGACCGTGCCTTGCCTTCCGTTACCCTTTCCTTGCCTTGCCGTGCATTGCCTAGTCCTGAGTTGTCGTGCCTTAGCCTTGTTTCCGCTTACCGTGCCGTTCCTTCCTTTACCTTTGCCTTCCCTTGCCTTCTTTCCTTCCGTTACTCTTTCCTTGCCTAGCCGTGCATTGCCTAGCCTTGCGTTGTCGTGCCTTAGCCTTGGCTCGCCTGACAGTGCCTTGCCTTGCGTTACCCTTTCCTTGCCTTGCCGTGCATTGCCTAGCCGAGCGTTGTCGTGCATTAGCCTTCCCTTGCCTCACCGTGCCTTGCTTTGCGTTACCCTTTCCTTGCCTTGCCATGCATTTCCTAGCCGTGCGTTGCCGTGCCTTACACTTGTTTCCCCTTGCCGTGGCTTGCCTTTTGTTACACTTGCCTTGCCTTGCTTTGCCTTGCTTTCCTCTCCTTCCGTTACTCTTTCCTTGCCTAGCCGTGCACTGCCTAGACTTGCGTTGTCGTGCCTTAGCCTTGCCTCGCCTGACCGTGCCTTGCTTTGCGTTACCCTTTCCTTGCCTTGCCGTGCATTGCCTAGTCCTGCGTTGTCGTGCCTTAGCCTTGTTTCCCCTTACCGTGCCGTTGCTTCCGTTACCCTTTCCTTCCCTTGCTTTCCCTTGCATTTCTTTCCTTCCGTTACTCTTTCCTTGCCTTGCCGAGCACTGCCTAGCCTTGCGTTGTCGTGCATTAGCCTTGCCTCGCCTGACCGTGCATTGCCTTGCGTTACCCTTTCCTTGCCTTGCCGTGCATTGCCTAGTCCTGCGTTGTCGTGCCTTAGGCTTGTTTCCCCTTAACGTGCCGTTCCGTCCGTTGCCCTTGCCTACCCTTGCTTTCCCTTGCCTTCCTTGCCTTCCGTTACTCTTTACTTACCTTCCGTGCATTGCCTAGCCTTGCGTTGTCGTGCCTTAGCCTTGCGTCGCCTGACCGTGCCTTGCCTTGCGTTACCCTTTCTTTGCCTTGCCGTGCATTGCCTAGTCCTGCGTTGTCGTGCCTTAGCCTTGTTTCCCCGTACCGTGCCGTTCCTTCCGTTAGCCTTGCCTTCCCTTGCTTTCCCTTGCCTTTCTTTCCTTCCGTTACTCTTTCCTTGCCTAGCCGTGCACTGCCTAGCCGTGCGTTGTCGTGCTTAGCCTTGATTCCCCTTGCTGTGCCGTTCCTTCCGTTACACTTGCCTTGCCTTTCTTTGCCTTGCCTTCCTTTCCTTCCGTTACTCTTTCCTTGCCTAGCCGTCCACTGCCTAGCCTTGCGTTGTCGTGCATTAGCCTTCCCTTGCCTCACCGTACCTTGCCTTGCGTTACCCTTTCCTTGCCTTGCCGTGCACTGCCTAGCCTTGCATTGTCGTGCCTTACCCTTGTTTCCCCTTGCCGTGCCGTGCCTTTTGTTACACTTGCATTGCCTTGCTTTGCTATGCCTTCCTTTCCTTCCGTTACTCTTTCCTTGCCTAGCCGTACATTGCCTAGCCTTGCGTTGTCGTGCATTAGCCTTGCCTCGCCTGACCGTGCCTTGCCTTGCGTTACCCTTTCCTTGCCTTGCCGTGCATTGCCTAGTCCTGAGTTGTCGTGCCTTAGCCTTGTTTCCGCTTACCGTGCCGTTCCTTACTTTACCTTTGCCTTCCCTTGCCTTCCTTGCCTTCCGTTACTCTTTGCTTGCCTTCCGTGCATTGCCTAGCCTTGCGTTGTCCTGCCTTAGCCTTGCCTCGCCTGAGCGTGCCTTGCCTTGCGTTACCCTTTCCTTGCCTTGCCGTGCATTGCCTAGACCTGCGTTGTCGTGCCTTAGCCTTGTTTCCCCTTACCGTGCCGTTCCTTCCGTTACCCTTGCCTTCCCTTGCTTTCCCTTGCCTTTCTTTCCTTCCGTTACTCTTTCCTTGCCTTGCCGAGCACTGCCTAGCCTTGCGTTGTCGTGCATTAGCCTTGCCTCGCCTGACCGTGCCTTGCCTTGCGTTATGCTTTCCTTGCCTTGCCGTGCATTGCCTAGCCCTGCATTGTCGTGCATTAGCCTTGCCTTTCCTCACCGTGCCTTGCCTTGCGTTACCCTTTCCTTGCTTGGCCGTCCATTGCCTAGCCGTGCGTTCCCGTGCCTTACCCTTTTTCCCCTTGCCGTGCCTTGCCTTTTGTTACACTTGCCTTGCCTTGGTTTGCCTTGCCTTCCTCTCCTTCCGTTACTCTTTCCTTGCCTAGCCGTGCATTGCCTAGCCTTGCGTTGTCGTGCATTAGCCTTGCCTCCCCTGACCGTGCCTTGCCTTGCGTTACCCTTTCCTTGCCTTGCCGTGCATTGCCTAGTCCTGCGTTGTCGTGCCTTAGCCTTGTTTCCCCTTACCGTGCCGTTCCTTCCGTTACCCTTGCCTTCCCTTGCTTTCCCTTGCCTTTCTTTCCTTCCGTTACTCTTTCCTTGCCTTGCCGAGCACTGCCTAGCCTTGCGTTGTCGTGCATTAGCCTTGCCTCGCCTGACCGTGCCTTGCCTTGCGTTACCCTTTCCTTGACTTGCCGTGCATTGCCTAGCCTTGCGTTGTCGTGCATTAGCCTTGCCTCGCCTGACCTTGCCTTGCCTTGCGTTACCCTTTCCTTGCCTTGCCGTGCATTGCCTAGCCGTGCGTTGTCGTGCATTAGCCTTGCCTCGCCTGACCGTGCCTTGCCTTGCGTTACCCTTTCCTTGCCTTGCCGTGCATTGCCTATTCCTGCGTTGTCGTGCCTTAGCCTTGTTTCCCCTTAACGTGCCGTTCCGTTACCCTTGCTTTCCCTTGCCTTCCTTGCCTTCCGTTACTCTTTACTTACATTCCGTGCATTGCCTAGCCTTGCGTTGTCGTGCATTAGCCTTGCCTCCCCTGACCGTGCCTTGCCTTGCGTTACCCTTTCCTTGCCTTGCCGTGCATTGCCTAGTCCTGCGTTGTCGTGCCTTAGCCTTGTTTCCCCGTACCGTGCCGTTCCTTCCGTTAGCCTTGCCTTCCCTTGCTTTCCCTTGCCTTTCTTTCCTTCCGTTACTCTTTCCTTGCCTAGCCGTGCACTGCCTAGCCGTGCGTTGTCGTGCCTTAGCCTTGTTTCCCCGTACCGTGCCGTTCCTTCCGTTAGCCTTGCCTTCCCTTGCTTTCCCTTGCCTTTCGTTCCTTCCGTTACTCTTTCCTTGCCTTGCCGTGCACTGCCTAGCCTTGCGTTGTCGTGCATTAGCCTTCCCTTGCCTCACCGTGCCTTGCCTTGCGTTACCCTTTCCTTGCCTTGCCGTGCATTGCCTAGTCCTGCGTTGTCGTGCCTTAGCCTTGTTTCCCCGTACCGTGCCGTTCCTTTTGTTACACTTGCCTTGCCTTGCTTTGCCTTGCCTTGCTCTCCTTCCGTTACTCTTTCCTTGCCTAGCCGTGCATTGCCTAGCCTTGCGTTGTCGTGCATTAGCCTTGCCTCGCCTGACCGTGCCTTGCCTTGCGTTACCCTTTCCTTGCCTTGCCGTGCATTGCCTAGTCCTGCGTTGTCGTGCCTTAGCCTTGTTTCCCCTTACCGTGCCGTTCCTTCCGTTACCCTTGCCTTCCCTTGCTTTCCCTTGCCTTTCTTTCCGTCCGTTACTCTTTCCTTGCCTAGCCGTGCACTGCCTAGCCGTGCGTTGTCGTGCCTTAGCCTTGTTTCCCCTTGCTGTGCCGTTCCTTCCGTTACACTTGCCTTGCCTTTCTTTGCCTTGCCTTTCGTTCCTTCCGTTACTCTTTCCTTGCCTAGCCGTGCACTGCCTAGCCTTGCGTTGTCGTGCATTAGCCTTCCCTTGCCTCACCGTACCTTGCCTTGCGTTACCCTTTCCTTGCCTTGCCGTGCACTGCCTAGCCTTGCGTTGTCGTGCCTTACCCTTGTTTCCCCTTCCCGTGGCTTGCCTTTTGTTACACTTGCCTTGCCTTGCTTTGCCTTGCTTTCCTCTCCTTCCGTTACTCTTTCCTTGCCTAGCCGTGCACTGCCTAGACTTGCGTTGTCGTGCCTTAGCCTTGCCTCGCCTGATCGTGCCTTGCCTTGCGTTACCCTTTCCTTGCCTTGCCGTGCATTGCCTAGCCGTGCGTTGTCGTGCCTTAGCCTTGTTTCCCCTTACCGTGCCGTTGCTTCCGTTACCCTTTCCTTCCCTTGCTTTCCCTTGCCTTTCTTTCCTTCCGTTACTCTTTCCTTGCCTTGCCGAGCACTGCCTAGCCTTGCGTTGTCGTGCATTAGCCTTGCCTCGCCTGACCGTGCATTGCCTTGCGTTACCCTTTCCTTCCCTTGCCGTGCATTGCCTAGTCCTGAGTTGTCGTGCCTTAGCCTTGTTTCCGCTTACCGTGCCGTTCCTTCCTTTACCTTTGCCTTCCCTTGCCTTCCTTGCCTTCCGTTACTCTTTGCTTGCCTTCCGTGCATTGCCTAGACTTGCGTTGTCGTGCCTTAGCCTTGCTTCGCCTGACCGTGCCTTGCCTTGCGTTACCATTTCCTTGCCTTGCCGTGCATTGCCTAGTCCTGCGTTGTCGTGCCTTAGCCTTGTTTCCCCTTACCGTGCCGTTCCTTCGGTTACCCTTGCCTTCCCTTGCTTTTCCTTGCCTTTCTTTCCTTCCGTTACTCTTTCCTTGCCTTGCCGAGCACGGCCTAGCCTTGCGTTGTCGTGCATTAGCCTTGCCTCGCCTGACCGTGCCTTGCCTTGCGTTATGCTTTCCTTGCCTTGCCGTGCATTGCCTAGCCCTGCATTGTCGTGCATTAGCCTTGCCTTGCCTCACCGTGCCTTGCCTTGCGTTACCCTTACCTTCCCTTGCCGTGCATTGCCTAGCCGTGCATTGTCGTGCCTTAGCCTTGTTTCCCCTTGCCGTGCCGTGCCTTTTGTTACACTTGCCTTGTCTTGCTTTGCCTTGCCTTCATTTCCTTCCGTTACTCTTTCCTTGCCTAGCCGTGCACTGCCTAGCCTTGCGTTGTCGTGCATTAGCCTTGCCTCGCCTGACCGTTCCTTGCCTTGCGTTACCCTTTCCTTGCCTTGCCGTGCATTGCCTAGTCCTGCGTTGTCGTGCCTTAGCCTTGTTTCCCCTTACAGTGCCGTTCCTTCCGTTACCCTTGCCTTCCCTTGCTTTCCCTTGCCTTTCTTTCCTTCCGTTACTCTTTCCTTGCCTTGCCGAGCACTGCCTAGCCTTGCGTTGTCGTGCATTAGCCTTGCCTCGCCTGACCGTGCCTTGCCTTGCGTTATGCTTTCCTTGCCTTGCCGTGCATTGCCTAGCCCTGCATTGTCGTGCATTAGCCTTGCCTTTCCTCACCGTGCCTTGCCTTGCGTTACCCTTTCCTTGCTTGGCCGTGCATTGCCTAGCCGTGCGTTGCCGTGCCTTACCCTTGTTTCGTCTTGCCGTGCCTTGCCTTTTGTTACACTTGCCTTGCCTTGCTTTGCCTTGCCTTCCTCTCCTTCCGTTACTCTTTCCTTGCCTAGCCGTGCATTGCCTAGCCTTGCTTTGTCGTGCATTAGCCTTGCCTCGCCTGACCGTGCCTTGCCTTGCGTTACCCTTTCCTTGCCTTGCCGTGCATTGCCTAGCCTTGCGTTGTCGTGCATTAGCCTTGCCTCGCCTGACCGTGCCTTGCCTTGCGTTACCCTTTCCTTGCCTTGCCGTGCATTGCCTAGCCGTGCTTTTTCGTGCATTAGCCTTGCCTCGCCTGACCGTGCCTTGCCTTGCGTTACCCTTTCCTTGCCTTGCCGTGCATTGCCTAGTCCTGCGTTGTCGTGCCTTAGGCTTGTTTCCCCTTAACGTGCCGTTCCGTCCGTTGCCCTTGCCTACCCTTGCTTTCCCTTGCCTTCCTTGCCTTCCGTTACTCTTTACTTACCTTCCGTGCATTGCCTAGCCTTGCGTTGTCGTGCCTTAGCCTTGCGTCGCCTGACCGTGCCTTGCCTTGCGTTACCCTTTCTTTGCCTTGCCGTGCATTGCCTAGTCCTGCGTTGTCGTGCCTTAGCCTTGTTTCCCCGTACCGTGCCGTTCCTTCCGTTAGCCTTGCCTTCCCTTGCTTTCCCTTGCCTTTCTTTCCTTCCGTTACTCTTTCCTTGCCTAGCCGTGCACTGCCTAGCCGTGCGTTGTCGTGCCTTAGCCTTGTTTCCCCTTGCTGTGCCGTTCCTTCCTTTACACTTGCCTTGCCATTCTTTGCCTTGCCTTCCTTTCCTTCCGTTACTCTTTCCTTACCTAGCCGTCCACTGCCTAGCCTTGCGTTGTCGTGCATTAGCCTTCCCTTGCCTCACCGTACCTTGCCTTGCGTTACCCTTTCCTTGCCTTGCCGTGCACTGCCTAGCCTTGCATTGTCGTGCCTTACCCTTGTTTCCCCTTGCCGTGCCGTGCCTTTTGTTACACTTGCCTTGCCTTGCTTTGCTATGCCTTCCTTTCCTTCCGTTACTCTTTCCTTGCCTAGCCGTGCATTGCCTAGCCTTGCGTTGTCGTGCATTAGCCTTGCCTCGCCTGACCGTGCCTTGCCTTGCGTTACCCTTTCCTTCCCTTGCCGTGCATTGCCTAGCCGTGCGTTGTCTTGCCTTAGCCTTGTTTCCCCTTGCTGTGCCGTTTCTTCCGTTACACTTGCCTTGCCTTACTTTGCCTTGCCTTCCTTTCCTTCCCTTTCCTTGCCTAGCCGTGCACTGCCTAGCCTTGCGTTGTCGTGCCTTAGCCTTGGCTCGCCTGACCGTGCCTTCCCTTGCGTTACCCTTTCCTTGCCTTGCCGTGCATTGCCTAGCCGAGCGTTGTCGTGCATTAGCCTTCCCTTGCCACACCGTGCCTTGCTTTGCGTTACCCTTTCTTTGCTTTGCCGTGCATTGCCTAGTCCTGCGTTGTCGTGCCTTAGCCTTGTTTCCCCTTACCGTGCCGTTCCTTCCGTTACCCTTGCCTTCCCTTGCTTTCCCTTGCCTTTCTTTCCTTCCGTTACTCTTTCCTTGCCTTGCCGAGCATTGCCTAGCCTTGCGTTGTCGTGCATTAGCCTTGCCTCGCCTGACCGTGCCTTGCCTTGCATTGCCTAGCCTTGCGTTGTCGTGCATTAGCCTTGCCTCGCCTGACCGTGCCTTGCCTTGCGTTACCCTTTCCTTGCCTTGCCGTGCATTTCCTAGCCGTGCTTTTTCATGCATTAGCGTTGCCTCGCCTGACCGTGCCTTGCCTTGCGTTACCCTTTCCTTGCCTTGCCGTGCATTGCCTAGTCCTGCGTTGTTGTGCCTTAGCCTTGTTTCCCCTTTCCGTGCCGTTCCTTCCGTTACCCTTGCCTTCCCTTGCTTTCCCGTCCCTTTCTTTCCTTCCGTTACTCTTTCCTTCCCTTGCCGAGCACTGCCTAGCCTTGCGTTGTCGTGCATTAGCCTTGCCTCGCCTCACCGTGCCTTGCCTTGCGTTATGCTTTCCTTGCCTTGCCGTGCATTGCCTAGCCCTGCATTGTCGTGCATTAGCCTTGCCTTTCCTCACCGTGCCTTGCCTTGCGTTACCCTTTCCTTGCTTGGCCGTGCATTGCCTAGCCGTGCGTTGCCGTGCCTTACCCTTGTTTCCCCTTGCCGTGCCTTGCCTTTTGTTACACTTGCCTTGCCTTGCTTTGCCTTGCCTTCCTCTCCTTCCGTTACTCTTTCCTTGCCTAGCCGTGCATTGCCTAGCCTTGCGTTGTCGTGCATTAGCCTTGCCTCGCCTGACCGTTCCTTGCCTTGCGTTACCCATTCTTTGCCTTGCCTTGCATTGCCTAGTCCTGCGTTGTCGTGCCTTAGCCTTGTTTCCCCGTACCGTGCCGTTCCTTCCGTTAGCCTTGCCTTCCCTTGCTTTCCCTTGCCTTTCTTTCCTTCCGTTACTCTTTCCTTGCCTAGCCGTGCACTGCCTAGCCGTGCGTTGTCGTGCCTTAGCCTTGTTTCCCCTTGCTGTGCCGTTCCTTCCGTTACACTTGCCTTGCCTTTCTTTGCCTTGCCTTCCTTTCCTTCCGTTACTCTTTCCTTGCCTAGCCGTCCACTGCCTAGCCTTGCGTTGTCGTGCATTAGCCTTCCCTTGCCTCACCGTACCTTGCCTTGCGTTACCCTTTCCTTGCCTTGCCGTGCACTGCCTAGCCTTGCATTGTCGTGCCTTACCCTTGTTTCCCCTTGCCGTGCCGTGCCTTTTGTTACATTTGCCTTGCCTTGCTTTGCTATGCCTTCCTTTCCTTCCGTTACTCTTTCCTTGCCTAGCCGTGCATTGCCTAGCCTTGCGTTGTCGTGCATTAGCCTTGCCTCGCCTGACCGTGCCTTGCCTTCCGTTACCCTTTCCTTGCCTTGCCGTGCATTGCCTAGTCCTGAGTTGTCGTGCCTTAGCCTTGTTTCCGCTTACCGTGCCGTTCCTTCCTTTACCTTTGCCTTCCCTTGCCTTCCTTTCCTTCCGTTACTCTTTCCTTGCCTAGCCGTGCACTGCCTAGCCTTGCGTTGTCGTGCCTTAGCCTTGGCTCGCCTGACAGTGCCTTGCCTTGCGTTACCCTTTCCTTGCCTTGCCGTGCATTGCCTAGCCGAGCGTTGTCGTGCATTAGCCTTCCCTTGCCTCACCGTGCCTTGCTTTGCGTTACCCTTTCGTTGCCTTGCCATGCATTTCCTAGCCGTGCGTTGCCGTGCCTTACCCTTGTTTCCCCTTGCCGTGGCTTGCCTTTTGTTACACTTGCCTTGCCTTGCTTTGCCTTGCTTTCCTCTCCTTCCGTTACTCTTTCCTTGCCTAGCCGTGCACTGCCTAGACTTGCGTTGTCGTGCCTTAGCCTTGCCTCGCCTGACCGTGCCTTGCTTTGCGTTACCCTTTCCTTGCCTTGCCGTGCATTGCCTAGTCCTGCGTTGTCGTGCCTTAGCCTTGTTTCCCCTTACCGTGCCGTTGCTTCCGTTACCCTTTCCTTCCCTTGCTTTCCCTTGCCTTTCTTTCCTTCCGTTACTCTTTCCTTGCCTTGCCGAGCACTGCCTAGCCTTGCGTTGTGGTGCATTAGCCTTGCCTCGCCTGACCGTGCATTGCCTTGCGTTACCCTTTCCTTCCCTTGCCGTGCATTGCCTAGTCCTGAGTTGTCGTGCCTTAGCCTTGTTTCCGCTTACCGTGCCGTTCCTTCCTTTACCTTTGCCTTCCCTTGCCTTCCTTGCCTTCCGTTACTCTTTGCTTGCCTTCCGTGCATTGCCTAGCCTTGCGTTGTCCTGCCTTAGCCTTGCCTCGCCTGACCGTGCCTTGCCTTGCGTTACCCTTTCCTTGCCTTGCCGTGCATTGCCTAAACCTGCGTTGTCGTGCCTTAGCCTTGTTTCCCCTTACCGTGCCGTTCCTTCCGTTACCCTTGCCTTCCCTTGCTTTGCCTTGCCTTCCTCTCCTTCCGTTACTCTTTCCTTGCCTAGCCGTGCATTGCCTAGCCTTGCGTTGTCGTGCATTAGCCTTGCCTCGCCTGACCGTGCCTTGCCTTGCGTTACCCTTTCTTTGCCTTGCCGTGCATTGCCTAGTCCTGCGTTGTCGTGCCTTAGCCTTGTTTCCCCTTACCGTGCCGTTCCTTCCGTTACCCTTGCCTTCCCTTGCTTTCCCTTGCCTTTCTTTCCTTCCGTTACTCTTTCCTTGCCTTGCCGAGCACTGCCTAGCCTTGCGTTGTCGTGCATTAGCCTTGCCTCGCCTGACCGTGCCTTGCCTTGCGTTATGCTTTCCTTGCCTTGCCGTGCATTGCCTAGCCCTGCATTGTCGTGCATTAGCCTTGCCTTTCCTCACCGTGCCTTGCCTTGCGTTACCCTTTCCTTGCTTGGCCGTGCATTGCCTAGCCGTGCGTTGCCGTGCCTTACCCTTGTTTCCCCTTACCGTGCCGTTCCTTCCGTTACCCTTGCCTTCCCTTGCTTTCCCTTGCCTTTCTTTCCTTCCGTTACTCTTTCCTTGCCTTGCCGAGCACTGCCTAGCCTTGCGTTGTCGTGCATTAGCCTTGCCTCGCCTGACCGTGCATTGCCTTGCGTTACCCTTTCCTTGCCTTGCCGGGCATTGCCTAGTCCTGCGTTGTCGTGCATTAGCCTTGCCTCGCCTGACCGTGCCTTGCCTTGCGTTACCCTTTCCTTGCCTTGCCGTGCATTGCCTAGCCGTGCTTTTTCGTGCATTAGCGTTGCCTCGCCTGACCGTGCCTTGCCTTGCGTTACCCTTTCCTTGCCTTGCCGTGCATTGCCTAGTCCTGCGTTGTCGTGCCTTAGGCTTGTTTCCCCTTAACGTGCCGTTCCGTCCGTTGCCCTTGCCTACCCTTGCTTTCCCTTGCCTTCCTTGCCTTCCGTTACTCTTTACTTACCTTCCGTGCATTGCCTAGCCTTGCGTTGTCGTGCCTTAGCCTTGCGTCGCCTGACCGTGCCTTGCCTTGCGTTACCCTTTCTTTGCCTTGCCGTGCATTGCCTAGTCCTGCGTTGTCGTGCCTTAGCCTTGTTTCCCCGTACCGTGCCGTTCCTTCCGTTACCCTTGCCTTCCCTTGCTTTCCCTTGCCTTTCTTTCCTTCCGTTACTCTTTCCTTGCCTAGCCGTGCACTGCCTAGCCGTGCGTTGTCGTGCTTAGCCTTGTTTCCCCTTGCTGTGCCGTTCCTTCCGTTACACTTGCCTTGCCTTTCTTTGCCTTGCCTTCCTTTCCTTCCGTTACTCTTTCCTTGCCTAGCCGTCCACTGCCTAGCCTTGCGTTGTCGTGCATTAGCCTTCCCTTGCCTCACCGTACCTTGCCTTGCGTTACCCTTTCCTTGCCTTGCCGTGCACTGCCTAGCCTTGCATTGTCGTGTCTTACCCTTGTTTCCCCTTGCCGTGCCGTGCCTTTTGTTACACTTTCCTTGCCTTGCTTTGCTATGCCTTCCTTTCCTTCCGTTACTCTTTCCTTGCCTAGCCGTGCATTGCCTAGCCTTGCGTTGTCGTGCATTAGCCTTGCCTCGCCTGACCGTGCCTTGCCTTGCGTTACCCTTTCTTTGCCTTGCCGTGCATTGCCTAGTCCTGAGTTGTCGTGCCTTAGCCTTGTTTCCGCTTACCGTGCCGTTCCTTCCTTTACCTTTGCCTTCCCTTGCCTTCCTTGCCTTCCGTTACTCTTTGCTTGCCTTCCGTGCATTGCCTAGCCTTGCGTTGTCCTGCCTTAGCCTTCCGTCGCCTGACCGTGCCTTGCCTTGCGTTACCCTTTCCTTGCCTTGCCGTGCATTGCCTAGTCCTGCGTTGTCGTGCCTTAGCCTTGTTTCCCCTTACCGTGCCGTTCCTTCCGTTACCCTTGCCTTCCCTTGCTTTCCCTTGCCTTTCTTTCCTTCCGTTACTCTTTCCTTGCCTTGCCGAGCACTGCCTAGCCTTGCGTTGTCGTGCATTAGCCTTGCCTCGCCTGACCGTGCCTTGCCTTGCGTTATGCTTTCCTTGCCTTGCCGTGCATTGCCTAGCCCTGCATTGTCGTGCATTAGCCTTGCCTTTCCTCACCGTGCCTTGCCTTGCGTTACCCTTTCCTTGCTTGGCCGTGCATTGCCTAGCCGTGCGTTGCCGTGCCTTACCCTTGTTTCCCCTTGCCGTGCCTTGCCTTTTGTTACACTTGCCTTGCCTTGGTTTGCCTTGCCTTCCTCTCCTTCCGTTACTCTTTCCTTGCCTAGCCGTGCATTGCCTAGCCTTGCGTTGTCGTGCATTAGCCTTGCCTCCCCTGACCGTGCCTTGCCTTGCGTTACCCTTTCTTTGCCTTGCCGTGCATTGCCTAGTCCTGCGTTGTCGTGCCTTAGCCTTGTTTCCCCTTACCGTTTCGTTCCTTCCGTTACCCTTGCCTTCCCTTCCTTTCCCTTGCCTTTCTTTCCTTCCGTTACTCTTTCCTTGCCTTGCCGAGCACTGCCTAGCCTTGCGTTGTCGTGCATTAGCCTTGCCTCGCCTGACCGTGCATTGCCTTGCGTTACCCTTTCCTTGCCTTGCCGTGCATTGCCTAGCCTTGCGTTGTCGTGCATTAGCCTTGCCTCGCCTGACCTTGCCTTGCCTTGCGTTACCCTTTCCTTGCCTTGCCGTGCATTGCCTAGCCGTGCTTTTTCGTGCATTAGCGTTGCCTCGCCTGACCGTGCCTTGCCTTGCGTTACCCTTTCCTTGCCTTGCCGTGCATTGCCTAGTCCTGCGTTGTCGTGCCTTAGGCTTGTTTCCCCTTAACGTGCCGTTCCGTCCGTTGCCCTTGCCTACCCTTGCTTTCCCTTGCCTTCCTTGCCTTCCGTTACTCTTTACTTACCTTCCGTGCATTGCCTAGCCTTGCGTTGTCGTGCCTTAGCCTTGCGTCGCCTGACCGTGCCTTGCCTTGCGTTACCCTTTCTTTGCCTTGCCGTGCATTGCCTAGTCCTGCGTTGTCGTGCCTTAGCCTTGTTTCCCCGTACCGTGCCGTTCCTTCCGTTAGCCTTGCCTTCCCTTGCTTTGCCTTGCTTTCCTCTCCTTCCGTTACTCTTTCCTTGCCTAGCCGTGCACTGCCTAGACTTGCGTTGTCGTGCCTTAGCCTTGCCTCGCCTGACCGTGCCTTGCTTTGCGTTACCCTTTCCTTGCCTTGCCGTGCATTGCCTAGTCCTGCGTTGTCGTGCCTTAGCCTTGTTTCCCCTTACCGTGCCGTTGCTTCCGTTACCCTTTCCTTCCCTTGCTTTCCCTTGCCTTTCTTTCCTTCCGTTACTCTTTCCTTGCCTTGCCGAGCACTGCCTAGCCTTGCGTTGTCGTGCATTAGCCTTGCCTCGCCTGACCGTGCATTGCCTTGCGTTACCCTTTCCTTCCCTTGCCGTGCATTGCCTAGTCCTGAGTTGTCGTGCCTTAGCCTTGTTTCCGCTTACCGTGCCGTTCCTTCCTTTACCTTTGCCTTCCCTTGCCTTCCTTGCCTTCCGTTACTCTTTGCTTGCCTTCCGTGCATTGCCTAGCCTTGCGTTGTCCTGCCTTAGCCTTGCCTCGCCTGACCGTGCCTTGCCTTGCGTTACCCTTTCCTTGCCTTGCCGTGCATTGCCTAGTCCTGCGTTGTCGTGCCTTAGCCTTGTTTCCCCTTACCGTGCCGTTCCTTCCGTTACCCTTGCCTTCCCTTGCTTTCCCTTGCCTTTCTTGCCTTCCGTTACTCTTTCCTTGCCTTGCCGTGCACTGCCTAGCCTTGCGTTGTCGTGCATTAGCCTTGCCTCGCCTGACCGTGCCTTGCCTTGCGTTACCCTTTCCTTGCTTGGCCGTGCATTGCCTAGCCGTGCGTTGCCGTGCCTTACCCTTGTTTCCCCTTGCCGTGGCTTGCCTTTTGTTACACTTGCCTTGTCTTGCTTTGCCTTGCCTTCCTCTCCTTCCGTTACTCTTTCCTTTCCTTGCCGTGCATTGCCTAGCCTTGCGTTGTCGTGCATTAGCCTTGCCTCGCCTGACCTTGCCTTGCCTTGCGTTACCCTTTCCTTGCCTTGCCGTGCATTGCCTAGCCGTGCTTTTTCGTGCATTAGCGTTGCCTCGCCTGACCGTGCCTTGCCTTGCGTTACCCTTTCCTTGCCTTGCCGTGCATTGCCTAGTCCTGCGTTGTCGTGCCTTAGGCTTGTTTCCCCTTAACGTGCCGTTCCGTCCGTTGCCCTTGCCTACCCTTGCTTTCCCTTGCCTTCCTTGCCTTCCGTTACTCTTTACTTACATTCCGTGCATTGCCTAGCCTTGCGTTGTCGTGCCTTAGCCTTGCGTCGCCTGACCGTGCCTTGCCTTGCGTTACCCTTTCTTTGCCTTGCCGTGCATTGCCTAGTCCTGCGTTGTCGTGCCTTAGCCTTGTTTCCCCGTACCGTGCCGTTCCTTCCGTTAGCCTTGCCTTCCCTTGCTTTCCCTTGCCTTTCTTTCCGTCCGTTACTCTTTCCTTGCCTAGCCGTGCACTGCCTAGCCGTGCGTTGTCGTGCCTTAGCCTTGTTTCCCCTTGCTGTGCCGTTCCTTCCGTTACACTTGCCTTGCCTTTCTTTGCCTTGCCTTTCGTTCCTTCCGTTACTCTTTCCTTGCCTAGCCGTGCACTGCCTAGCCTTGCGTTGTCGTGCATTAGCCTTCCCTTGCCTCACCGTACCTTGCCTTGCGTTACCCTTTCCTTGCCTTGCCGTGCACTGCCTAGCCTTGCGTTGTCGTGCCTTACCCTTGTTTCCCCTTGCCGTGCCGTGCCTTTTGTTACACTTGCCTTGCCTTGCTATGATTTGCCTTCCTTTCCTTCCGTTACTCTTTCCTTGCCTAGCCGTGCATTGCCTAGCCTTGCGTTGTCGTGCATTAGCCTTGCCTCGCCTGACCGTGCCTTGCCTTGCGTTACCCTTTCCTTCCCTTGCCGTGCATTGCCTAGCCGTGCGTTGTCTTGCCTTAGCCTTGTTTCCCCTTGCTGTGCCGTTTCTTCCGTTACACTTGCCTTGCCTTACTTTGCCTTGCCTTCCTTTCCTTCCGTTACTCTTTCCTTGCCTAGCCGTGCACTGCCTAGCCTTGCGTTGTCGTGCCTTAGCCTTGGCTCGCCTGACAGTGCCTTGCCTTGCGTTACCCCTTCCTTGCCTTGCCGTGCATTGCCTAGCCGAGCGTTGTCGTGCATTAGCCTTCCCTTGCCTCACCGTGCTTTGCTTTGCGTTACCCTTTCCTTGCCTTGCCATGCATTGCCTAGCCGTGCGTTGCCGTGCCTTACCCTTGTTTCCCCTTGCCGTGGCTTGCCTTTTGTTACACTTGCCTTGCCTTGCTTTGCCTTGCTTTCCTCTCCTTCCGTTACTCTTTCCTTGCCTAGCCGGGCACTGCCTAGACTTGCGTTGTCGTGCCTTAGCCTTGCCTCGCCTGACCGTGCCTTGCTTTGCGTTACCCTTTCCTTGCCTTGCCGTGCATTGCCTAGTCCTGCGTTGTCGTGCCTTAGCCTTGTTTCCCCTTACCGTGCCGTTGCTTCCGTTACCCTTTCCTTCCCTTGCTTTCCCTTGCCTTTCTTTCCTTCCGTTACTCTTTCCTTGCCTTGCCGAGCACTGCCTAGCCTTGCGTTGTCGTGCATTAGCCTTGCCTCGCCTGACCGTGCATTGCCTTGCGTTACCCTTTCCTTCCCTTGCCGTGCATTGCCTAGTCCTGAGTTGTCGTGCCTTAGCCTTGTTTCCGCTTACCGTGCCGTTCCTTCCTTTACCTTTGCCTTCCCTTGCCTTCCTTGCCTTCCGTTACTCTTTGCTTGCCTTCCGTGCATTGCCTAGCCTTGCGTTGTCCTGCCTTAGCCTTGCCTCGCTTGACCGTGCCTTGCCTTGCGTTACCCTTTCCTTGCCTTGCCGTGCATTGCCTAGTCCTGCGTTGTCGTGCCTTAGCCTTGTTTCCCCTTACCGTGCCGTTCCTTCCGTTACCCTTGCCTTCCCTTGCTTTTCCTTGCCTTTCTTTCCTTCCGTTACTCTTTCCTTGCCTTGCCGAGCACGGCCTAGCCTTGCGTTGTCGTGCATTAGCCTTGCCTCGCCTGACCGTGCCTTGCCTTGCGTTATGCTTTCCTTGCCTTGCCGTGCATTGCCTAGCCCTGCATTGTCGTGCATTAGCCTTGCCTTTCCTCACCGTGCCTTGCCTTGCGTTACCCTTTCCTTGCTTGGCCGTGCATTGCCTAGCCGTGCGTTGCCGTGCCTTACCCTTGTTTCCCGTTGCCGTGGCTTGCCTTTTGTTACACTTGCCTTGTCTTGCTTTGCCTTGCCTTCCTCTCCTTCCGTTACTCTTTCCTTGCCTAGCCGTGCATTGCCTAGCCTTGCGTTGTCGTGCATTAGCCTTGCCTCGCCTGACCGTTCCTTGCCTTGCGTTACCCTTTCTTTGCCTTGCCGTGCATTGCCTAGTCCTGCGTTGTCGTGCCTTAGCCTTGTTTCCCCTTACAGTGCCGTTCCTTCCGTTACCCTTGCCTTCCCTTGCTTTCCCTTGCCTTTCTTTCCTTCCGTTACTCTTTCCTTGCCTTGCCGAGCACGGCCTAGCCTTGCGTTGTCGTGCATTAGCCTTGCCTCGCCTGACCGTGCCTTGCCTTGCGTTATGCTTTCCTTGCCTTGCCGTGCATTGCCTAGCCCTGCATTGTCGTGCATTAGCCTTGCCTTTCCTCACCGTGCCTTGCCTTGCGTTACCCTTTCCTTGCTTGGCCGTGCATTGCCTAGCCGTGCGTTGCCGTGCCTTACCCTTGCTTCGTCTTGCCGTGCCTTGCCTTTTGTTACACTTGCCTTGCCTTGCTTTGCCTTGCCTTCCTCTCCTTCCGTTACTCTTTCCTTGCCTAGCCGTGCATTGCCTAGCCTTGCGTTGTCGTGCATTAGCCTTGCCTCGCCTGACCGTGCATTGCCTTGCGTTACCCTTTCCTTGCCTTGCCGTGCATTGCCTAGCCGTGCTTTTTCGTGCATTAGCGTTGCCTCGCCTGACCGTGCCTTGCCTTGCGTTACTCTTTCCTTGCCTAGCCGTGCATTGCCTAGTCCTGCGTTGTCGTGCCTTAGGCTTTTTTCCGCTTAACGTGCCGTTCCGTCCGTTGCCCTTGCCTACCCTTGCTTTCCCTTGCCTTCCTTGCCTTCCGTTACTCTTTACTTACCTTCCGTGCATTGCCTAGCCTTGCGTTGTCGTGCCTTAGCCTTGCGTCGCCTGACCGTGCCTTGCCTTGCGTTACCCTTTCTTTGCCTTGCCGTGCATTGCCTAGTCCTGCGTTGTCGTGCCTTAGCCTTGTTTCCCCGTACCGTGCCGTTCCTTCCGTTAGCATTGCCTTCCCTTGCTTTCCCTTGCCTTTCTTTCCTTCCGTTACTCTTTCCTTGCCTAGCCGTGCACTGCCTAGCCGTGCGTTGTCGTGCCTTAGCCTTGTTTCCCCTTGCTGTGCCGTTCCTTCCGTTACACTTGCCTTGCCTTTCTTTGCCTTGCCTTCCTTTCCTTCCGTTACTCTTTCCTTACCTAGCCGTCCACTGCCTAGCCTTGCGTTGTCGTGCATTAGCCTTCCCTTGCCTCACCGTGCCTTGCCTTGCGTTACCCTTTCCTTGCCTAGCCGTGCACTGCCTAGCCTTGCGTTGTCGTGCCTTAGCCTTGTTTCCCCTTGCCGTGCCGTGCCTTTTGTTACACTTGCCTTGCCTTGCTTTGCTATGCCTTCCTTTCCTTCCGTTACTCTTTCCTTGCCTAGCCGTGCATTGCCTAGCCTTGCGTTGTCGTGCATTAGCCTTGCCTCGCCTGACCGTGCCTTGCCTTGCGTTACCCTTTCCTTCCCTTGCCGTGCATTGCCTAGCCGTGCGTTGTCTTGCCTTAGCCTTGTTTCCCCTTGCTGTGCCGTTTCTTCCGTTACACTTGCCTTGCCTTACTTTGCCTTGCCTTCCTTTCCTTCCCTTTCCTTGCCTAGCCGTGCACTGCCTAGCCTTGCGTTGTCGTGCCTTAGCCTTGGCTCGCCTGACCGTGCCTTCCCTTGCGTTACCCTTTCCTTGCCTTGCCGTGCATTGCCTAGCCGAGCGTTGTCGTGCATTAGCCTTCCCTTGCCACACCGTGCCTTGCTTTGCGTTACCCTTTCTTTGCTTTGCCGTGCATTGCCTAGTCCTGCGTTGTCGTGCCTTAGCCTTGTTTCCCCTTACCGTGCCGTTCCTTCCGTTACCCTTGCCTTCCCTTGCTTTCCCTTGCCTTTCTTTCCTTCCGTTACTCTTTCCTTGCCTTGCCGAGCCCTGCCTAGCCTTGCGTTGTCGTGCATTAGCCTTGCCTCGCCTGACCGTGCATTGCCTTGCGTTACCCTTTCCTTGCCTTGCCGTGCATTGCCTAGCCTTGCGTTGTCGTGCATTAGCCTTGCCTCGCCTGACCGTGCCTTGCCTTGCGTTACCCTTTCCTTGCCTTGCCGTGCATTGCCTAGCCGTGCTTTTTCGTGCATTAGTGTTGCCTCGCCTGACCGTGCCTTGCCTTGCGTTACCCTTTCCTTGCCTTGCCGTGCATTGCCTAGTCCTGCGTTGTCGTGCCTTAGCCTTGTTTCCCCTTACCGTGCCGTTCCTTCCGTTACCCTTGCCTTCCCTTGCTTTCCCGTCCCTTTCTTTCCTTCCGTTACTCTTTCCTTCCCTTGCCGAGCACTGCCTAGCCTTGCGTTGTCGTGCATTAGCCTTGCCTCGCCTAACCGTGCTTTGCCTTGCGTTATGCTTTCCTTGCCTTGCCGTGCATTGCCTAGCCCTGCATTGTCGTGCATTAGCCTTGCCTTTCCTCACCGTGCCTTGCCTTGCGTTACCCTTTCCTTCCTTGGCCGTGCATTGCCTAGCCGTGCGTTGCCGTGCCTTACCCTTGTTTCCCCTTGCCGTGCCTTGCCTTTTGTTACACTTGCCTTGCCTTGCTTTGCCTTGCCTTCCTCTCCTTCCGTTACTCTTTCCTTGCCTAGCCGTGCATTGCCTAGCCTTGCGTTGTCGTGCATTAGCCTTGCCTCGTCTGACCGTTCCTTGCCTTGCGTTACCCATTCTTTGCCTTGCCTTGCATTGCCTAGTCCTGCGTTGTCGTGCCTTAGCCTTGTTTCCCCGTACCGTGCCGTTCCTTCCGTTAGCCTTGCCTTCCCTTGCTTTCCCTTGCCTTTCTTTCCTTCCGTTACTCTTTCCTTGCCTAGCCGTGCACTGCCTAGCCGTGCGTTGTCGTGCCTTAGCCTTGTTTCCCCTTGCTGTGCCGTTCCTACCGTTACACTTGCCTTGCCTTTCTTTGCCTTGCCTTCCTTTCCTTCCGTTACTCTTTCCTTGCCTAGCCGTCCACTGCCTAGCCTTGCGTTGTCGTGCATTAGCCTTCCCTTGCCTCACCGTACCTTGCCTTGCGTTACCCTTTCCTTGCCTTTCCGTGCACTGCCTAGCCTTGCATTGTCGTGCCTTACCCTTGTTTCCCCTTGCCGTGCCGTGCCTTTTGTTACATTTGCCTTGCCTTGCTTTGCTATGCCTTCCTTTCCTTCCGTTACTCTTTCCTTGCCTAGCCGTGCATTGCCTAGCCTTGCGTTGTCGTGCATTAGCCTTGCCTCGCCTGACCGTGCCTTGCCTTCCGTTACCCTTTCCTTGCCTTGCCGTGCATTGCCTAGTCCTGAGTTGTCGTGCCTTAGCCTTGTTTCCGCTTACCGTGCCGTTCCTTCCTTTACCTTTGCCTTCCCTTGCCTTCCTTTCCTTCCGTTACTCTTTCCTTGCCTAGCCGTGCACTGCCTAGCCTTGCGTTGTCGTGCCTTAGCCTTGGCTCGCCTGACAGTGCCTTGCCTTGCGTTACCCTTTCCTTGCCTTGCCGTGCATTGCCTAGCCGAGCGTTGTCGTGCATTAGCCTTCCCTTGCCTCACCGTGCCTTGCTTTGCGTTACCCTTTCCTTGCCTTGCCATGCATTTCCTAGCCGTGCGTTGCCGTGCCTTACCCTTGTTTCCCCTTGCCGTGGCTTGCCTTTTGTTACACTTGCCTTGCCTTGCTTTGCCTTGCTTTCCTCTCCTTCCGTTACTCTTTCCTTGCCTAGCCGTGCACTGCCTAGACTTGCGTTGTCGTGCCTTAGCCTTGCCTCGCCTGACCGTGCCTTGCTTTGCGTTACCCTTTCCTTGCCTTGCCGTGCATTGCCTAGTCCTGCGTTGTCGTGCCTTAGCCTTGTTTCCCCTTACCGTGCCGTTGCTTCCGTTACCCTTTCCTTCCCTTGCTTTCCCTTGCCTTTCTTTCCTTCCGTTACTCTTTCCTTGCCTTGCCGAGCACTGCCTAGCCTTGCGTTGTCGTGCATTAGCCTTGCCTCGCCTGACCGTGCATTGCCTTGCGTTACCCTTTCCTTCCCTTGCCGTGCATTGCCTAGTCCTGAGTTGTCGTGCCTTAGCCTTGTTTCCGCTTACCGTGCCGTCCTTCCTTTACCTTTGCCTTCCCTTGCCTTCCTTGCCTTCCGTTACTCTTTGCTTGCCTTCCGTGCATTGCCTAGCCTTGCGTTGTCCTGCCTTAGCCTTGCCTCGCCTGACCGTGCCTTGCCTTGCGTTACCCTTTCCTTGCCTTGCCGTGCATTGCCTAGTCCTGCGTTGTCGTGCCTTAGCCTTGTTTCCCCTTACCGTGCCGTTCCTTCCGTTACCCTTGCCTTCCCTTTCCTTCCGCTTTGCCTTGCCTTCCTCTCCTTCCGTTACTCTTTCCTTGCCTAGCCGTGCATTGCCTAGCCTTGCGTTGTCGTGCATTAGCCTTGCCTCGCCTGACCATTCCTTGCCTTGCGTTACCCTTTCTTTGCCTTGCCGTGCATTGCCTAGTCCTGCGTTGTCGTGCCTTAGCCTTGTTTCCCCTTACCGTGCCGTTCCTTCCGTTACCCTTGCCTTCCCTTGCTTTCCCTTGCCTTTCTTTCCTTCCGTTACTCTTTCCTTGCCTTGCCGAGCACTGCCTAGCCTTGCGTTGTCGTGCATTAGCCTTGCCTCGCCTGACAGTGCCTTGCCTTGCGTTACCCTTTCCTTGCCTTGCCGTGCATTGCCTAGCCGTGCATTGTCGTGCATTAGCCTTCCCTTCCCTCACCGTGCCTTGCCTTGCGTTACCCTTTCCTTGCTTGGCCGTGCATTGCCTAGCCGTGCGTTGCCGTGCCTTACCCTTGTTTCCCCTTGCCGTGCCTTGCCTTTTGTTACACTTGCCTTGCCTTGCTTTGCCTTGCCTTCCTCTCCTTCCGTTACTCTTTCCTTGCCTAGCCGTGCATTGCCTAGCCTTGCGGTGTCGTGCATTAGCCTTGCCTCGCCTGACCGTGCCTTGCCTTGCGTTACCCTTTCTTTGCCTTGCCGTGCATTGCCTAGTCCTGCGTTGTCGTTCCTTAGCCTTGTTTCCCCTTACCGTGCCGTTCCTTCCGTTACCCTTGCCTTCCCTTGCTTTCCCTTGCCTTTCTTTCCTTCCGTTACTCTTTCCTTGCCTTGCCGAGCACTGCCTAGCCTTGCGTTGTCGTGCATTAGCCTTGCCTCGCCTGACCGTGCATTGCCTTGCGTTACCCTTTCCTTGCCTTGCCGTGCATTGCCTAGCCTTGCGTTGTCGTGCATTAGCCTTGCCTCGCCTGACCGTGCTTTGCCTTGCGTTACCCTTTCCTTGCCTTGCCGTGCATTGCCTAGCCGTGCTTTTTCGTGCATTAGCGTTGCCTCGCCTGACCGTGCCTTGCCTTGCGTTACCCTTTGTTGCCTTGCCGTTAATTGCCTAGTCCTGCGTTGTCGTGCCTTAGGCTTGTTTCCCCTTAACGTGCCGTTCCGTCCGTTGCCCTTGCCTACCCTTGCTTTCCCTTGCCTTCCTTGCCTTCCGTTACTCTTTACTTACCTTCCGTGCATTGCCTAGCCTTGCGTTGTCGTGCCTTAGCCTTGCGTCGCCTGACCGTGCCTTGCCTTGCGTTACCCTTTCTTTGCCTTGCCGTGCATTGCCTAGTCCTGCGTTGTCGTGCCTTAGCCTTGTTTCCCCGTACCGTGCCGTTCCTTCCGTTAGCCTTGCCTTCCCTTGCTTTCCCTTGCCTTTCTTTCCTTCCGTTACTCTTTCCTTGCCTAGCCGTGCACTGCCTAGCCGTGCGTTGTCGTGCTTAGCCTTGTTTCCCCTTGCTGTGCCGTTCCTTCCGTTACACTTGCCTTGCCTTTCTTTGCCTTGCCTTCCTTTCCTTCCGTTACTCTTTCCTTGCCTAGCCGTCCACTGCCTAGCCTTGCGTTGTCGTGCATTAGCCTTCCCTTGCCTCACCGTACCTTGCCTTGCGTTACCCTTTCCTTGCCTTGCCGTGCACTGCCTAGCCTTGCGTTGTCGTGCCTTACCCTTGTTTCCCCTTGCCGTGCCGTGCCTTTTGTTACACTTTCCTTGCCTTGCTTTGCTATGCCTTCCTTTCCTTCCGTTACTCTTTCCTTGCCTAGCCGTGCATTGCCTAGCCTTGCGTTGTCGTGCATTAGCCTTGCCTCGCCTGACCGTGCCTTGCCTTGCGTTACCCTTTCCTTCCCTTGCCGTGCATTGCCTAGCCGTGCGTTGTCTTGCCTTAGCCTTGTTTCCCCTTGCTGTGCCGTTTCTTCCGTTACACTTGCCTTGCCTTACTTTGCCTTGCCTTCCTTTCCTTCCCTTTCCTTGCCTAGCCGTGCACTGCCTAGCCTTGCGTTGTCGTGCCTTAGCCTTGGCTCGCCTGACCGTGCCTTCCCTTGCGTTACCCTTTCCTTGCCTTGCCGTGCATTGCCTAGCCGAGCGTTGTCGTGCATTAGCCTTCCCTTGCCACACCGTGCCTTGCTTTGCGTTACCCTTTCTTTGCTTTGCCGTGCATTGCCTAGTCCTGCGTTGTCGTGCCTTAGCCTTGTTTCCCCTTACCGTGCCGTTCCTTCCGTTACCCTTGCCTTCCCTTGCTTTCCCTTGCCTTTCTTTCCTTCCGTTACTCTTTCCTTGCCTTGCCGAGCCCTGCCTAGCCTTGCGTTGTCGTGCATTAGCCTTGCCTCGCCTGACCGTGCATTGCCTTGCGTTACCCTTTCCTTGCCTTGCCGTGCATTGCCTAGCCTTGCGTTGTCGTGCATTAGCCTTGCCTCACCTGACCGTGCCTTGCCTTGCGTTACCCTTTCCTTGCCTTGCCGTGCATTGCCTAGCCGTGCTTTTTCGTGCATTAGCGTTGCCTCGCCTGACCGTGCCTTGCCTTGCGTTACCCTTTCCTTGCCTTGCCGTGCATTGCCTAGTCCTGCGTTGTCGTGCCTTAGCCTTGTTTCCCCTTACCGTGCCGTTCCTTCCGTTACCCTTGCCTTCCCTTGCTTTCCCGTCCCTTTCTTTCCTTCCGTTACTCTTTCCTTCCCTTGCCGAGCACTGCCTAGCCTTGCGTTGTCGTGCATTAGCCTTGCCTCGCCTAACCGTGCTTTGCCTTGCGTTATGCTTTCCTTGCCTTGCCGTGCATTGCCTAGCCCTGCATTGTCGTGCATTAGCCTTGCCTTTCCTCACCGTGCCTTGCCTTGCGTTACCCTTTCCTTCCTTGGCCGTGCATTGCCTAGCCGTGCGTTGCCGTGCCTTACCCTTGTTTCCCCTTGCCGTGCCTTGCCTTTTGTTACACTTGCCTTGCCTTGCTTTGCCTTGCCTTCCTCTCCTTCCGTTACTCTTTCCTTGCCTAGCCGTGCATTGCCTAGCCTTGCGTTGTCGTGCATTAGCCTTGCCTCGTCTGACCGTTCCTTGCCTTGCGTTACCCATTCTTTGCCTTGCCTTGCATTGCCTAGTCCTGCGTTGTCGTGCCTTAGCCTTGTTTCCCCGTACCGTGCCGTTCCTTCCGTTAGCCTTGCCTTCCCTTGCTTTCCCTTGCCTTTCTTTCCTTCCGTTACTCTTTCCTTGCCTAGCCGTGCACTGCCTAGCCGTGCGTTGTCGTGCCTTAGCCTTGTTTCCCCTTGCTGTGCCGTTCCTACCGTTACACTTGCCTTGCCTTTCTTTGCCTTGCCTTCCTTTCCTTCCGTTACTCTTTCCTTGCCTAGCCGTCCACTGCCTAGCCTTGCGTTGTCGTGCATTAGCCTTCCCTTGCCTCACCGTACCTTGCCTTGCGTTACCCTTTCCTTGCCTTTCCGTGCACTGCCTAGCCTTGCATTGTCGTGCCTTACCCTTGTTTCCCCTTGCCGTGCCGTGCCTTTTGTTACATTTGCCTTGCCTTGCTTTGCTATGCCTTCCTTTCCTTCCGTTACTCTTTCCTTGCCTAGCCGTGCATTGCCTAGCCTTGCGTTGTCGTGCATTAGCCTTGCCTCGCCTGACCGTGCCTTGCCTTCCGTTACCCTTTCCTTGCCTTGCCGTGCATTGCCTAGTCCTGAGTTGTCGTGCCTTAGCCTTGTTTCCGCTTACCGTGCCGTTCCTTCCTTTACCTTTGCCTTCCCTTGCCTTCCTTTCCTTCCGTTACTCTTTCCTTGCCTAGCCGTGCACTGCCTAGCCTTGCGTTGTCGTGCCTTAGCCTTGGCTCGCCTGACAGTGCCTTGCCTTGCGTAACCCTTTCCTTGCCTTGCCGTGCATTGCCTAGCCGAGCGTTGTCGTGCATTAGCCTTCCCTTGCCTCACCGTGCCTTGCTTTGCGTTACCCTTTCCTTGCCTTGCCATGCATTTCCTAGCCGTGCGTTGCCGTGCCTTACCCTTGTTTCCCCTTGCCGTGGCTTGCCTTTTGTTACACTTGCCTTGCCTTGCTTTGCCTTGCTTTCCTCTCCTTCCGTTACTCTTTCCTTGCCTAGCCGTGCACTGCCTAGACTTGCGTTGTCGTGCCTTAGCCTTGCCTCGCCTGACCGTGCCTTGCTTTGCGTTACCCTTTCCTTGCCTTGCCGTGCATTGCCTAGTCCTGCGTTGTCGTGCCTTAGCCTTGTTTCCCCTTACCGTGCCGTTGCTTCCGTTACCCTTTCCTTCCCTTGCTTTCCCTTGCCTTTCTTTCCTTCCGTTACTCTTTCCTTGCCTTGCCGAGCACTGCCTAGCCTTGCGTTGTCGTGCATTAGCCTTGCCTCGCCTGACCGTGCATTGCCTTGCGTTACCCTTTCCTTCCCTTGCCGTGCATTGCCTAGTCCTGAGTTGTCGTGCCTTAGCCTTGTTTCCGCTTACCGTGCCGTCCTTCCTTTACCTTTGCCTTCCCTTGCCTTCCTTGCCTTCCGTTACTCTTTGCTTGCCTTCCGTGCATTGCCTAGCCTTGCGTTGTCCTGCCTTAGCCTTGCCTCGCCTGACCGTGCCTTGCCTTGCGTTACCCTTTCCTTGCCTTGCCGTGCATTGCCTAGTCCTGCGTTGTCGTGCCTTAGCCTTGTTTCCCCTTACCGTGCCGTTCCTTCCGTTACCCTTGCCTTCCCTTGCTTTGCCTTGCCTTCCTCTCCTTCCGTTACTCTTTCCTTGCCTAGCCGTGCATTGCCTAGCCTTGCGTTGTCGTGCATTAGCCTTGCCTCGCCTGACCATTCCTTGCCTTGCGTTACCCTTTCTTTGCCTTGCCGTGCATTGCCTAGTCCTGCGTTGTCGTGCCTTAGCCTTGTTTCCCCTTACCGTGCCGTTCCTTCCGTTACCCTTGCCTTCCCTTGCTTTCCCTTGCCTTTCTTTCCTTCCGTTACTCTTTCCTTGCCTTGCCGAGCACTGCCTAGCCTTGCGTTGTCGTGCATTAGCCTTGCCTCGCCTGACCGTGCCTTGCCTTGCGTTATGCTTTCCTTGCCTTGCCGTGCATTGCCTAGCCGTGCATTGTCGTGCATTAGCCTTGCCTTTCCTCACCGTGCCTTGCCTTGCGTTACCCTTTCCTTGCTTGGCCGTGCATTGCCTAGCCGTGCGTTGCCGTGCCTTACCCTTGTTTCCCCTTGCCGTGCCTTGCCTTTTGTTACACTTGCCTTGCCTTGCTTTGCCTTGCCTTCCTCTCCTTCCGTTACTCTTTCCTTGCCTAGCCGTGCATTGCCTAGCCTTGCGTTGTCGTGCATTAGCCTTGCCTCGCCTGACCGTGCCTTGCCTTGCGTTACCCTTTCTTTGCCTTGCCGTGCATTGCCTAGTCCTGCGTTGTCGTTCCTTAGCCTTGTTTCCCCTTACCGTGCCGTTCCTTCCGTTACCCTTGCCTTCCCTTGCTTTCCCTTGCCTTTCTTTCCTTCCGTTACTCTTTCCTTGCCTTGCCGAGCACTGCCTAGCCTTGCGTTGTCGTGCATTAGCCTTGCCTCGCCTGACCGTGCATTGCCTTGCGTTACCCTTTCCTTGCCTTGCCGTGCATTGCCTAGCCTTGCGTTGTCGTGCATTAGCCTTGCCTCGCCTGACCGTGCTTTGCCTTGCGTTACCCTTTCCTTGCCTTGCCGTGCATTGCCTAGCCGTGCTTTTTCGTGCATTAGCGTTGCCTCGCCTGACCGTGCCTTGCCTTGCGTTACCCTTTGTTGCCTTGCCGTTAATTGCCTAGTCCTGCGTTGTCGTGCCTTAGGCTTGTTTCCCCTTAACGTGCCGTTCCGTCCGTTGCCCTTGCCTACCCTTGCTTTCCCTTGCCTTCCTTGCCTTCCGTTACTCTTTACTTACCTTCCGTGCATTGCCTAGCCTTGCGTTGTCGTGCCTTAGCCTTGCGTCGCCTGACCGTGCCTTGCCTTGCGTTACCCTTTCTTTGCCTTGCCGTGCATTGCCTAGTCCTGCGTTGTCGTGCCTTAGCCTTGTTTCCCCGTACCGTGCCGTTCCTTCCGTTAGCCTTGCCTTCCCTTGCTTTCCCTTGCCTTTCTTTCCTTCCGTTACTCTTTCCTTGCCTAGCCGTGCACTGCCTAGCCGTGCGTTGTCGTGCTTAGCCTTGTTTCCCCTTGCTGTGCCGTTCCTTCCGTTACACTTGCCTTGCCTTTCTTTGCCTTGCCTTCCTTTCCTTCCGTTACTCTTTCCTTGCCTAGCCGTCCACTGCCTAGCCTTGCGTTGTCGTGCATTAGCCTTCCCTTGCCTCACCGTACCTTGCCTTGCGTTACCCTTTCCTTGCCTTGCCGTGCACTGCCTAGCCTTGCATTGTCGTGTCTTACCCTTGTTTCCCCTTGCCGTGCCGTGCCTTTTGTTACACTTTCCTTGCCTTGCTTTGCTATGCCTTCCTTTCCTTCCGTTACTCTTTCCTTGCCTAGCCGTGCATTGCCTAGCCTTGCGTTGTCGTGCATTAGCCTTGCCTCGCCTGACCGTGCCTTGCCTTGCGTTACCCTTTCCTTGCCTTGCCGTGCATTGCCTAGTCCTGAGTTGTCGTGCCTTAGCCTTGTTTCCGCTTACCGTGCCGTTCCTTCCTTTACCTTTGCCTTCCCTTGCCTTCCTTGCCTTCCGTTACTCTTTGCTTGCCTTCCGTGCATTGCCTAGCCTTGCGTTGTCCTGCCTTAGCCTTCCGTCGCCTGACCGTTCCTTGCCTTGCGTTACCCTTTCCTTGCCTTGCCGTGCATTGCCTAGTCCTGCGTTGTCGTGCCTTAGCCTTGTTTCCCCTTACCGTGCCGTTCCTTCCGTTACCCTTGCCTTCCCTTGCTTTCCCTTGCCTTTCTTTCCTTCCGTTACTCTTTCCTTGCCTTGCCGAGCACGGCCTAGCCTTGCGTTGTCGTGCATTAGCCTTGCCTCGCCTGACCGTGCCTTGCCTTGCGTTATGCTTTCCTTGCCTTGCCGTGCATTGCCTAGCCCTGCATTGTCGTGCATTAGCCTTGCCTTTCCTCACCGTGCCTTGCCTTGCGTTACCCTTTCCTTGCTTGGCCGTGCATTGCCTAGCCGTGCGTTGCCGTGCCTTACCCTTGTTTCCCCTTGCCGTGCCTTGCCTTTTGTTACACTTGCCTTGCCTTGGTTTGCCTTGCCTTCCTCTCCTTCCGTTACTCTTTCCTTGCCTAGCCGTGCATTGCCTAGCCTTGCGTTGTCGTGCATTAGCCTTGCCTCCCCTGACCGTGCCTTGCCTTGCGTTACCCTTTCTTTGCCTTGCCGTGCATTGCCTAGTCCTGCGTTGTCGTGCCTTAGCCTTGTTTCCCCTTACCGTTTCGTTCCTTCCGTTACCCTTGCCTTCCCTTCCTTTCCCTTGCCTTTCTTTCCTTCCGTTACTCTTTCCTTGCCTTGCCGAGCACTGCCTAGCCTTGCGTTGTCGTGCATTAGCCTTGCCTCGCCTGACCGTGCATTGCCTTGCGTTACCCTTTCCTTGCCTTGCCGTGCATTGCCTAGCCTTGCGTTGTCGTGCATTAGCCTTGCCTCGCCTGAACTTGCCTTGCCTTGCGTTACCCTTTCCTTGCCTTGCCGTGCATTGCCTAGCCTTGCGTTGTCGTGCATTAGCCTTGCCTCGCCTGACCGTGCCTTGCCTTGCGTTACCCTTTCCTTGCCTTGCCGTGCATTGCCTATTCCTGCGTTGTCGTGCCTTAGCCTTGTTTCCCCTTACCGTGCCGTTCCGTCCGTTGCCCTTGCCTACCCTTGCTTTCCCTTGCCTTCCTTGCCTTCCGTTACTCTTTACTTACATTCCGTGCATTGCCTAGCCTTGCGTTGACGTGCCTTAGCCTTGCGTCGCCTGACCGTGCCTTGCCTTGCGTTACCCTTTCTTTGCCTTGCCGTGCATTGCCTAGTCCTGCGTTGTCGTGCCTTAGCCTTGTTTCCCCGTACCGTGCCGTTCCTTCCGTTAGCCTTGCCTTCCCTTGCTTTCCCTTGCCTTTCTTTCCGTCCGTTACTCTTTCCTTGCCTAGCCGTGCACTGCCTAGCCGTGCGTTGTCGTGCCTTAGCCTTGTTTCCCCTTGCTGTGCCGTTCCTTCCGTTACACTTGCCTTGCCTTTCTTTGCCTTGCCTTTCGTTCCTTCCGTTACTCTTTCCTTGCCAAGCCGTTCACTGCCTAGCCTTGCGTTGTCGTGCATTAGCCTTCCCTTGCCTCACCGTACCTTGCCTTGCGTTACCCTTTCCTTGCCTTGCCGTGCACTGCCTAGCCTTGCGTTGTCGTGCCTTACCCTTGTTTCCCCTTGCCGTGCCGTGCCTTTTGTTACACTTGCCTTGCCTTGCTTTGCGTTGCCTTCCTTTCCTTCCGTTACTCTTTCCTTGCCTAGCCGTGCATTGCCTAGCCTTGCGTTGTCGTGCATTAGCCTTGCCTCGCCTGACCGTGCCTTGCCTTGCGTTACCCTTTCTTTGCCTTGCCGTGCATTGCCTAGTCCTGCGTTGTCGTGCCTTAGCCTTGTTTCCCCTTACCGTGCCGTTCCTTCCGTTACCCTTGCCTTCCCTTGCTTTCCCTTGCCTTTCTTTCCTTCCGTTACTCTTTCCTTGCCTTGCCGAGCACTGCCTAGCCTTGCGTTGTCGTGCATTAGCCTTGCCTCGCCTGACCGTGCCTTGCCTTGCGTTATGCTTTCCTTGCCTTGCCGTGCATTGCCTAGCCCTGCATTGTCGTGCATTAGCCTTGCCTTTCCTCACCGTGCCTTGCCTTGCGTTACCCTTTCCTTGCTTGGCCGTGCATTGCCTAGCCGTGCGTTGCCGTGCCTTACCCTTGTTTCGTCTTGCCGTGCCTTGCCTTTTGTTACACTTGCCTTGCCTTGCTTTGCCTTGCCTTCCTCTCCTTCCGTTACTCTTTCCTTGCCTAGCCGTGCATTGCCTAGCCTTGCTTTGTCGTGCATTAGCCTTGCCTCGCCTGACCATGCATTGCCTTGCGTTACCCTTTCCTTGCCTTGCCGTGCATTGCCTAGCCTTGCGTTGTCGTGCATTAGCCTTGCCTCGCCTGACCGTGCCTTGCCTTGCGTTACCCTTTCCTTGCCTTGCCGTGCATTGCCTAGCCGTGCTTTTTCGTGCATTAGCGTTGCCTCGCCTGACCGTGCCTTGCCTTGCGTTACCCTTTCCTTGCCTTGCCGTGCATTGCCTAGTCCTGCGTTGTCGTGCCTTAGGCTTGTTTCCCCTTAACGTGCCGTTCCGTCCGTTGCCCTTGCCTACCCGTGCTTTCCCTTGCCTTCCTTGCCTTCCGTTACTCTTTACTTACCTTCCGTGCATTGCCCAGCCTTGCGTTGTCGTGCCTTAGCCTTGCGTCGCCTGACCGTGCCTTGCCTTGCGTTACCCTTTCTTTGCCTTGCCGTGCATTGCCTAGTCCTGCGTTGTCGTGCCTTAGCCTTGTTTCCCCGTACCGTGCCGTTCCTTCCGTTAGCCTTGCGTTCCCTTGCTTTCCCTTGCCTTTCTTTCCTTCCGTTACTCTTTCCTTGCCTAGCCGTGCACTGCCTAGCCGTGCGTTGTCGTGCCTTAGCCTTGTTTCCCCTTGCTGTGCCGTTCCTTCCGTTACACTTGCCTTGCCTTTCTTTGCCTTGCCTTCCTTTCCTTCCGTTACTCTTTCCTTGCCTAGCCGTGCACTGCCTAGCCTTGCGTTGTCGTGCATTAGCCTTCCCTTGCCTCACCGTACCTTGCCTTGCGTTACCCTTTCCTTGCCTTGCCGTGCACTGCCTAGCCTTGCGTTGTCGTGCCTTACCCTTGTTTCCCCTTGCCGTGCCGTGCCTTTTGTTACATTTGCCTTGCCTTGCTTTGCTATGCCTTCCTTTCCTTCCGTTACTCTTTCCTTGCCTAGCCGTGCATTGCCTAGCCTTGCGTTGTCGTGCATTAGCCTTGCCTCGCCTGACCGTTCCTTGCCTTGCGTTACCCTTTCTTTGCCTTGCCGTGCATTGCCTAGTCCTGCGTTGTCGTGCCTTAGCCTTGTTTCCCCTTACCGTGCCGTTCCTTCCGTTACCCTTGCCTTCCCTTGCTTTCCCTTGCCTTTCTTTCCTTCCGTTACTCTTTCCTTGCCTTGCCGAGCACGGCCTAGCCTTGCGTTGTCGTGCATTAGCCTTGCCTCGCCTGACCGTGCCTTGCCTTGCGTTATGCTTTCCTTGCCTTGCCGTGCATTGCCTAGCCCTGCATTGTCGTGCATTAGCCTTGCCTTTCCTCACCGTGCCTTGCCTTGCGTTACCCTTTCCTTGCTTGGCCGTGCATTGCCTAGCCGTGCGTTGCCGTGCCTTACCCTTGCTTCGTCTTGCCGTGCCTTGCCTTTTGTTACACTTGCCTTGCCTTGCTTTGCCTTGCCTTCCTCTCCTTCCGTTACTCTTTCCTTGCCTAGCCGTGCATTGCCTAGCCTTGCGTTGTCGTGCATTAGCCTTGCCTCGCCTGACCGTGCATTGCCTTGCGTTACCCTTTCCTTGCCTTGCCGTGCATTGCCTAGCCTTGCGTTGTCGTGCATTAGCCTTGCCTCGCCTGACCGTGCCTTGCCTTGCGTTACCCTTTCCTTGCCTTGCCGTGCATTGCCTAGCCGTGCTTTTTCGTGCATTAGCGTTGCCTCGCCTGACCGTGCCTTGCCTTGCGTTACCCTTTCCTTGCCTTGCCGTGCATTGCCTAGTCCTGCGTTGTCGTGCCTTAGGCTTGTTTCCGCTTAACGTGCCGTTCCGTCCGTTGCCCTTGCCTACCCTTGCTTTCCCTTGCCTTCCTTGCCTTCCGTTACTCTTTACTTACCTTCCGTGCATTGCCTAGCCTTGCGTTGTCGTGCCTTAGCCTTGCGTCGCCTGACCGTGCCTTGCCTTGCGTTACCCTTTCTTTGCCTTGCCGTGCATTGCCTAGTCCTGCGTTGTCGTGCCTTAGCCTTGTTTCCCCGTACCGTGCCGTTCCTTCCGTTAGCCTTGCCTTCCCTTGCTTTCCCTTGCCTTTCTTTCCTTCCGTTACTCTTTCCTTGCCTAGCCGTGCACTGCCTAGCCGTGCGTTGTCGTGCCTTAGCCTTGTTTCCCCTTGCTGTGCCGTTCCTTCCGTTACACTTGCCTTGCCTTTCTTTGCCTTGCCTTCCTTTCCTTCCGTTACTCTTTCCTTGCCTAGCCGTGCATTGCCTAGCCTTGCGTTGTCGTGCATTAGCCTTGCCTCGCCTGACCGTGCCTTGCCTTGCGTTACCCTTTCCTTGCCTAGCCGTGCACTGCCTAGCCTTGCGTTGTCGTGCCTTAGCCTTGTTTCCCCTTGCCGTGCCGTGCCTTTTGTTACACTTGCCTTGCCTTGCTTTGCTATGCCTTCCTTTCCTTCCGTTACTCTTTCCTTGCCTAGCCGTGCATTGCCTAGCCTTGCGTTGTCGTGCATTAGCCTTGCCTCGCCTGACCGTGCCTTGCCTTGCGTTACCATTTGTTTGCTTTGCCGTGCATTGCCTAGTCCTGCGTTGTCGTGCCTTAGCCTTGTTTCCCCTTACCGTGCCGTTCCTTCCGTTACCCTTGCCTTCCCTTGCTTTCCCTTGCCTTTCTTTCCTTCCGTTACTCTTTCCTTGCCTTGCCGAGCACTGCCTAGCCTTGCGTTGTCGTGCATTAGCCTTGCTTCGCCTGACCGTGCATTGCCTTGCGTTACCCTTTCCTTGCCTTGCCGTGCATTGCCTAGCCTTGCGTTGTCGTGCATTAGCCTTGCCTCACCTGACCGTGCCTTGCCTTGCGTTACCCTTTCCTTGCCTTGCCGTGCATTGCCTAGCCGTGCTTTTTCGTGCATTAGCGTTGCCTCGCCTGACCGTGCCTTGCCTTGCGTTACCCTTTCCTTGCCTTGCCGTGCATTGCCTAGTCCTGCGTTGTCGTGCCTTAGCCTTGTTTCCCCTTACCGTGCCGTTCCTTCCGTTACCCTTGCCTTCCCTTGCTTTCCCGTCCCTTTCTTTCCTTCCGTTACTCTTTCCTTCCCTTGCCGAGCACTGCCTAGCCTTGCGTTGTCGTGCATTAGCCTTGCCTCGCCTAACCGTGCTTTGCCTTGCGTTATGCTTTCCTTGCCTTGCCGTGCATTGCCTAGCCCTGCATTGTCGTGCATTAGCCTTGCCTTTCCTCACCGTGCCTTGCCTTGCGTTACCCTTTCCTTCCTTGGCCGTGCATTGCCTAGCCGTGCGTTGCCGTGCCTTACCCTTGTTTCCCCTTGCCGTGCCTTGCCTTTTGTTACACTTGCCTTGCCTTGCTTTGCCTTGCCTTCCTCTCCTTCCGTTACTCTTTCCTTGCCTAGCCGTGCATTGCCTAGCCTTGCGTTGTCGTGCATTAGCCTTGCCTCGCCTGACCGTTCCTTGCCTTGCGTTACCCATTCTTTGCCTTGCCTTGCATTGCCTAGTCCTGCGTTGTCGTGCCTTAGCCTTGTTTCCCCGTACCGTGCCGTTCCTTCCGTTAGCCTTGCCTTCCCTTGCTTTCCCTTGCCTTTCTTTCCTTCCGTTACTCTTTCCTTGCCTAGCCGTGCACTGCCTAGCCGTGCGTTGTCGTGCCTTAGCCTTGTTTCCCCTTGCTGTGCCGTTCCTACCCTTACACTTGCCTTGCCTTTCTTTGCCTTGCCTTCCTTTCCTTCCGTTACTCTTTCCTTGCCTAGCCGTCCACTGCCTAGCCTTGCGTTGTCGTGCATTAGCCTTCCCTTGCCTCACCGTACCTTACCTTGCGTTACCCTTTCCTTGCCTTGCCGTGCACTGCCTAGCCTTGCATTGTCGTGCCTTACCCTTGTTTCCCCTTGCCGTGCCGTGCCTTTTGTTACATTTGCCTTGCCTTGCTTTGCTATGCCTTCCTTTCCTTCCGTTACTCTTTCCTTGCCTAGCCGTGCATTGCCTAGCCTTGCGTTGTCGTGCATTAGCCTTGCCTCGCCTGACCGTGCCTTGCCTTCCGTTACCCTTTCCTTGCCTTGCCGTGCATTGCCTAGTCCTGAGTTGTCGTGCCTTAGCCTTGTTTCCGCTTACCGTGCCGTTCCTTCCTTTACCTTTGCCTTCCCTTGCCTTCCTTTCCTTCCGTTACTCTTTCCTTGCCTAGCCGTGCACTGCCTAGCCTTGCGTTGTCGTGCCTTAGCCTTGGCTCGCCTGACAGTGCCTTGCCTTGCGTTACCCTTTCCTTGCCTTGCCGTGCATTGCCTAGCCGAGCGTTGTCGTGCATTAGCCTTCCCTTGCCTCACCGTGCCTTGCTTTGCGTTACCCTTTCCTTGCCTTGCCATGCATTTCCTAGCCGTGCGTTGCCGTGCCTTACCCTTGTTTCCCCTTGCCGTGGCTTGCCTTTTGTTACACTTGCCTTGCCTTGCTTTGCCTTGCTTTCCTCTCCTTCCGTTACTCTTTCCTTGCCTAGCCGTGCACTGCCTAGACTTGCGTTGTCGTGCCTTAGCCTTGCCTCGCCTGACCGTGCCTTGCTTTGCGTTACCCTTTCCTTGCCTTGCCGTGCATTGCCTAGTCCTGCGTTGTCGTGCCTTAGCCTTGTTTCCCCTTACCGTGCCGTTGCTTCCGTTACCCTTTCCTTCCCTTGCTTTCCCTTGCCTTTCTTTCCTTCCGTTACTCTTTCCTTGCCTTGCCGAGCACTGCCTAGCCTTGCGTTGTCGTGCATTAGCCTTGCCTCGCCTGACCGTGCATTGCCTTGCGTTACCCTTTCCTTCCCTTGCCGTGCATTGCCTAGTCCTGAGTTGTCGTGCCTTAGCCTTGTTTCCGCTTACCGTGCCGTTCCTTCCTTTACCTTTGCCTTCCCTTGCCTTCCTTGCCTTCCGTTACTCTTTGCTTGCCTTCCGTGCATTGCCTAGCCTTGCGTTGTCCTGCCTTAGCCTTGCCTCGCCTGACCGTGCCTTGCCTTGCGTTACCCTTTCCTTGCCTTGCCGTGCATTGCCTAGTCCTGCGTTGTCGTGCCTTAGCCTTGTTTCCCCTTACCGTGCCGTTCCTTCCGTTACCCTTGCCTTCCCTTGCTTTGCCTTGCCTTCCTCTCCTTCCGTTACTCTTTCCTTGCCTAGCCGTGCATTGCCTAGCCTTGCGTTGTCGTGCATTAGCCTTGCCTCGCCTGACCGTGCCTTGCCTTGCGTTACCCTTTCTTTGCCTTGCCGTGCATTGCCTAGTCCTGCGTTGTCGTGCCTTAGCCTTGTTTCCCCTTACCGTGCCGTTCCTTCCGTTACCCTTGCCTTCCCTTGCTTTCCCTTGCCTTTCATTCCTTCCGTTACTCTTTCCTTGCCTTGCCGAGCACTGCCTAGCCTTGCGTTGTCGTGCATTAGCCTTGCCTCGCCTGACAGTGCCTTGCCTTGCGTTATGCTTTCCTTGCCTTGCCGTGCATTGCCTAGCCGTGCATTGTCGTGCATTAGCCTTGCCTTTCCTCACCGTGCCTTGCCTTGCGTTACCCTTTCCTTGCTTGGCCGTGCATTGCCTAGCCGTGCGTTGCCGTGCCTTACCCTTGTTTCCCCTTGCCGTGCCTTGCCTTTTGTTACACTTGCCTTGCCTTGCTTTGCCTTGCCTTCCTCTCCTTCCGTTACTCTTTCCTTGCCTAGCCGTGCATTGCCTAGCCTTGCGTTGTCGTGCATTAGCCTTGCCTCGCCTGACCGTGCCTTGCCTTGCGTTACCCTTTCTTTGCCTTGCCGTGCATTGCCTAGTCCTGCGTTGTCGTTCCTTAGCCTTGTTTCCCCTTACCGTGCCGTTCCTTCCGTTACCCTTGCCTTCCCTTGCTTTCCCTTGCCTTTCTTTCCTTCCGTTACTCTTTCCTTGCCTTGCCGAGCACTGCTTAGCCTTGCGTTGTCGTGCATTAGCCTTGCCTCGCCTGACCGTGCATTGCCTTGCGTTACCCTTTCCTTGCCTTGCCGTGCATTGCCTAGCCTTGCGTTGTCGTGCATTAGCCTTGCCTCGCCTGACCGTGCCTTGCCTTGCGTTACCCTTTCCTTGCCTTGCCGTGCATTGCCTAGCCGTGCTTTTTCGTGCATTAGCGTTGCCTCGCCTGACCGTGCCTTGCCTTGCGTTACCCTTTCCTTGCCTTGCCGTGCATTGCCTAGTCCTGCGTTGTCGTGCCTTAGGCTTGTTTCCCCTTAACGTGCCGTTCCGTCCGTTGCCCTTGCCTACCCTTGCTTTCCCTTGCCTTCCTTGCCTTCCGTTACTCTTTACTTACCTTCCGTGCATTGCCTAGCCTTGCGTTGTCGTGCCTTAGCCTTGCGTCGCCTGACCGTGCCTTGCCTTGCGTTACCCTTTCTTTGCCTTGCCGTGCATTGCCTAGTCCTGCGTTGTCGTGCCTTAGCCTTGTTTCCCCGTACCGTGCCGTTCCTTCCGTTAGCCTTGCCTTCCCTTGCTTTCCCTTGCCTTTCTTTCCTTCCGTTACTCTTTCCTTGCCTAGCCGTGCACTGCCTAGCCGTGCGTTGTCGTGCTTAGCCTTGTTTCCCCTTGCTGTGCCGTTCCTTCCGTTACACTTGCCTTGCCTTTCTTTGCCTTGCCTTCCTTTCCTTCCGTTACTCTTTCCTTGCCTAGCCGTCCACTGCCTAGCCTTGCGTTGTCGTGCATTAGCCTTCCCTTGCCTCACCGTACCTTGCCTTGCGTTACCCTTTCCTTGCCTTGCCGTGCACTGCCTAGCCTTGCATTGTCGTGTCTTACCCTTGTTTCCCCTTGCCGTGCCGTGCCTTTTGTTACACTTTCCTTGCCTTGCTTTGCTATGCCTTCCTTTCCTTCCGTTACTCTTTCCTTGCCTAGCCGTGCATTGCCTAGCCTTGCGTTGTCGTGCATTAGCCTTGCCTCGCCTGACCGTGCCTTGCCTTGCGTTACCCTTTCCTTGCCTTGCCGTGCATTGCCTAGTCCTGAGTTGTCGTGCCTTAGCCTTGTTTCCGCTTACCGTGCCGTTCCTTCCTTTACCTTTGCCTTCCCTTGCCTTCCTTGCCTTCCGTTACTCTTTGCTTGCCTTCCGTGCATTGCCTAGCCTTGCGTTGTCCTGCCTTAGCCTTCCGTCGCCTGACCGTGCCTTGCCTTGCGTTACCCTTTCCTTGCCTTGCCGTGCATTGCCTAGTCCTGCGTTGTCGTGCCTTAGCCTTGTTTCCCCTTACCGTGCCGTTCCTTCCGTTACCCTTGCCTTCCCTTGCTTTCCCTTGCCTTTCTTTCCTTCCGTTACTCTTTCCTTGCCTTGCCGAGCACTGCCTAGCCTTGCGTTGTCGTGCATTAGCCTTGCCTCGCCTGACCGTGCCTTGCCTTGCGTTATGCTTTCCTTGCCTTGCCGTGCATTGCCTAGCCCTGCATTGTCGTGCATTAGCCTTGCCTTTCCTCACCGTGCCTTGCCTTGCGTTACCCTTTCCTTGCTTGGCCGTGCATTGCCTAGCCGTGCGTTGCCGTGCCTTACCCTTGTTTCCCCTTGCCGTGCCTTGCCTTTTGTTACACTTGCCTTGCCTTGGTTTGCCTTGCCTTCCTCTCCTTCCGTTACTCTTTCCTTGCCTAGCCGTGCATTGCCTAGCCTTGCGTTGTCGTGCATTAGCCTTGCCTCCCCTGACCGTGCCTTGCCTTGCGTTACCCTTTCTTTGCCTTGCCGTGCATTGCCTAGTCCTGCGTTGTCGTGCCTTAGCCTTGTTTCCCCTTACCGTTTCGTTCCTTCCGTTACCCTTGCCTTCCCTTGCTTTCCCTTGCCTTTCTTTCCTTCCGTTACTCTTTCCTTGCCTTGCCGAGCACTGCCTAGCCTTGCGTTGTCGTGCATTAGCCTTGCCTCGCCTGACCGTGCATTGCCTTGCGTTACCCTTTCCTTGCCTTGCCGTGCATTGCCTAGCCTTGCGTTGTCGTGCATTAGCCTTGCCTCGCCTGACCTTGCCTTGCCTTGCGTTACCCTTTCCTTGCCTTGCCGTGCATTGCCTAGCCGTGCTTTTTCGTGCATTAGCCTTGCCTCGCCTGACCGTGCCTTGCCTTGCGTTACCCTTTCCTTGCCTTGCCGTGCATTGCCTAATCCTGCGTTGTCGTGCCTTAGGCTTGTTTCCCCTTAACGTGCCGTTCCGTCCGTTGCCCTTGCCTACCCTTGCTTTCCCTTGCCTTCCTTGCCTTCCGTTACTCTTTACTTACATTCCGTGCATTGCCTAGCCTTGCGTTGTCGTGCCTTAGCCTTGCGTCGCCTGACCGTGCCTTGCCTTGCGTTACCCTTTCTTTGCCTTGCCGTGCATTGCCTAGTCCTGCGTTGTCGTGCCTTAGCCTTGTTTCCCCGTACCGTGCCGTTCCTTCCGTTAGCCTTGCCTTCCCTTGCTTTCCCTTGCCTTTCTTTCCGTCCGTTACTCTTTCCTTGCCTAGCCGTGCACTGCCTAGCCGTGCGTTGTCGTGCCTTAGCCTTGTTTCCCCTTGCTGTGCCGTTCCTTCCGTTACACTTGCCTTGCCTTTCTTTGCCTTGCCTTCCTTTCCTTCCGTTACTCTTTCCTTGCCTAGCCGTCCACTGCCTAGCCTTGCGTTGTCGTGCATTAGCCTTCCCTTGCCTCACCGTACCTTGCCTTGCGTTACCCTTTCCTTGCCTTGCCGTGCACTGCCTAGCCTTGCATTGTCGTGCCTTACCCTTGTTTCCCCTTGCCGTGCCGTGCCTTTTGTTACATTTGCCTTGCCTTGCTTTGCTATGCCTTCCTTTCCTTCCGTTACTCTTTCCTTGCCTAGCCGTGCATTGCCTAGCCTTGCGTTGTCGTGCATTAGCCTTGCCTCGCCTGACCGTGCCTTGCCTTCCGTTACCCTTTCCTTGCCTTGCCGTGCATTGCCTAGTCCTGAGTTGTCGTGCCTTAGCCTTGTTTCCGCTTACCGTGCCGTTCCTTCCTTTACCTTTGCCTTCCCTTGCCTTCCTTTCCTTCCGTTACTCTTTCCTTGCCTAGCCGTGCACTGCCTAGCCTTGCGTTGTCGTGCCTTAGCCTTGGCTCGCCTGACAGTGCCTTGCCTTGCGTTACCCTTTCCTTGCCTTGCCGTGCATTGCCTAGCCGAGCGTTGTCGTGCATTAGCCTTCCCTTGCCTCACCGTGCCTTGCTTTGCGTTACCCTTTCCTTGCCTTGCCATGCATTGCCTAGCCGTGCGTTGCCGTGCCTTACCCTTGTTTCCCCTTGCCGTGGCTTGCCTTTTGTTACACTTGCCTTGCCTTGCTTTGCCTTGCTTTCCTCTCCTTCCGTTACTCTTTCCTTGCCTAGCCGTGCACTGCCTAGACTTGCGTTGTCGTGCCTTAGCCTTGCCTCGCCTGACCGTGCCTTGCTTTGCGTTACCGTTTCCTTGCCTTGCCGTGCATTGCCTAGTCCTGCGTTGTCGTGCCTTAGCCTTGTTTCCCCTTACCGTGCCGTTGCTTCCGTTACCCTTTCCTTCCCTTGCTTTCCCTTGCCTTTCTTTCCTTCCGTTACTCTTTCCTTGCCTTGCCGAGCACTGCCTAGCCTTGCGTTGTCGTGCATTAGCCTTGCCTCGCCTGACCGTGCATTGCCTTGCGTTACCCTTTCCTTCCCTTGCCGTGCATTGCCTAGTCCTGAGTTGTCGTGCCTTAGCCTTGTTTCCGCTTACCGTGCCGTTCCTTCCTTTACCTTTGCCTTCCCTTGCCTTCCTTGCCTTCCGTTACTCTTTGCTTGCCTTCCGTGCATTGCCTAGCCTTGCGTTGTCCTGCCTTAGCCTTGCCTCGCCTGACCGTGCCTTGCCTTGCGTTACCCTTTCCTTGCCTTGCCGTGCATTGCCTAGTCCTGCGTTGTCGTGCCTTAGCCTTGTTTCCCCTTACCGTGCCGTTCCTTCCGTTACCCTTGCCTTCCCTTGCTTTGCCTTGCCTTCCTCTCCTTCCGTTACTCTTTCCTTGCCTAGCCGTGCATTGCCTAGCCTTGCGTTGTCGTGCATTAGCCTTGCCTCGCCTGACCGTTCCTTGCCTTGCGTTACCCTTTCTTTGCCTTGCCGTGCATTGCCTAGTCCTGCGTTGTCGTGCCTTAGCCTTGTTTCCCCTTACCGTGCCGTTCCTTCCGTTACCCTTGCCTTCCCTTGCTTTCCCTTGCCTTTCTTTCCTTCCGTTACTCTTTCATTGCCTTGCCGAGCACTGCCTAGCCTTGCGTTGTCGTGCATTAGCCTTGCCTCGCCTGACCGTGCCTTGCCTTGCGTTATGCTTTCCTTGCCTTGCCGTGCATTGCCTAGCCCTGCATTGTCGTGCATTAGCCTTGCCTTTCCTCACCGTGCCTTGCCTTGCGTTACCCTTTCCTTGCTTGGCCGTGCATTGCCTAGCCGTGCGTTGCCGTGCCTTACCCTTGTTTCCCCTTGCCGTGCCTTGCCTTTTGTTACACTTGCCTTGCCTTGCTTTGCCTTGCCTTCCTCTCCTTCCGTTACTCTTTCCTTGCCTAGCCGTGCATTGCCTAGCCTTGCGTTGTCGTGCATTAGCCTTGCCTCGCCTGACCGTGCCTTGCCTTGCGTTACCCTTTCCTTGCCTTGCCGTGCATTGCCTAGTCCTGCGTTGTCGTTCCTTAGCCTTGTTTCCCCTTACCGTGCCGTTCCTTCCCTTACCCTTGCCTTCCCTTGCTTTCCCTTGCCTTTCTTTCCTTCCGTTACTCTTTCCTTGCCTTGCCGAGCACTGCCTAGCCTTGCGTTGTCGTGCATTAGCCTTGCCTCGCCTGACCGTGCATTGCCTTGCGTTACCCTTTCCTTGCCTTGCCGTGCATTGCCTAGCCTTGCGTTGTCTTGCATTAGCCTTGCCTCGCCTGACCGTGCCTTGCCTTGCGTTACCCTTTCCTTGCCTTGCCGTGCATTGCCTAGCCGTGCTTTTTCGTGCATTAGCGTTGCCTCGCCTGACCGTGCCTTGCCTTGCGTTACCCTTTCCTTGCCTTGCCGTGCATTGCCTAGTCCTGCGTTGTCGTGCCTTAGGCTTGTTTCCCCTTAACGTGCCGTTCCGTCCGTTGCCCTTGCCTACCCTTGCTTTCCCTTGCCTTCCTTGCCTTCCGTTACTCTTTACTTACCTTCCGTGCATTGCCTAGCCTTGCGTTGTCGTGCCTTAGCCTTGCGTCGCCTGACCGTGCCTTGCCTTGCGTTACCCTTTCTTTGCCTTGCCGTGCATTGCCTAGTCCTGCGTTGTCGTGCCTTAGCCTTGTTTCCCCGTACCGTGCCGTTCCTTCCGTTAGCCTTGCCTTCCCTTGCTTTCCCTTGCCTTTCTTTCCTTCCGTTACTCTTTCCTTGCCTAGCCGTGCACTGCCTAGCCGTGCGTTGTCGTGCTTAGCCTTGTTTCCCCTTGCTGTGCCGTTCCTTCCGTTACACTTGCCTTGCCTTCTTTGCCTTGCCTTCCTTTCCTTCCGTTTCTCTTTCCTTGCCTAGCCGTGCACTGCCTAGCCTTGCGTTGTCGTGCATTAGCCTTCCCTTGCCTCACCGTACCTTGCCTTGCGTTACCCTTTCCTTGCCTTGCCGTGCACTGCCTAGCCTTGCATTGTCGTGTCTTACCCTTGTTTCCCCTTGCCGTGCCGTGCCTTTTGTTACACTTGCCTTGCCTTGCTTTGCTATGCCTTCCTTTCCTTCCGTTACTCTTTCCTTGCCTAGCCGTGCATTGCCTAGCCTTGCGTTGTCGTGCATTAGCCTTGCCTCGCCTGACCGTGCCTTGCCTTGCGTTACCCTTTCCTTGCCTTGCCGTGCATTGCCTAGTCCTGAGTTGTCGTGCCTTAGCCTTGTTTCCGCTTACCGTGCCGTTCCTTCCTTTACCTTTGCCTTCCCTTGTCTTCCTTGCCTTCCGTTACTCTTTGCTTGCCTTCCGTGCATTGCCTAGCCTTGCGTTGTCCTGCCTTAGCCTTGCCTCGCCTGACCGTGCCTTGCCTTGCGTTACCCTTTCCTTGCCTTGCCGTGCATTGCCTAGTCCTGCGTTGTCGTGCCTTAGCCTTGTTTCCCCTTACCGTGCCGTTCCTTCCGTTACCCTTGCCTTCCCTTGCTTTCCCTTGCCTTTCTTTCCTTCCGTTACTCTTTCCTTGCCTTGCCGAGCACTGCCTAGCCTTGCGTTGTCGTGCATTAGCCTTGCCTCGCCTGACCGTGCCTTGCCTTGCGTTATGCTTTCCTTGCCTTGCCGTGCATTGCCTAGCCCTGCATTGTCGTGCATTAGCCTTGCCTTTCCTCACCGTGCCTTGCCTTGCGTTACCCTTTCCTTGCTTGGCCGTGCATTGCCTAGCCGTGCGTTGCCGTGCCTTACCCTTGTTTCCCCTTGCCGTGCCTTGCCTTTTGTTACACTTGCCTTGCCTTGGTTTGCCTTGCCTTCCTCTCCTTCCGTTACTCTTTCCTTGCCTAGCCGTGCATTGCCTAGCCTTGCGTTGTCGTGCATTAGCCTTGCCTCACCTGACCGTGCCTTGCCTTGCGTTACCCTTTCTTTGCCTTGCCGTGCATTGCCTAGTCCTGCGTTGTCGTGCCTTAGCCTTGTTTCCCCTTACCGTTTCGTTCCTTCCGTTACCCTTGCCTTCCCTTGCTTTCCCTTGCCTTTCTTTCCTTCCGTTACTCTTTCCTTGCCTTGCCGAGCACTGCCTAGCCTTGCGTTGTCGTGCATTAGCCTTGCCTCGCCTGACCGTGCATTGCCTTGCGTTACCCTTTCCTTGCCTTGCCGTGCATTGCCTAGCCTTGCGTTGTCGTGCATTAGCCTTGCCTCGCCTGACCGTGCCTTGCCTTGCGTTACCCTTTCCTTGCCTTGCCGTGCATTGCCTAGCCGTGCTTTTTCGTGCATTAGCGTTGCCTCGCCTGACCGTGCATTGCCTTGCGTTACCCTTTCCTTGCCTTTGCCTGCATTGCCTAGCCGTGCTTTTTCGTGCATTAGCCTTGCCTCCCCTGACCTTGCCTTGCCTTGCGTTACCCTTTCCTTGCCTTGCCGTGCATTGCCTAGCCGTGCTTTTTCGTGCATTAGCGTTGCCTCGCCTGACCGTGCCTTACCTTGCGTTACCCTTTCCTTGCCTTGCCGTGCATTGCCTAGTACTGCGTTGTCGTGCCTTAGGCTTGCTTCCCCTTAACGTGCCGTTCCGTCCGTTGCCCTTGCCTACCCTTGCTTTCCCTTGCCTTCCTTGCCTTCCGTTACTCTTTACTTACATTCCGTGCATTGCCTAGCCTTGCGTTGTCGTGCCTTAGCCTTGCGTCGCCTGACCGTGCCTTGCCTTGCGTTACCCTTTCTTTGCCTTGCCGTGCATTGCCTAGTCCTGCGTTGACGTGCCTTAGCCTTGTTTCCCCGTACCGTGCCATTCCTTCCGTTAGCCTTGCCTTCCCTTGCTTTCCCTTGCCTTTCTTTCCTTCCGTTACTCTTTCCTTGCCTAGCCGTGCACTGCCTAGCCGTGCGTTGTCGTGCCTTAGCCTTGTTTCCCCTTGCTGTGCCGTTCCTTCCGATACACTTGCCTTGCCTTTCTTTGCCTTGCCTTTCGTTCCTTCCGTTACTCTTTCCTTGCCTAGCCGTGCACTGCCTAGCCTTGCCTTGTCGTGCATTAGCCTTCCCTTGCCTCACCGTACCTTGCCTTGCGTTACCCTTTCCTTGCCTTGCCGTGCACTGCCTAGCCTTGCGTTGTCGTGCCTTACCCTTGTTTCCCCTTGCCGTGCCGTGCCTTTTGTTACACTTGCCTTGCCTTGCTTTGCTTTGCCTTCCTTTCCTTCCGTTACTCTTTCCTTGCCTAGCCGTGCATTGCCTAGCCTTGCGTTGTCGTGCATTAGCCTTGCCTCGCCTGACCGTGCCTTGCCTTGCGTTACCCTTTCCTTCCCTTGCCGTGCATTGCCTAGCCGTGCGTTGTCTTGCCTTAGCCTTGTTTCCCCTTGCTGTGCCGTTTCTTCCGTTACACTTGCCTTGCCTTACTTTGCCTTGCCTTCCTTTCCTTCCGTTACCCTTTCCTTGCCTTGCCGTGCATTGCCTAGCCTTGCGTTGTCGTGCCTTAGCCTTGGCTCGCCTGACAGTGCCTTCCCTTGCGTTACCCCTTCCTTGCCTTGCCGTGCATTGCCTAGCCGAGCGTTTTCGTGCATTAGCCTTCCCTTGCCTCACCGTGCCTTGCTTTGCGTTACCCTTTCCTTGCCTTGCCATGCATTGCCTAGCCGTGCGTTGCCGTGCCTTACCCTTGTTTCCCCTTGCCGTGGCTTGCCTTTTGTTACACTTGCCTTGCCTTGCTTTGCCTTGCTTTCCTCTCCTTCCGTTACTCTTTGCTTGCCTTCCGTGCATTGCCTAGCCTTGCGTTGTCGTGCCTTAGCCTTGCCTCGCCTGACCGTGCCTTGCTTTGCGTTACCCTTTCCTTGCCTTGCCGTGCATTGCCTAGTCCTGCGTTGTCGTGCCTTAGCCTTGTTTCCCCTTACCGTGCCGTTGCCTCCGTTACCATTTCCTTCCATTGCTTTCCCTTGCCTTTCTTTCCTTCCGTTACTCTTTCCTTGCCTTGCCGAGCACTGCCTAGCCTTGCGTTGTCGTGCATTAGCCTTGCCTCGCCTGACCGTGCATTGCCTTGCGTTACCCTTTCCTTCCCTTGCCGTGCATTGCCTAGTCCTGAGTTGTCGTGCCTTAGCCTTGTTTCCGCTTACCGTGCCGTTCCTTCCTTTACCTTTGCCTTCCTTTGCCTTCCTTGCCTTCCGTTACTCTTTGCTTGCCTTCCGTGCATTGCCTAGCCTTGCGTTGTCCTGCCTTGGCCTTGCCTCGCCTGACCGTACCTTGCCTTGCGTTACCCTTTCCTTGCCTTGCCGTGCATTGCCTAGTCCTGCGTTGTCGTGCCTTAGCCTTGTTTCCCCTTACCGTGCCGTTCCTTCCGTTACCCTTGCCTTCCCTTGCTTTCCCTTGCCTTTCTTTCCTTCCGTTACTCTTTCCTTGCCTTGCCGAGCACGGCCTAGCCTTGCGTTGTCGTGCATTAGCCTTGCCTCGCCTGACCGTGCCTTGCCTTGCGTTATGCTTTCCTTGCCTTGCCGTGCATTGCCTAGCCCTGCATTGTCGTGCATTAGCCTTGCCTTTCCTCACCGTGCCTTGCCTTGCGTTACCCTTTCCTTGCTTGGCCGTGCATTGCCTAGCCGTGCGTTGCCGTGCCTTACCCTTGTTTCCCGTTGCCGTGGCTTGCCTTTTGTTACACTTGCCTTGTCTTGCTTTGCCTTGCCTTCCTCTCCTTCCGTTACTCTTTCCTTGCCTAGCCGTGCATTGCCTAGCCTTGCGTTGTCGTGCATTAGCCTTGCCTCGCCTGACCGTTCCTTGCCTTGCGTTACCCTTTCTTTGCCTTGCCGTGCATTGCCTAGTCCTGCGTTGTCGTGCCTTAGCCTTGTTTCCCCTTACCGTGCCGTTCCTTCCGTTACCCTTGCCTACCCTTGCTTTCCCTTGCCTTCCTTGCCTTCCGTTACTCTTTACTTACCTTCCGTGCATTGCCTAGCCTTGCGTTGTCGTGCCTTAGCCTTGCGTCGCCTGACCGTGCCTTGCCTTGCGTTACCCTTTCTTTGCCTTGCCGTGCATTGCCTAGTCCTGCGTTGTCGTGCCTTAGCCTTGTTTCCCCGTACCGTGCCGTTCCTTCCGTTAGACTTGCCTTCCCTTGCTTTCCCTAGCCTTTCTTTCCTTCCGTTACTCTTTCCTTGCCTAGCCGTGCACTGCCTAGCCGTGCGTTGTCGTGCCTTAGCCTTGTTTCCCCTTGCTGTGCCGTTCCTTCCGTTACACTTGCCTTGCCTTTCTTTGCCTTGCCTTCCTTTCCTTCCGTTACTCTTTCCTTACCTAGCCGTCCACTGCCTAGCCTTGCGTTGTCGTGCATTAGCCTTCCCTTGCCTCACCATACCTTGCCTTGCGTTACCCTTTCCTTGCCTTGCCGTGCACTGCCTAGCCTTGCGTTGTCGTGCCTTACCCTTGTTTCCCCTTGCCGTGCCGTGCCTTTTGTTACACTTGCCTTGCCTTGCTTTGCTATGCCTTCCTTTCCTTCCGTTACTCTTTCCTTGCCTAGCCGTGCATTGCCTAGCCTTGCGTTGTCGTGCATTAGCCTTGCCTCGCCTGACCGTGCCTTGCCTTGCGTTACCCTTTCCTTCCCTTGCCGTGCATTGCCTAGCCGTGCGTTGTCTTGCCTTAGCCTTGTTTCCCCTTGCTGTGCCGTTTCTTCCGTTACACTTGCCTTGCCTTACTTTGCCTTGCCTTCCTTTCCTTCCCTTTCCTTGCCTAGCCGTGCACTGCCTAGCCTTGCGTTGTCGTGCCTTAGCCTTGGCTCGCCTGACCGTGCCTTCCCTTGCGTTACCCTTTCCTTGCCTTGCCGTGCATTGCCTAGCCGAGCGTTGTCGTGCATTAGCCTTCCCTTGCCACACCGTGCCTTGCTTTGCGTTACCCTTTCTTTGCTTTGCCGTGCATTGCCTAGTCCTGCGTTGTCGTGCCTTAGCCTTGTTTCCCCTTACCGTGCCGTTCCTTCCGTTACCCTTGCCTTCCCTTGCTTTCCCTTGCCTTTCTTTCCTTCCGTTACTCTTTCCTTGCCTTGCCGAGCACTGCCTAGCCTTGCGTTGTCGTGCATTAGCCTTGCCTCGCCTGACCGTGCATTGCCTTGCGTTACCCTTTCCTTGCCTTGCCGTGCATTGCCTAGCCTTGCGTTGTCGTGCATTAGCCTTGCCTCACCTGACCGTGCCTTGCCTTGCGTTACCCTTTCCTTGCCTTGCCGTGCATTGCCTAGCCGTGCTTTTTCGTGCATTAGCGTTGCCTCGCCTGACCGTGCCTTGCCTTGCGTTACCCTTTCCTTGCCTTGCCGTGCATTGCCTAGTCCTGCGTTGTCGTGCCTTAGCCTTGTTTCCCCTTACCGTGCCGTTGCTTCCGTTACCCTTTCCTTCCCTTGCTTTCCCGTCCCTTTCTTTCCTTCCGTTACTCTTTCCTTGCCTTGCCGAGCACTGCCTAGCCTTGCGTTGTCGTGCATTAGCCTTGCCTCGCCTGACCGTGCATTGCCTTGCGTTACCCTTTCCTTCCCTTGCCGTGCATTGCCTAGTCCTGAGTTGTCGTGCCTTAGCCTTGTTTCCGCTTACCGTGCCGTTCCTTCCGTTACCCTTGCCTTCCCTTGCTTTCCCTTGCCTTTCTTTCCTTCCGTTACTCTTTCCTTGCCTTGCCGAGCACGGCCTAGCCTTGCGTTGTCGTGCATTAGCCTTGCCTCGCCTGACCGTGCCTTGCCTTGCGTTATGCTTTCCTTGCCTTGCCGTGCATTGCCTAGCCCTGCATTGTCGTGCATTAGCCTTGCCTTTCCTCACCGTGCCTTGCCTTGCGTTACCCTTTCCTTGCTTGGCCGTGCATTGCCTAGCCGTGCGTTGCCGTGCCTTACCCTTGTTTCCCGTTGCCGTGGCTTGCCTTTTGTTACACTTGCCTTGCCTTGCTTTGCCTTGCCTTCCTCTCCTTCCGTTACTCTTTCCTTGCCTAGCCGTGCATTGCCTAGCCTTGCGTTGTCGTGCATTAGCCTTGCCTCGCCTGACCGTTCCTTGCCTTGCGTTACCCTTTCTTTGCCTTGCCGTGCATTGCCTAGTCCTGCGTTGTCGTGCCTTAGCCTTGTTTCCCCTTACCGTGCCGTTCCTTCCGTTACCCTTGCCTACCCTTGCTTTCCCTTGCCTTCCTTGCCTTCCGTTACTCTTTACTTACCTTCCGTGCATTGCCTAGCCTTGCGTTGTCGTGCCTTAGCCTTGCGTCGCCTGACCGTGCCTTGCCTTGCGTTACCCTTTCTTTGCCTTGCCGTGCATTGCCTAGTCCTGCGTTGTCGTGCCTTAGCCTTGTTTCCCCGTACCGTGCCGTTCCTTCCGTTAGCCTTGCCTTCCCTTGCTTTCCCTAGCCTTTCTTTCCTTCCGTTACTCTTTCCTTGCCTAGCCGTGCACTGCCTAGCCGTGCGTTGTCGTGCCTTAGCCTTGTTTCCCCTTGCTGTGCCGTTCCTTCCGTTACACTTGCCTTGCCTTTCTTTGCCTTGCCTTCCTTTCCTTCCGTTACTCTTTCCTTACCTAGCCGTCCACTGCCTAGCCTTGCGTTGTCGTGCATTAGCCTTCCCTTGCCTCACCGTACCTTGCCTTGCGTTACCCTTTCCTTGCCTTGCCGTGCACTGCCTAGCCTTGCATTGTCGTGCCTTACCCTTGTTTCCCCTTGCCGTGCCGTGCCTTTTGTTACACTTGCCTTGCCTTGCTTTGCTATGCCTTCCTTTCCTTCCGTTACTCATTCCTTGCCTAGCCGTGCATTGCCTAGCCTTGCGTTGTCGTGCATTAGCCTTGCCTCGCCTGACCGTGCCTTGCCTTGCATTACCCTTTCCTTCCCTTGCCGTGCATTGCCTAGCCGTGCGTTGTCTTGCCTTAGCCTTGTTTCCCCTTTCTGTGCCGTTACTTCCGTTACACTTGCCTTGCCTTACTTTGCCTTGCCTTCCTTTCCTTCCCTTTCCTTGCCTAGCCGTGCACTGCCTAGCCTTGCGTTGTCGTGCCTTAGCCTTGGCTCGCCTGACCGTGCCTTCCCTTGCGTTACCCTTTCCTTGCATTGCCGTGCATTGCCTAGCCGAGCGTTGTCGTGCATTAGCCTTCCCTTGCCACACCGTGCCTTGCTTTGCGTTACCCTTTCTTTGCTTTGCCGTGCATTGCCTAGTCCTGCGTTGTCGTGCCTTAGCCTTGTTTCCCCTTACCGTGCCGTTCCTTCCGTTACCCTTGCCTTCCCTTGCTTTCCCTTGCCTTTCTTTCCTTCCGTTACTCTTTCCTTGCCTTGCCGAGCACTGCCTAACCTTGCGTTGTCGTGCATTAGCCTTGCCTCGCCTGACCGTGCATTGCCTTGCGTTACCCTTTCCTTGCCTTGCCGTGCATTGCCTAGCCTTGCGTTGTCGTGCATTAGCCTTGCCTCACCTGACCGTGCCTTGCCTTGCGTTACCCTTTCCTTGCCTTGCCGTGCATTGCCTAGCCGTGCGTTGTCGTGCATTAGCCTTGCCTCGCCTGACCGTGCCTTGCCTTGCGTTACCGTTTCCTTGCCTTGCCGTGCATTGCCTAGTCCTGCGTTGTCGTGCCTTAGCCTTGTTTCCCCTTACCGTGCCGTTCCTTCCGTTACCCTTGCCTTCCCTTGCTTTCCCTTGCCTTTCTTTCCTTCCGTTACTCTTTCCTTGCCTTGCCGAGCACTGCCTAGCCTTGCGTTGTCGTGCATTAGCCTTGCCTCGCCTGACCGTGCCTTGCCTTGCGTTATGCTTTCCTTGCCTTGCCGTGCATTGCCTAGCCCTGCATTGTCGTGCATTAGCCTTGCCTTTCCTCACCGTGCCTTGCCTTGCGTTACCCTTTCCTTGCCTAGCCGTGCATTGCCTAGCCTTGCGTTGTCGTGCATTAGCCTTGCCTCGCCTGACCGTGCCTTGCCTTGCGTTACCCTTTCTTTGCCTTGCCGTGCATTGCCTAGTCCTGCGTTGTCGTGCCTTAGCCTTGTTTCCCCTTACCGTGCCGTTCCTTCCGTTACCCTTGCCTTCCCTTGCTTTCCCTTGCCTTTCTTTCCTTCCGTTACTCTTTCCTTGCCTTGCCGAGCACTGCCTAGCCTTGCGTTGTCGTGCATTAGCCTTGCCTCGCCTGACCGTGCATTGCCTTGCGTTACCCTTTCCTTGCCTTGCCGTGCATTGCCTAGCCTTGCGTTGTCTTGCATTAGCCTTGCCTCGCCTGACCGTGCCTTGCCTTGCGTTACCCTTTCCTTGCCTTGCCGTGCATTGCCTAGCCGTGCTTTTTCGTGCATTAGCGTTGCCTCGCCTGACCGTGCCTTGCCTTGCGTTACCCTTTCCTTGCCTTGCCGTGCATTGCCTAGTCCTGCGTTGTCGTGCCTTAGGCTTGTTTCCCCTTAACGTGCCGTTCCGTCCGTTACCCTTGCCTTGCCTTGCTTTCCCTTGCCTTCCTTGCCTTCCGTTACTCTTTGCTTGCCTTCCGTGCATTGCCTAGCCTTGCGTTGTCGTGCCTTAGCCTTGCCTCGCCTGACCGTGCCTTGCCTTGCGTTACCCTTTCTTTGCCTTGCCGTGCATTGCCTAGTCCTGCGTTGTCGTGCCTTAGCCTTGTTTCCCCGTACCGTGCCGTTCCTTCCGTTAGCCTTGCCTTCCCTTGCTTTCCCTTGCCTTTCTTTCCTTCCGTTACTCTTTCCTTGCCTAGCCGTGCACTGCCTAGCCGTGCGTTGTCGTGCTTAGCCTTGTTTCCCCTTGCTGTGCCGTGCCTTTCGTTACACTTGCCTTGCCTTGCTTTGCCTTGCCTTCCTTTCCTTCGGTTTCTCTTTCCTTGCCTAGCCGTGCACTGCCTAGCCTTGCGTTGTCGTGCATTAGCCTTGCCTCGCCTCACCGTGCCTTGCCTTGCGTTACCCTTTCCTTGCCTTGCCGTGCACTGCCTAGCCTTGCATTGTCGTGTCTTACCCTTGTTTCCCCTTGCCGTGCCGTGCCTTTTGTTACACTTGCCTTGCCTTGCTTTGCTATGCCTTCCTTTCCTTCCGTTACTCTTTCCTTGCCTAGCCGTGCATTGCCTAGCCTTGCGTTGTCGTGCATTAGCCTTGCCTCGCCTGACCGTGCCTTGCCTTGCGTTACCCTTTCCTTGCCTTGCCGTGCATTGCCTAGTCCTGAGTTGTCGTGCCTTAGCCTTGTTTCCGCTTACCGTGCCGTTCCTTCCTTTACCTTTGCCTTCCCTTGTCTTCCTTGCCTTCCGTTACTCTTTGCTTGCCTTCCGTGCATTGCCTAGCCTTGCGTTGTCCTGCCTTAGCCTTGCCTCGCCTGACCGTGCCTTGCCTTGCGTTACCCTTTCCTTGCCTTGCCGTGCATTGCCTAGTCCTGCGTTGTCGTGCCTTAGCCTTGTTTCCCCTTACCGTGCCGTTCCTTCCGTTACCCTTGCCTTCCCTTGCTTTCCCTTGCCTTTCTTTCCTTCCGTTACTCTTTCCTTGCCTTGCCGAGCACTGCCTAGCCTTGCGTTGTCGTGCATTAGCCTTGCCTCGCCTGACCGTGCCTTGCCTTGCGTTATGCTTTCCTTGCCTTGCCGTGCATTGCCTAGCCCTGCATTGTCGTGCATTAGCCTTGCCTTTCCTCACCGTGCCTTGCCTTGCGTTACCCTTTCCTTGCTTGGCCGTGCATTGCCTAGCCGTGCGTTGCCGTGCCTTACCCTTGTTTCCCCTTGCCGTGCCTTGCCTTTTGTTACACTTGCCTTGCCTTGGTTTGCCTTGCCTTCCTCTCCTTCCGTTACTCTTTCCTTGCCTAGCCGTGCATTGCCTAGCCTTGCGTTGTCGTGCATTAGCCTTGCCTCCCCTGACCGTGCCTTGCCTTCCGTTACCCTTTCTTTGCCTTGCCGTGCATTGCCTAGTCCTGCGTTGTCGTGCCTTAGCCTTGTTTCCCCTTACCGTTTCGTTCCTTCCGTTACCCTTGCCTTCCCTTGCTTTCCCTTGCCTTTCTTTCCTTCCGTTACTCTTTCCTTGCCTTGCCGAGCACTGCCTAGCCTTGCGTTGTCGTGCATTAGCCTTGCCTCGCCTGACCGTGCATTGCCTTGCGTTACCCTTTCCTTGCCTTGCCGTGCATTGCCTAGCCTTGCGTTGTCGTGCATTAGCCTTGCCTCGCCTGACCGTGCCTTGCCTTGCGTTACCCTTTCCTTGCCTTGCCGTGCATTGCCTAGCCGTGCTTTTTCGTGCATTAGCCTTGCCTCGCCTGACCGTGCATTGCCTTGCGTTACCCTTTCCTTGCCTTGCCGTGCATTGCCTAGCCTTGCGTTGTCGTGCATTAGCCTTGCCTCCCCTGACCGTGCCTTGCCTTGCGTTACCCTTTCCTTGCCTTGCCGTGCATTGCCTAGCCGTGCTTTTTCGTGCATTAGCGTTGCCTCGCCTGACCGTGCCTTACCTTGCGTTACCCTTTCCTTGCCTTGCCGTGCATTGCCTAGTCCTGCGTTGTCGTGCCTTAGGCTTGTTTCCCCTTAACGTGCCGTTCCGTCCGTTGCCCTTGCCTACCCTTGCTTTCCCTTGCCTTCCTTGCCTTCCGTTACTCTTTACTTACATTCCGTGCATTGCCTAGCCTTGCGTTGTCGTGCCTTAGCCTTGCGTCGCCTGACCGTGCCTTGCCTTGCGTTACCCTTTCTTTGCCTTGCCGTGCATTGCCTAGTCCTGCGTTGTCGTGCCTTAGCCTTGTTTCCCCTTACCGTGCCATTCCTTCCGTTACCCTTGCCTTCCCTTGCTTTCCCTTGCCTTTCTTTCCTTCCGTTACTCTTTCCTTGCCTAGCCGTGCACTGCCTAGCCGTGCGTTGTCGTGCCTTAGCCTTGTTTCCCCTTGCTGTGCCGTTCCTTCCGTTACACTTGCCTTGCCTTTCTTTGCCTTGCCTTCCTTTCCTTCCGTTACTCTTTCCTTGCCTAGCCGTGCATTGCCTAGCCTTGCGTTGTCGTGCATTAGCCTTGCCTTGCCTCACCGTGCCTTGCCTTGCGTTACTCTTTCCTTGCCTAGCCGTGCATTGCCTAGCCTTGCGTTGTCGTGCCTTAGCCTTGTTTCCCCTTGCCGTGCCTTGCCTTTTGTTACACTTGCCTTGCCTTGCTTTGCTTTGCCTTCCTTTCCTTCCGTTACTCTTTCCTTGCCTAGCCGTGCATTGCCTAGCCTTGCGTTGTCGTGCATTAGCCTTGCCTCGCCTGACCGTGCCTTGCCTTGCGTTACCCTTTCCTTCCCTTGCCGTGCATTGCCTAGCCGTGCGTTGTCTTGCCTTAGCCTTGTTTCCCCTTGCTGTGCCGTTTCTTCCGTTACACTTGCCTTGCCTTACTTTGCCTTGCCTTCCTTTCCTTCCGTTACTCTTTCCTTGCCTAGCCGTGCACTGCCTAGCCTTGCGTTGTCGTGCATTAGCCTTGCCTCGCCTGACCGTGCCTTGCCTTGCGTTACCCCTTCCTTGCCTTGCCGTGCATTGCCTAGCCGAGCGTTGTCGTGCATTAGCCTTCCCTTGCCTCACCGTGCCTTGCTTTGCGTTACCCTTTCCTTGCCTTGCCATGCATTGCCTAGCCGTGCGTTGCCGTGCCTTACCCTTGTTTCCCCTTGCCGTGGCTTGCCTTTTGTTACACTTGCCTTGCCTTGCTTTGCCTTGCTTTCCTCTCCTTCCGTTACTCTTTCCTTGCCTAGCCGTGCACTGCCTAGCCTTGCGTTGTCGTGCCTTAGCCTTGCCTCGCCTGACCGTGCCTTGCTTTGCGTTACCCTTTCCTTGCCTTGCCGTGCATTGCCTAGCCGTGCGTTGTCGTGCCTTAGCCTTGTTTCCCCTTACCGTGCCGTTGCTTCCGTTACCCTTTCCTTCCCTTGCTTTCCCTTGCCTTTCTTCCCTTCCGTTACTCTTTCCTTGCCTTGCCGAGCACTGCCTAGGCTTGCGTTGTCGTGCATTAGCCTTGCCTCGCCTGACCGTGCATTGCCTTGCGTTACCCTTTCCTTGCCTTGCCGTGCATTGCCTAGTCCTGAGTTGTCGTGCCTTAGCCTTGTTTCCGCTTACCGTGCCGTTCCTTCCTTTACCTTTGCCTTCCCTTGCCTTCCTTGCCTTCCGTTACTCTTTGCTTGCCTTCCGTGCATTGCCTAGCCTTGCGTTGTCCTGCCTTGGCCTTGCCTCGCCTGACCGTACCTTGCCTTGCGTTACCCTTTCCTTGCCTTGCCGTGCATTGCCTAGTCCTGCGTTGTCGTGCCTTAGCCTTGTTTCCCCTTACCGTGCCGTTCCTTCCGTTACCCTTGCCTTCCCTTGCTTTCCCTTGCCTTTCTTTCCTTCCGTTACTCTTTCCTTGCCTTGCCGAGCACGGCCTAGCCTTGCGTTGTCGTGCATTAGCCTTGCCTCGCCTGACCGTGCCTTGCCTTGCGTTATGCTTTCCTTGCCTTGCCGTGCATTGCCTAGCCCTGCATTGTCGTGCATTAGCCTTGCCTTTCCTCACCGTGCCTTGCCTTGCGTTACCCTTTCCTTGCTTGGCCGTGCATTGCCTAGCCGTGCGTTGCCGTGCCTTACCCTTGTTTCCCGTTGCCGTGGCTTGCCTTTTGTTACACTTGCCTTGTCTTGCTTTGCCTTGCCTTCCTCTCCTTCCGTTACTCTTTCCTTGCCTAGCCGTGCATTGCCTAGCCTTGCGTTGTCGTGCATTAGCCTTGCCTCGCCTGACCGTTCCTTGCCTTGCGTTACCCTTTCTTTGCCTTGCCGTGCATTGCCTAGTCCTGCGTTGTCGTGCCTTAGCCTTGTTTCCCCTTACAGTGCCGTTCCTTCCGTTACCCTTGCCTACCCTTGCTTTCCCTTGCCTTCCTTGCCTTCCGTTACTCTTTACTTACCTTCCGTGCATTGCCTAGCCTTGCGTTGTCGTGCCTTAGCCTTGCGTCGCCTGACCGTGCCTTGCCTTGCGTTACCCTTTCTTTGCCTTGCCGTGCATTGCCTAGTCCTGCGTTGTCGTGCCTTAGCCTTGTTTCCCCGTACCGTGCCGTTCCTTCCGTTAGACTTGCCTTCCCTTGCTTTCCCTTGCCTTTCTTTCCTTCCGTTACTCTTTCCTTGCCTAGCCGTGCACTGCCTAGCCGTGCGTTGTCGTGCCTTAGCCTTGTTTCCCCTTGCTGTGCCGTTCCTTCCGTTACACTTGCCTTGCCTTTCTTTGCCTTGCCTTCCTTTCCTTCCGTTACTCTTTCCTTGCCTAGCCGTGCACTGCCTAGCCTTGCGTTGTCGTGCATTAGCCTTCCCTAGCCTCACCGTACCTTGCCTTGCGTTACCCTTTCCTTGCCTTGCCGTGCACTGCCTAGCCTTGCGTTGTCGTGCCTTACCCTTGTTTCCCCTTGCCGTGCCGTGCCTTTTGTTACACTTGCCTTGCCTTGCTTTGCTTTGCCTTCCTTTCCTTCCGTTACTCTTTCCTTGCCTAGCCGTGCATTGCCTAGCCTTGCGTTGTCGTGCATTAGCCTTGCCTCGCCTGACCGTGCCTTGCCTTGCGTTACCCTTTCCTTCCCTTGCCGTGCATTGCCTAGCCGTGCGTTGTCTTGCCTTAGCCTTGTTTCCCCTTGCTGTGCCGTTTCTTCCGTTACACTTGCCTTGCCTTACTTTGCCTTGCCTTCCTTTCCTTCCCTTTCCTTGCCTAGCCGTGCACTGCCTAGCCTTGCGTTGTCGTGCCTTAGCCTTGGCTCGCCTGACCGTGCCTTGCCTTGCGTTACCCTTTCCTTGCCTTGCCGTGCATTGCCTAGCCGAGCGTTGTCGTGCATTAGCCTTCCCTTGCCACACCGTGCCTTGCTTTGCGTTACCCTTTCTTTGCTTTCCGTGCATTGCCTAGTCCTGCGTTGTCGTGCCTTAGCCTTGTTTCCCCTTACCGTGCCGTTCCTTCCGTTACCCTTGCCTTCCCTTGCTTTCCCTTGCCTTTCTTTCCTTCCGTTACTCTTTCCTTGCCTTGCCGAGCACTGCCTAGCCTGCGTTGTCGTGCATTAGCCTTGCCTCGCCTGACCGTGCATTGCCTTGCGTTACCCTTTCCTTGCCTTGCCGTGCATTGCCTAGCCTTGCGTTGTCGTGCATTAGCCTTGCCTCACCTGACCGTGCCTTGCCTTGCGTTACCCTTTCCTTGCCTTGCCGTGCATTGCCTAGCCGTGCTTTTTCGTGCATTAGCGTTGCCTCGCCTGACCGTGCCTTGCCTTGCGTTACCCTTTCCTTGCCTTGCCGTGCATTGCCTAGTCCTGCGTTGTCGTGCCTTAGCCTTGTTTCCCCTTACCGTGCCGTTGCTTCCGTTACCCTTGCCTTCCCTTGCTTTCCCGTGCCTTTCTTTCCTTCCGTTACTCTTTCCTTGCCTTGCCGAGCACTGCCTAGCCTTGCGTTGTCGTGCATTAGCCTTGCCTCGCCTGACCGTGCATTGCCTTGCGTTACCCTTTCCTTGCCTTGCCGTGCATTGCCTAGTCCTGCGTTGTCGTGCCTTAGCCTTGTTTCCCCTTACCGTGCCGTTCCTTCCGTTACTCTTTCCTTGCCTTGCCGAGCACTGCCTAGCCTTGCGTTGTCGTGCATTAGCCTTGCCTCGCCTGACCGTGCCTTGCCTTGCGTTATGCTTTCCTTGCCTTGCCGTGCATTGCCTAGCCCTGCATTGTCGTGCATTAGCCTTGCCTTTCCTCACCGTGCCTTGCCTTGCGTTACCCTTTCCTTGCTTGGCCGTGCATTGCCTAGCCGTGCGTTGCCGTGCCTTACCCTTGTTTCCCGTTGCCGTGGCTTGCCTTTTGTTACACTTGCCTTGTCTTGCTTTGCCTTGCCTTCCTTTCCTTCCGTTACTCTTTCCTTGCACAGCCGTGCACTGCCTAGCCTTGCGTTGTCGTGCCTTAGCCTTGGCTCGCCTGACAGTGCCTTGCCTTGCGTTGCCCTTTCCTTGCCTTGCCTTGCATTGCCTAGTCCTGCGTTGTCGTGCCTTAGCCTTGTTTCCCCGTACCGTGCCGTTCCTTCCGTTAGGCTTGCCTTCCCTTGCTTTCCCTTGCCTTTCTTTCCTTCCGTTACTCTTTCCTTGCCTAGCCGTGCACTGCCTAGCCGTGCGTTGTCGTGCCTTAGCCTTGTTTCCCCTTGCTGTGCCGTTCCTTCCGTTACACTTGCCTTGCCTTTCTTTGCCTTGCCTTCCTTTCCTTCCGTTACTCTTTCCTTGCCTTGCCGTGCACTGCCTAGCCTTGCGTTGTCGTGCATTAGCCTTCCCTTGCCTCACCGTACCTTGCCTTGCGTTACCCTTTCCTTGCCTTGCCGTGCACTGCCTAGCCTTGCATTGTCGTGCCTTACCCTTGTTTCCCCTTGCCGTGCCGTGCCTTTTGTTACATTTGCCTTGCCTTGCTTTGCTATGCCTTCCTTTCCTTCCGTTACTCTTTCATTGCCTAGCCGTGCATTGCCTAGCCTTGCGTTGTCGTGCATTAGCCTTGCCTCGCCTGACCGTGCCTTGCCTTGCGTTACCCTTTCCTTGCCTTGCCGTGCATTGCCTAGTCCTGAGTTGTCGTGCCTTAGCCTTGTTTCCGCTTACCGTGCCGTTCCTTCCTTTACCTTTGCCTTCCCTTGCCTTCCTTTCCTTCCGTTACTCTTTCCTTGCACAGCCGTGCACTGCCTAGCCTTGCGTTGTCGTGCCTTAGCCTTGGCTCGCCTGACAGTGCCTTGCCGTGCGTTACCCTTTCCTTGCCTTGCCGTGCATTGCCTAGCCGAGCGTTGTCGTGCATTAGCCTTCCCTTGCCTCACCGTGCCTTGCTTTGCGTTACCCTTTCCTTGCCTTGCCATGCATTTCCTAGCCGTGCGTTGCCGTGCCTTACCCTTTTTTCCCCTTGCCGTGGCTTGCCTTTTGTTACACTTGCCTTGCCTTGCTTTGCCTTGCTTTCCTCTCCTTCCGTTACTCTTTCCTTGCCTAGCCGTGCACTGCCTAGCCTTGCGTTGTCGTGCATTAGCCTTGCCTCGCCTGACCGTTCCTTGCCTTGCGTTACCCTTTCTTTGCCTTGCCGTGCATTGCCTAGTCCTGCGTTGTCGTGCCTTAGGCTTGTTTCCCCTTACCGTGCCGTTCCTTCCGTTACCCTTGCCTACCCTTGCTTTCCCTTGCCTTCCTTGCCTTCCGTTACTCTTTCCTTGCCTTCCGTGCATTGCCTAGCCTTGCGTTGTCGTGCCTTAGCCTTGCGTCGCCTGACCGTGCCTTGCCTTGCGTTACCCTTTCTTTGCCTTGCCGTGCATTGCCTAGTCCTGCGTTGTCGTGCCTTAGCCTTGTTTCCCCTTACCGTGCCGTTCCTTCCGTTACCCTTGCCTTCCCTTGCTTTCCCTTGCCTTTCTTTCCTTCCGTTACTCTTTCCTTGCCTAGCCGTGCACTGCCTAGCCGTGCGTTGTCGTGCCTTAGCCTTGTTTCCCCTTGCTGTGCCGTTCCTTCCGTTACACTTGCCTTGCCTTTCTTTGCCTTGCCTTCCTTTCCTTCCGTTACTCTTTCCTTACCTAGCCGTCCACTGCCTAGCCTTGCGTTGTCGTGCATTAGCCTTCCCTTGCCTCACCGTACCTTGCCTTGCGTTACCCTTTCCTTGCCTTGCCGTGCACTGCCTAGCCTTGCATTGTCGTGCCTTACCCTTGTTTCCCCTTGCCGTGCCGTGCCTTTTGTTACACTTGCCTTGCCTTGCTTTGCTATGCCTTCCTTTCCTTCCGTTACTCATTCCTTGCCTAGCCGTGCATTGCCTAGCCTTGCGTTGTCGTGCATTAGCCTTGCCTCGCCTGACCGTGCCTTGCCTTGCATTACCCTTTCCTTCCCTTGCCGTGCATTGCCTAGCCGTGCGTTGTCTTGCCTTAGCCTTGTTTCCCCTTGCTGTGCCGTTTCTTCCGTTACACGTGCCTTGCCTTACTTTGCCTTGCCTTCCTTTCCTTCCCTTTCCTTGCCTAGCCGTGCACTGCCTAGCCTTGCGTTGTCGTGCCTTAGCCTTGGCTCGCCTGACCGTGCCTTCCCTTGCGTTACCCTTTCCTTGCCTTGCCGTGCATTGCCTAGCCTTGCGTTGTCGTGCATTAGCCTTGCATTTCCTGACCGTGCCTTGCCTTGCGTTACCCTTTCCTTGCCTTGCCGTGCATTGCCTAGTCCTGCGTTGTCGTGCCTTAGCCTTGTTTCCCCTTACCGTGCCGTTCCTTCCGTTACCCTTGCCTTCCCTTGCTTTCCCTTGCCTTTCTTTCCTTCCGTTACTCTTTCCTTGCATTGCCGAGCACTGCCTAGCCTTGCGTTGTCGTGCATTAGCCTTGCCTCGCCTGACCGTGCATTGCCTTGCGTTACCCTTTCCTTGCCTTGCCGTGCATTGCCTAGCCTTGCGTTGTCGTGCATTAGCCTTGCCTCACCTGACCGTGCCTTGCCTTGCGTTACCCTTTCCTTGCCTTGCCGTGCATTGCCTAGCCGTGCTTTGTCGTGCATTAGCCTTGCCTCGCCTGACCGTGCCTTGCCTTGCGTTACCGTTTCCTTGCCTTGCCGTGCATTGCCTAGCCCTGCGTTGTCGTGCCTTAGCCTTGTTTCCCCTTACCGTGCCGTTCCTTCCGTTACCCTTGCCTTCCCTTGCTTTCCCGTCCCTTTCTTTCCTTCCGTTACTCTTTCCTTGCCTTGCCGAGCACTGCCTAGCCTTGCGTTGTCGTGCATTAGCCTTGCCTCGCCTGACCGTGCCTTGCCTTGCGTTATGCTTTCCTTGCCTTGCCGTGCATTGCCTAGCCCTGCATTGTCGTGCATTAGCCTTGCCTTTCCTCACCGTGCCTTGCCTTGCGTTACCCTTTCCTTGCTTGGCCGTGCATTGCCTAGCCGTGCGTTGCCGTGCCTTACCCTTGTTTCCCCTTGCCGTGCCTTTCCTTTTGTTACACTTGCCTTGCCTTGCTTTGCCTTGCCTTCCTCTCCTTCCGTTACTCTTTCCTTGCCTAGCCGTGCATTGCCTAGCCTTGCGTTGTCGTGCATTAGCCTTGCCTCGCCTGACCGTTCCTTGCCTTGCGTTACCCTTTCCTTGCCTTGCCGTGCATTGCCTAGTCCTGAGTTGTCGTGCCTTAGCCTTGTTTCCGCTTACCGTGCCGTTCCTTCCTTTACCTTTGCCTTCCCTTGCCTTCCTTTCCTTCCGTTACTCTTTCCTTGCCTAGCCGTGCACTGCCTAGCCTTGCGTTGTCGTGCCTTAGCCTTGGCTCGCCTGACAGTGCCTTGCCTTGCGTTACCCTTTCCTTGCCTTGCCTTGCATTGCCTAGTCCTGCGTTGTCGTGCCTTAGCCTTGTTTCCCCGTACCGTGCCGTTCCTTCCGTTAGGCTTGCCTTCCCTTGCTTTCCCTTGCCTTTCTTTCCTTCCGTTACTCTTTCCTTGCCTAGCCGTGCACTGCCTAGCCGTGCGTTGTCGTGCCTTAGCCTTGTTTCCCCTTGCTGTGCCGTTCCTTCCGTTACACTTGCCTTGCCTTTCTTTGCCTTGCCTTCCTTTCCTTCCGTTACTCTTTCCTTGCCTAGCCGTGCACTGCCTAGCCTTGCATTGTCGTGCATTAGCCTTGCCTTGCCTCACCGTGCCTTGCTTTGCGTTACCCTTTCCTTGCCTTGCCATGCATTTCCTAGCCGTGCGTTGCCGTGCCTTACCCTTTTTTCCCCTTGCCGTGGCTTGCCTTTTGTTACACTTGCCTTGCCTTGCTTTGCCTTGCTTTCCTCTCCTTCCGTTACTCTTTCCTTGCCTAGCCGTGCACTGCCTAGACTTGCGTTGTCGTGCCTTAGCCTTGCCTCGCCTGACCGTGCCTTGCTTTGCGTTACCCTTTCCTTGCCTTGCCGTGCATTTCCTAGTCCTGTGTTGTCGTGCCTTAGCCTTGTTTCCCCTTACCGTGCCGTTGCTTCCGTTACCCTTTCCTTCCCTTGCTTTCCCTTGCCTTTCTTTCCTTCCGTTACTCTTTCCTTGCCTTGCCGAGCACTGCCTAGCCTTGCGTTGTCGTGCATTAGCCTTGCCTCGCCTGACCGTGCATTGCCTTGCGTTACCCTTTCCTTCCCTTGCCGTGCATTGCCTAGTCCTGAGTTGTCGTGCCTTAGCCTTGTTTCCGCTTACCGTGCCGTTCCTTCCTTTACCTTTGCCTTCCCTTGCCTTCCTTGCCTTCCGTTACTCTTTGCTTGCCTTCCGTGCATTGCCTAGCCTTGCGTTGTCCTGCCTTAGCCTTGCCTCGCCTGACCGTGCCTTGCCTTGCGTTACCCTTTCCTTGCCTTGCCGTGCATTGCCTAGTCCTGCGTTGTCGTGCCTTAGCCTTGTTTCCCCTTACCGTGCCGTTCCTTCCGTTACCCTTGCCTTCCCTTGCTTTGCCTTGCCTTCCTCTCCTTCCGTTACTCTTTCCTTGCCTAGCCGTGCATTGCCTAGCCTTGCGGTGTCGTGCATTAGCCTTGCCTCGCCTGACCGTGCCTTGCCTTGCGTTACCCTTTCCTTGCCTTGCCGTGCATTGCCTAGTCCTGCGTTGTCGTGCCTTAGGCTTGTTTCCCCTTAACGTGCCGTTCCGTCCGTTGCCCTTGCCTACCCTTGCTTTCCCTTGCCTTCCTTGCCTTCCGTTACTCTTTACTTACCTCCGTGCATTGCCGAGCCTTGCGTTGTCGTGCCTTAGCCTTGGCTCGCCTGACAGTGCCTTGCCTTGCGTTACCCTTTCTTTGCCTTGCCGTGCATTGCCTAGTCCTGCGTTGTCGTGCCTTAGCCTTGTTTCCCCGTACCGTGCCGTTCCTTCCGTTAGCCTTGCCTTCCCTTGCTTTCCCTTGCCTTTCTTTCCTTCCGTTACTCTTTCCTTGCCTAGCCGTGCAATGCCTAGCCGTGCGTTGTCGTGCCTTAGCCTTGTTTCCCCTTGCTGTGCCGTTCCTTCCGTTACACTTGCCTTGCCTTTCTTTGCCTTGCCTTCCTTTCCTTCCGTTACTCTTTCCTTGCCTAGCCGTGCACTGCCTAGCCTTGCGTTGTCGTGCCTTAGCCTTGGCTCGCCTGACAGTGCCTTGCCTTGCGATACCCTTTCCTTGCCTTGCCGTGCACTGCCTAGCCTTGCATTGTCGTGTCTTACCCTTGTTTCCCCTTGCCGTGCCGTGCCTTTTGTTACACTTGCCTTGCCTTGCTTTGCTATGCCTTCCTTTCCTTCCGTTACTCTTTCCTTGCCTAGCCGTGCATTGCCTAGCCTTGCGTTGTCGTGCATTAGCCTTGCCTCGCCTGACCGTGCCTTGCCTTGCGTTACCCTTTCCTTGCCTTGCCGTGCATTGCCTAGTCCTGAGTTTTCGTGCCTTAGCCTTGTTTCCGCTTACCGTGCCGTTCCTTCCTTTACCTTTGCCTTCCCTTGCCTTCCTTGCCTTCCGTTACTCTTTGCTTGCCTTCCGTGCATTGCCTAGCCTTGCGTTGTCCTGCCTTAGCCTTGCCTCGCCTGACCGTGCCTTGCCTTGCGTTACCCTTTCCTTGCCTTGCCGTGCATTGCCTAGTCCTGCGTTGTCGTGCCTTAGCCTTGTTTCCCCTTACCGTGCCGTTCCTTCCGTTACCCTTGCCTTCCCTTGCTTTCCCTTGCCTTTCTTTCCTTCCGTTACTCTTTCCTTGCCTTGCCGAGCACTGCCTAGCCTTGCGTTGTCGTGCATTAGCCTTGCCTCGCCTGACCGTGCCTTGCCTTGCGTTATGCTTTCCTTGCCTTGCCGTGCATTGCCTAGCCCTGCATTGTCGTGCATTAGCCTTGCCTTTCCTCACCGTGCCTTGCCTTGCGTTACCCTTTCCTTGCTTGGCCGTGCATTGCCTAGCCGTGCGTTGCCGTGCCTTACCCTTGTTTCCCCTTGCCGTGCCTTGGCTTTTGTTACACTTGCCTTGCCTTGCTTTGCCTTGCCTTCCTCTCCTTCCGTTACTCTTTCCTTGCCTAGCCGTGCATTGCCTAGCCTTGCGTTGTCGTGCATTAGCCTTGCCTCCCCTGACCGTGCCTTGCCTTGCGTTACCCTTTCTTTGCCTTGCCGTGCATTGCCTAGTCCTGCGTTGTCGTGCCTTAGCCTTGTTTCCCCTTACCGTGCCGTTCCTTCCGTTACCCTTGCCTTGCCTTGCCGTGCATTGCCTAGCCTTGCGTTGTCGTGCATTAGCCTTGCCTTGCCTTGCCGTTACCCTTTCCTTGCCTTGCCGTGCCTTGCCTAGCCTTGCGTTGTCGTGCCTTAGCCTTGCCTCGCCTGACCTTGCCTTTCCTTGCGTTACCCTTTCCTTGCCTTGCCGTGCATTGCCTAGCCGTGCTTTTCCGTGCATTAGCGTTGCCTCGCCTGACCGTGCCTTGCCTTGCGTTACCCTTTCCTTGCCTTGCCGTGCATTGCCTAGTCCTGCGTTGTCGTGCCTTAGGCTTGTTTCCCCTTAACGTGCCGTTCCGTCCGTTGCCCTTGCCTACCCTTGCTTTCCCTTGCCTTCCTTGCCTTCCGTTACTCTTTACTTACCTTCCGTGCATTGCCTAGCCTTGCGTTGTCGTGCCTTAGCCTTGCGTCGCCTGACCTAGCCTTGCCTTGCATTACCCTTTCTTTGCCTTGCCGTGCATTGCCTAGTCCTGCGTTGTCGTGCCTTAGCCTTGTTTCCCCTTACCGTGCCGTTCCTTCCGTTACCCTTGCCTTCCCTTGCTTTCCCTTGCCTTTCTTTCCTTCCGTTACTCTTTCCTTGCCTTGCCGTGCATTGCCTAGCCTTGCGTTGTCGTGCCTTAGCCTTGCCTCGCCTGACCTTGCCTTGCCTTGCGTTACCCTTTCTTTGCCTTGCCGTGCATTGCCTAGTCCTGCGTTGTCGTGCCTTAGCCTTGTTTCCCCTTACCGTGCCGTTCCTTCCCTTAGCCTTGCCTTCCCTTGCTTTCCCTTGCCTTTCTTTCCTTCCGTTACTCTTTCCTTGCCTAGCCGTGCACTGCCTAGCCGTGCGTTGCCGTGCCTTACCCTTGTTTCCCCTTGCCGTGCCTTGCCTTTTGTTACACTTGCCTTGCCTTGCTTTGCCTTGCCTTCCTCTCCTTCCGTTACTCTTTCCTTGCCTAGCCGTGCATTGCCTAGCCTTGCGTTGTCGTGCATTAGCCTTGCCTCGCCTGACCGTTCCTTGCCTTGCGTTACCCATTCTTTGCCTTGCCTTGCATTGCCTAGTCCTGCGTTGTCGTGCCTTAGCCTTGTTTCCCCGTACCGTGCCGTTCCTTCCGTTAGCCTTGCCTTCCCTTGCTTTCCCTTGCCTTTCTTTCCTTCCGTTACTCTTTCCTTGCCTAGCCGTGCACTGCCTAGCCGTGCGTTGTCGTGCCTTAGCCTTGTTTCCCCTTGCTGTGCCGTTCCTTCCGTTACACTTGCCTTGCCTTTCTTTGCCTTGCCTTCCTTTCCTTCCGTTACTCTTTCCTTGCCTAGCCGTCCACTGCCTAGCCTTGCGTTGTCGTGCATTAGCCTTGCCTCGCCTGACCGTGCCTTGCCTTGCGTTATGCTTTCCTTGCCTTGCCGTCCATTGCCTAGCCCTGCATTGTCGTGCATTAGCCTTGCCTTTCCTCACCGTGCCTTGCCTTGCGTTACCCTTTCCTTGCTTGGCCGTGCATTGCCTAGCCGTGCGTTGCCGTGCCTTACCCTTGTTTCCCCTTGCCGTGCCTTGCCTTTTGTTACACTTGCCTTGCCTTGCTTTGCCTTGCCTTCCTCTCCTTCCGTTACTCTTTCCCTGCCTAGCCTTGCGTTGTCGTGCATTAGCCTTGCCTCGCCTGACCGTGCCTTGCCTTGCGTTACCCTTTCCTTGCCTTGCCGTGCATTGCCTAGTCCTGCGTTGTCGTGCCTTAGGCTTGTTTCCCCTTAACGTGCCGTTCCGTCCGTTGCCCTTGCCTACCCTTGCTTTCCCTTGCCTTCCTTGCCTTCCGTTACTCTTTACTTACCTTCCGTGCATTGCCTAGCCTTGCGTTGTCGTGCCTTAGCCTTGCGTCGCCTGACCGTGCCTTGCCTTGCGTTACCCTTTCTTTGCCTTGCCGTGCATTGCCTAGCCGTGCGTTGTCGTGCCTTAGCCTTGTTTCCCCTTGCCGTGCCGTTCCTTCCGTTACACTTGCCTTGCCTTGCTTTGCCTTGCTTTCCTTTCCTTCCGTTACTCTTTCCTTGCCTAGCCGTGCATTGCCTAGCCTTGCGTTGTCGTGCCTTAGCCTTGGCTCGCCTGACAGTGCCTTGCCTTGCGATACCCTTTCCTTGCCTTGCCGTGCACTGCCTAGCCTTGCATTGTCGTGTCTTACCCTTGTTTCCCCTTGCCGTGCCGTGCCTTTTGTTACACTTGCCTTGCCTTGCTTTGCTATGCCTTCCTTTCCTTCCGTTACTCTTTCCTTGACTAGCCGTGCATTGCCTAGCCTTGCGTTGTCGTGCATTAGCCTTGCCTCGCCTGACCGTGCCTTGCCTTGCGTTACCCTTTCCTTGCCTCGCCGTGCATTGCTGGTCCTGAGTTGTCGTGCCTTAGCCATGTTTCCGCTTACCGTGCCGTTCCTTCCTTTACCTTTGCCTTCCCTTGCCTTCCTTGCCTTCCGTTACTCTTTGCTTGCCTTCCGTGCATTGCCTAGCCTTGCGTTGTCCTGCCTTAGCCTTGCCTCGCCTGACCGTGCCTTGCCTTGCGTTACCCTTTCCTTGCCTTGCCGTGCATTGCCTAGTCCTGCGTTGTCGTGCCTTAGCCTTGTTTCCCATTACCGTGCCGTTCCTTCCGTTACCCTTGCCTTCCCTTGCTTTCCCTTGCCTTTCTTTCCTTCCGTTACTCTTTCCTTGCCTAGCCGAGCACTGCCTAGCCTTGCGTTGTCGTGCATTAGCCTTGCCTCGCCTGACCGTGCCTTGCCTTGCGTTATGCTTTCCTTGCCTTGCCGTGCATTGCCTAGCCCTGCATTGTCGTGCATTAGCCTTGCCTTTCCTCACCGTGCCTTGCCTTGCGTTACCCTTTCCTTGCTTGGCCGTGCATTGCCTAGCCGTGCGTTGCCGTGCCTTACCCTTGTTTCCCCTTGCCGTGCCTTGGCTTTTGTTACACTTGCCTTGCCTTGCTTTGCCTTGCCTTCCTCTCCTTCCGTTACTCTTTCCTTGCCTAGCCGTGCATTGCCTAGCCTTGCGTTGTCGTGCATTAGCCTTGCCTCCCCTGACCGTGCCTTGCCTTGCGTTACCCTTTCTTTGCCTTGCCGTGCATTGCCTAGTCCTGCGTTGTCGTGCCTTAGCCTTGTTTCCCCTTACCGTGCCGTTCCTTCCGTTACCCTTGCCTTCCCTTGCTTTCCCTTGCCTTTCTTTCCTTCCGTTACTCTTTCCTTGCCTTGCCGAGCACTGCCTAGCCTTGCGTTGTCGTGCATTAGCCTTGCCTCGCCTGACCGTGCATTGCCTTGCGTTACCCTTTCCTTGCCTTGCCGTGCCTTGCCTAGCCTTGCGTTGTCGTGCATTAGCCTTGCCCAGCCTGACCGTGCCTTGCCTTGCGTTACCCTTTCCTTGCCTTGCCGTGCATTGCCTAGCCGTGCTTTTTCGTGCATTAGCGTTGCCTCGCCTGACCGTGCCTTGCCTTGCGTTACCCTTTCCTTGCCTTGCCGTGCATTGCCTAGTCCTGCGTTGTCGTGCCTTAGGCTTGTTTCCCCTTAACGTGCAGTTCCGTCCGTTGCCCTTGCCTACCCTTGCTTTCCCTTGCCTTCCTTACCTTCCGTTACTCTTTACTTACCTTCCGTGCATTGCCTAGCCTTGCGTTGTCGTGCCTTAGCCTTGCGTCGCCTGACCGAGCCTTGCCTTGCATTACCCTTTCTTTGCCTTGCCGTGCATTGCCGAGTCCTGCGTTGTCGTGCCTTAGCCTTGTTTCCCCTTACCTTGCCGTTCCTTCCGTTAGCCTTGCCTTCCCTTGCTTTCCCTTGCCTTTCTTTCCTTCCGTTACTCTTTCCTTGCCTTGCCGAGCACTGCCTAGCCTTGCGTTGTCGTGCATTAGCCTTGCCTCGCCTGACCGTGCCTTGCCTTGCGTTATGCTTTCCTTGCCTTGCCGTGCATTGCCTAGCCCTGCATTGTCGTGCATTAGCCTTGCCTTTCCTCACCGTGCCTTGCCTTGCGTTACCCTTTCCTTGCTTGGCCGTGCATTGCCTAGCCGTGCGTTGCCGTGCCTTACCCTTGTTTCCCCTTGCCGTGCCTTGCCTTTTGTTACACTTGCCTTGCCTTGCTTTGCCTTGCCTTCCTCTCCTTCCGTTACTCTTTCCTTGCCTAGCCGTGCATTGCCTAGCCTTGCGTTGTCGTGCATTAGCCTTGCCTCGCCTGACCGTGCCTTGCCTTGCGTTACCCTTTCCTTGCCTTGCCGTGCATTGCCTAGCCGTGCGTTGTCGTGCCTTAGCCTTGTTTCCCCTTAACGTGCCGTTCCGTCCGTTGCCCTTGCCTACCCTTGCTTTCCCTTGCCTTCCTTGCCTTCCGTTACTCTTTACTTACCTTCCGTGCATTGCCTAGCCTTGCGTTGTCGTGCCTTAGCCTTGCGTCGCCTGACCGTGCCTTGCCTTGCGTTACCCTTTCTTTGCCTTGCCGTGCATTGCCTAGCCGTGCGTTGTCGTGCCTTAGCCTTGTTTCCCCTTGCTGTGCCGTTCCTTCCGTTACACTTGCCTTGCCTTTCTTTGCCTTGCCTTCCTTTCCTTCCGTTACTCTTTCCTTGCCTAGCCGTGCACTGCCTAGCCTTGCGTTGTCGTGCATTAGCCTTCCCTTGCCTCACCGTACCTTGCCTTGCGTTACCCTTTCCTTGCCTTGCCGTGCACTGCCTAGCCTTGCGTTGTCGTGCCTTACCCTTGTTTCCCCTTGCCGTGCCGTGCCTTTTGTTACACTTGCCTTGCCTTGCTTTGCTATGCCTTCCTTTCCTTCCGTTACTCTTTCATTGCCTAGCCGTGCATTGCCTAGCCTTGCGTTGTCGTGCATTAGCCTTGCCTCGCCTGACCGTGCCTTGCCTTCCGTTACCCTTTCCTTGCCTTGCCGTGCATTGCCTAGTCCTGAGTTGTCGTGCCTTAGCCTTGTTTCCGCTTACCGTGCCGTTCCTTCCTTTACCTTTGCCTTCCCTTGCCTTCCTTTCCTTCCGTTACTCTTTCCTTGCACAGCCGTGCACTGCCTAGCCTTGCGTTGTCGTGCCTTAGCCTTGGCTCGCCTGACAGTGCCTTGCCGTGCTTTACCCTTTCCTTGCCTTGCCGTGCATTGCCTAGCCGAGCGTTGTCGTGCATTAGCCTTCCCTTGCCTCACCGTGCCTTGCTTTGCGTTACCCTTTCCTTGCCTTGCCATGCATTTCCTAGCCGTGCGTTGCCGTGCCTTACCCTTTTTTCCCCTTGCCGTGGCTTGCCTTTTGTTACACTTGCCTTGCCTTGCTTTGCCTTGCTTTCCTCTCCTTCCGTTACTCTTTCCTTGCCTAGCCGTGCACTGCCTAGCCTTGCGTTGTCGTGCCTTAGCCTTGCCTCGCCTGACCGTGCCTTGCCTTGCGTTACCCTTTCCTTGCCTTGCCGTGCATTTCCTAGTCCTGTGTTGTCGTGCCTTAGCCTTGTTTCCCCTTACCGTGCCGTTGCTTCCGTTACCCTTTCCTTCCCTTGCTTTCCCTTGCCTTTCTTTCCTTCCGTTACTCTTTCCTTGCCTTGCCGAGCACTGCCTAGCCTTGCGTTGTCGTGCATTAGCCTTGCCTCGCCTGACCGTGCATTGCCTTGCGTTACCCTTTCCTTCCCTTGCCGTGCATTGCCTAGTCCTGAGTTGTCGTGCCTTAGCCTTGTTTCCGCTTACCGTGCCGTTCCTTCCTTTACCTTTGCCTTCCCTTGCCTTCCTTGCCTTCCGTTACTCTTTGCTTGCCTTCCGTGCATTGCCTAGCCTTGCGTTGTCCTGCCTTAGCCTTGCCTCGCCTGACCGTGCCTTGCCTTGCGTTACCCTTTCCTTGCCTTGCCGTGCATTGCCTAGTCCTGCGTTGTCGTGCCTTAGCCTTGTTTCCCCTTACCGTGCCGTTCCTTCCGTTACCCTTGCCTTCCCTTGCCGTGCCTTGCCTTCCGTTACCCTTTCCTTGCCTTGCCGTGCCTTGCCTAGCCTTGCGTTGTCTTGCCTTAGCCTTGCCTCGCCTGACCGTGCCTTGCCTTGCGTTACCCTTTCCTTGCCTTGCCGTGCATTGCCTAGTCCTGCGTTGTCGTGCCTTAGGCTTGTTTCCCCTTAACGTGCCGTTCCGTCCGTTGCCCTTGCCTACCCTTGCTTTCCCTTGCCTTCCTTGCCTTCCGTTACTCTTTACTTACCTTCCGTGCATTGCCGAGCCTTGCGTTGTCGTGCCTTAGCCTTGCGTCGCCTGACCGTGCCTTGCCTTGCGTTACCCTTTCTTTGCCTTGCCGTGCATTGCCTAGTCCTGCGTTGTCGTGCCTTAGCCTTGTTTCCCCGTACCGTGCCGTTCCTTCCGTTAGCCTTGCCTTCCCTTGCTTTCCCTTGCCTTTCTTTCCTTCCGTTACTCTTTCCTTGCCTAGCCGTGCAATGCCTAGCCGTGCGTTGTCGTGCCTTAGCCTTGTTTCCCCTTGCTGTGCCGTTCCTTCCGTTACACTTGCCTTGCCTTTCTTTGCCTTGCCTTCCTTTCCTTCCGTTACTCTTTCCTTGCCTAGCCGTGCACTGCCTAGCCTTGCGTTGTCGTGCCTTAGCCTTGGCTCGCCTGACAGTGCCTTGCCTTGCGATACCCTTTCCTTGCCTTGCCGTGCACTGCCTAGCCTTGCATTGTCGTGTCTTACCCTTGTTTCCCCTTGCCGTGCCGTGCCTTTTGTTACACTTGCCTTGCCTTGCTTTGCTATGCCTTCCTTTCCTTCCGTTACTCTTTCCTTGCCTAGCCGTGCATTGCCTAGCCTTGCGTTGTCGTGCATTAGCCTTGCCTCGCCTGACCGTGCCTTGCCTTGCGTTACCCTTTCCTTGCCTTGCCGTGCATTGCCTAGTCCTGAGTTTTCGTGCCTTAGCCTTGTTTCCGCTTACCGTGCCGTTCCTTCCTTTACCTTTGCCTTCCCTTGCCTTCCTTGCCTTCCGTTACTCTTTGCTTGCCTTCCGTGCATTGCCTAGGCTTGCGTTGTCCTGCCTTAGCCTTGCCTCGCCTGACCGTGCCTTGCCTTGCGTTACCCTTTCCTTGCCTTGCCGTGCATTGCCTAGTCCTGCGTTGTCGTGCCTTAGCCTTGTTTCCCCTTACCGTGCCGTTCCTTCCGTTACCCTTGCCTTCCCTTGCTTTCCCTTGCCTTTCTTTCCTTCCGTTACTCTTTCCTTGCCTTGCCGAGCACTGCCTAGCCTTGCGTTGTCGTGCATTAGCCTTGCCTCGCCTGACCGTGCCTTGCCTTGCGTTATGCTTTCCTTGCCTTGCCGTGCATTGCCTAGCCCTGCATTGTCGTGCATTAGCCTTGCCTTTCCTCACCGTGCCTTGCCTTGCGTTACCCTTTCCTTGCTTGGCCGTGCATTGCCTAGCCGTGCGTTGCCGTGCCTTACCCTTGTTTCCCCTTGCCGTGCCGTGCCTTTTGTTACACTTGCCTTGCCTTGCTTTGCCTTGCCTTCCTTTCCTGCCGTTATTCTTTCCTTGCCTAACCGTGCACTGCCTAACCTTGCGTTGTCGTGCATTAGCCTTGCCTCGCATGACCGTGACTTGCTTTGCGTTACCCTTTCCTTCCCTTGTCGTGCATTGCATAGTCCTGCGTTGTCGTGCCTTAGGCTTGTTTCCCCTTACCGTGCCGTTCCTTCCGTTACCCTTGCCTTCCCTTGCTTTCCCTTGCCTTCCTTGCCTTCCGTTACTCTTTCCTTGCCTTGCCGTGCATTGCCTAGCCTTGCGTTGTCGTGCATTAGCCTTGCCTCGCCTGACCGTGCATTGCCTTGCTTTCCTTCCGTTACCCTTTCCTTGCCTTGCCGTGCCTTGCCTAGCCTTGCGTTGTCGTGCCTTAGCCTTGCCTCGCCTGACCGTGCCTTGCCTTGCGTTACCCTTTCCTTGCCTTGCCGTGCATTGCCTAGCCGTGCGTTTCCGTGCCTTAGCCTTGCCTCGCCTGACCGTGCCTTGCCTTGCGTTACCCTTTCCTTGCCTTGCCGTGCATTGCCTAGTCCTGCGTTGTCGTGCCTTAGGCTTGTTTCCCCTTAACGTGCAGTTCCGTCCGTTGCCCTTGCCTACCCTTGCTTTCCCTTGCCTTCCTTGCCTTCCGTTACTCTTTACTTACCTTCCGTGCATTGCCTAGCCTTGCGTTGTCGTGCCTTAGCCTTGCGTCGCCTGACCTAGCCTTGCCTTGCATTACCCTTTCTTTGCCTTGCCGTGCATTGCCGAGTCCTGCGTTGTCGTGCCTTAGCCTTGTTTCCCCTTACCGTGCCGTTCCTTCCGTTACCCTTGCCTTCCCTTGCTTTCCCTTGCCTTTCTTTCCTTCCGTTACTCTTTCCTTGCCTAGCCGTGCATTGCCTAGCCTTGCGTTGTCGTGCCTTAGCCTTGCCTCGCCTGACCGTGCCTTGCCTTGCGTTACCCTTTCCTTGCCTTGCCGTGCATTGCCTAGTCCTGCGTTGTCGTGCCTTAGCCTTGTTTCCCCTTACCGTGCCGTTCCTTCCCTTAGCCTTGCCTTCCCTTGCTTTCCCTTGCCTTTCTTTCCTTCCGTTACTCTTTCCTTGCCTAGCCGTGCACTGCCTAGCCGTGCGTTGCCGTGCCTTACCCTTGTTTCCCCTTGCCGTGCCTTGCCTTTTGTTACACTTGCCTTGCCTTGCTTTGCCTTGCCTTCCGCTCCTTCCGTTACTCTTTCCTTGCCTAGCCGTGCATTGCCTAGCCTTGCGTTGTCGTGCATTAGCCTTGCCTCGCCTGACCGTTCCTTGCCTTGCGTTACCCATTCTTTGCCTTGCCTTGCATTGCCTAGTCCTGCGTTGTCGTGCCTTAGCCTTGTTTCCCCGTACCGTGCCGTTCCTTCCGTTAGCCTTGCCTTCCCTTGCTTTCCCTTGCCTTTCTTTCCTTCCGTTACTCTTTCCTTGCCTAGCCGTGCACTGCCTAGCCGTGCGTTGTCGTGCCTTAGCCTTGTTTCCCCTTGCTGTGCCGTTCCTTCCGTTACACTTGCCTTGCCTTTCTTTGCCTTGCCTTCCTTTCCTTCCGTTACTCTTTCCTTGCCTAGCCGTCCACTGCCTAGCCTTGCGTTGTCGTGCATTAGCCTTGCCTCGCCTGACCGTGCCTTGCCTTGCGTTATGCTTTCCTTGCCTTGCCGTCCATTGCCTAGCCCTGCATTGTCGTGCATTAGCCTTGCCTTTCCTCACCGTGCCTTGCCTTGCGTTACCCTTTCCTTGCTTGGCCGTGCATTGCCTAGCCGTGCGTTGCCGTGCCTTACCCTTGTTTCCCCTTGCCGTGCCTTGCCTTTTGTTACACTTGCCTTGCCTTGCTTTGCCTTGCCTTCCTCTCCTTCCGTTACTCTTTCCTTGCCTAGCCGTGCATTGCCTAGCCTTGCGGTGTCGTGCATTAGCCTTGCCTCGCCTGACCGTGCCTTGCCTTGCGTTACCCTTTCCTTGCCTTGCCGTGCATTGCCTAGTCCTGCGTTGTCGTGCCTTAGGCTTGTTTCCCCTTAACGTGCCGTTCCGTCCGTTGCCCTTGCCTACCCTTGCTTTCCCTTGCCTTCCTTGCCTTCCGTTACTCTTTACTTACCTTCCGTGCATTGCCTAGCCTTGCGTTGTCGTGCCTTAGCCTTGCGTCGCCTGACCGTGCCTTGCCTTGCGTTACCCTTTCTTTGCCTTGCCGTGCATTGCCTAGCCGTGCGTTGTCGTGCCTTAGCCTTGTTTCCCCTTGCTGTGCCGTTCCTTCCGTTACACTTGCCTTGCCTTTCTTTGCCTTGCTTTCCTTTCCTTCCGTTACTCTTTCCTTGCCTAGCCGTGCACTGCCTAGCCTTGCGTTGTCGTGCCTTAGCCTTGGCTCGCCTGACAGTGCCTTGCCTTGCGATACCCTTTCCTTGCCTTGCCGTGCACTGCCTAGCCTTGCATTGTCGTGTCTTACCCTTGTTTCCCCTTGCCGTGCCGTGCCTTTTGTTACACTTGCCTTGCCTTGCTTTGCTATGCCTTCCTTTCCTTCCGTTACTCTTTCCTTGACTAGCCGTGCATTGCCTAGCCTTGCGTTGTCGTGCATTAGCCTTGCCTCGCCTGACCGTGCCTTGCCTTGCGTTACCCTTTCCTTGCCTTGCCGTGCATTGCTGGTCCTGAGTTGTCGTGCCTTAGCCATGTTTCCGCTTACCGTGCCGTTCCTTCCTTTACCTTTGCCTTCCCTTGCCTTCCTTGCCTTCCGTTACTCTTTGCTTGCCTTCCGTGCATTGCCTAGCCTTGCGTTGTCCTGCCTTAGCCTTGCCTCGCCTGACCGTGCCTTGCCTTGCGTTACCCTTTCCTTGCCTTGCCGTGCATTGCCTAGTCCTGCGTTGTCGTGCCTTAGCCTTGTTTCCCATTACCGTGCCGTTCCTTCCGTTACCCTTGCCTTCCCTTGCTTTCCCTTGCCTTTCTTTCCTTCCGTTACTCTTTCCTTGCCTTGCCGAGCACTGCCTAGCCTTGCGTTGTCGTGCATTAGCCCTGCCTCGCCTGACCGTGCCTTGCCTTGCGTTATGCTTTCCTTGCCTTGCCGTGCATTGCCTAGCCCTGCATTGTCGTGCATTAGCCTTGCCTTTCCTCACCGTGCCTTGCCTTGCGTTACCCTTTCCTTGCTTGGCCGTGCATTGCCTAGCCGTGCGTTGCCGTGCCTTACCCTTGTTTCCCCTTGCCGTGCCTTGGCTTTTGTTACACTTGCCTTGCCTTGCTTTGCCTTGCCTTCCTCTCCTTCCGTTACTCTTTCCTTGCCTAGCCGTGCATTGCCTAGCCTTGCGTTGTCGTGCATTAGCCTTGCCTCCCCTGACCGTGCCTTGCCTTGCGTTACCCTTTCTTTGCCTTGCCGTGCATTGCCTAGTCCTGCGTTGTCGTGCCTTAGCCTTGTTTCCCCTTACCGTGCCGTTCCTTCCGTTACCCTTGCCTTCCCTTGCTTTCCCTTGCCTTTCTTTCCTTCCGTTACTCTTTCCTTGCCTTGCCGAGCACTGCCTAGCCTTGCGTTGTCGTGCATTAGCCTTGCCTCGCCTGACCGTGCATTGCCTTGCGTTACCCTTTCCTTGCCTTGCCGTGCCTTGCCTAGCCTTGCGTTGTCGTGCATTAGCCTTGCCTCGCCTGACCGTGCCTTGCCTTGCGTTACCCTTTCCTTGCCTTGCCGTGCATTGCCTAGCCGTGCTTTTTCGTGCATTAGCGTTGCCTCGCCTGACCGTGCCTTGCCTTGCGTTACCCTTTCCTTGCCTTGCCGTGCATTGCCTAGTCCTGCGTTGTCGTGCCTTAGGCTTGTTTCCCCTTAACGTGCAGTTCCGTCCGTTGCCCTTGCCTACCCTTGCTTTCCCTTGCCTTCCTTACCTTCCGTTACTCTTTACTTACCTTCCGTGCATTGCCTAGCCTTGCGTTGTCGTGCCTTAGCCTTGCCTCGCCTGACCGAGCCTTGCCTTGCGTTACACTTTCATTGCCTTGCCGTGCATTGCCAAGCCCTGCATTGTCGTGCCTTAGCCTTGTTTCCCCTTACCTTGCCGTTCCTTCCGTTAGCCTTGCCTTCCCTTGCTTTCCCTTGCCTTTCTTTCCTTCCGTTACTCTTTCCTTGCCTTGCCGAGCACTGCCTAGCCTTGCGTTGTCGTGCATTAGCCTTGCCTCGCCTGACCGTGCCTTGCCTTGCGTTATGCTTTCCTTGCCTTGCCGTGCATTGCCTAGCCCTGCATTGTCGTGCATTAGCCTTGCCTTTCCTCACCGTGCCTTGCCTTGCGTTACCCTTTCCTTGCTTGGCCGTGCATTGCCTAGGCGTGCGTTGCCGTGCCTTACCCTTGTTTCCCCTTGCCGTGCCTTGCCTTTTGTTACACTTGCCTTGCCTTGCTTTGCCTTGCCTTCCTCTCCTTCCGTTACTCTTTCCTTGCCTAGCCGTGCATTGCCTAGCCTTGCGGTGTCGTGCATTAGCCTTGCCTCGCCTGACCGTGCTTTGCCTTGCGTTACCCTTTCCTTGCCTTGCCGTGCATTGCCTAGTCCTGCGTTGTCGTGCCTTAGGCTTGTTTCCCCTTAACGTGCCGTTCCGTCCGTTGCCCTTGCCTACCCTTGCTTTCCCTTGCCTTCCTTGCCTTCCGTTACTCTTTACTTACCTTCCGTGCATTGCCTAGCCTTGCGTTGTCGTGCCTTAGCCTTGCGTCGCCTGACCGTGCCTTGCCTTGCGTTACCCTTTCTTTGCCTTGCCGTGCATTGCCTAGCCGTGCGTTGTCGTGCCTTAGCCTTGTTTCCCCTTGCTGTGCCGTTCCTTCCGTTACACTTGCCTTGCCTTTCTTTGCCTTGCTTTCCTTTCCTTCCGTTACTCTTTCCTTGCCTAGCCGTGCACTGCCTAGCCTTGCGTTGTCGTGCCTTAGCCTTGGCTCGCCTGACAGTGCCTTGCCTTGCGATACCCTTTCCTTGCCTTGCCGTGCACTGCCTAGCCTTGCATTGTCGTGTCTTACCCTTGTTTCCCCTTGCCGTGCCGTGCCTTTTGTTACACTTGCCTTGCCTTGCTTTGCTATGCCTTCCTTTCCTTCCGTTACTCTTTCCTTGCCTAGCCGTGCATTGCCTAGCCTTGCGTTGTCGTGCATTAGCCTTGCCTCGCCTGACCGTGCCTTGCCTTGCGTTACCCTTTCCTTGCCTTGCCGTGCATTGCCTGGTCCTGAGTTGTCGTGCCTTAGCCTTGTTTCCGCTTACCGTGCCGTTCCTTCCTTTACCTTTGCCTTCCCTTGCCTTCCTTGCCTTCCGTTACTCTTTGCTTGCCTTCCGTGCATTGCCTAGCCTTGCGTTGTCCTGCCTTAGCCTTGCCTCGCCTGACCGTGCCTTGCCTTGCGTTACCCTTTCCTTGCCTTGCCGTGCATTGCCTAGTCCTGCGTTGTCGTTCTTAGCCTTGTTTCCCCTTACCGTGCCGTTCCTTCCGTTACCCTTGCCTTCCCTTGCTTTCCCTTGCCTTTCTTTCCTTCCGTTACTCTTTCCTTGCCTTGCCGAGCACTGCCTAGCCTTGCGTTGTCGTGCATTAGCCTTGCCTCGCCTGACCGTGCCTTGCCTTGCGTTATGCTTTCCTTGCCTTGCCGTGCATTGCCTAGCCCTGCATTGTCGTGCATTAGCCTTGCCTTTCCTCACCGTGCCTTGCCTTGCGTTACCCTTTCCTTGCTTGGCCGTGCATTGCCTAGCCGTGCGTTGCCGTGCCTTACCCTTGTTTCCCCTTGCCGTGCCTTGGCTTTTGTTACACTTGCCTTGCCTTGCTTTGCCTTGCCTTCCTCTCCTTCCGTTACTCTTTCCTTGCCTAGCCGTGCATTGCCTAGCCTTGCGTTGTCGTGCATTAGCCTTGCCTCCCCTGACCGTGCCTTGCCTTGCGTTACCATTTCTTTGCCTTGCCGTGCATTGCCTAGCCGTGCGTTGTCGTGCCTTAGCCTTGTTTCCCCTTGCCGTGCCGTTCCTTCCGTTACCCTTGCCTTCCCTTGCTTTCCCTTGCCTTTCTTTCCTTCCGTTACTCTTTCCTTGCATTGCCGAGCACTGCCTAGCCTTGCGTTGTCGTGCATTAGCCTTGCCTCGCCTGACCGTGCATTGCCTTGCGTTACCCTTTCCTTGCCTTGCCGTGCCTTGCCTAGCCTTGCGTTGTCGTGCATTAGCCTTGCCTCGCCTGACCGTGCCTTGCCTTGCGTTACCCTTTCCTTGCCTTGCCGTGCATTGCCTAGCCGTGCTTTTTCGTGCATTAGCGTTGCCTCGCCTGACCGTGCCTTGCCTTGCGTTACCCTTTCCTTGCCTTGCCGTGCATTGCCTAGTCCTGCGTTGTCGTGCCTTAGGCTTGTTTCCCCTTAACGTGCAGTTCCGTCCGTTGCCCTTGACTACCCTTGCTTTCCCTTGCCTTCCTTGCCTTCCGTTACTCTTTACTTACCTTCCGTGCATTGCCTAGCCTTGCGTTGTCGTGCCTTAGCCTTGCGTCGCCTGACCGAGCCTTGCCTTGCATTACCCTTTCTTTGCCTTGCCGTGCATTGCCGAGTCCTGCGTTGTCGTGCCTTAGCCTTGTTTCCCCTTACCGTGCCGTTCCTTCCGTTACCCTTGCCTTCCCTTGCTTTCCCTTGCCTTTCTTTCCTTCCGTTACTCTTTCCTTGCCTAGCCGTGCATTGCCTAGTCCTGCGTTGTCGTGCCTTAGCCTTGCCTCGCCTGACCTTGCCTTGCCTTGCGTTACCCTTTCTTTGCCTTGCCGTGCATTGCCTAGTCCTGCGTTGTCGGGCCTTAGCCTTGTTTCCCCTTACCGTGCCGTTCCTTCCGTTACCCTTGCCTTTCCTTGCTTTCCCTTGCCTTTCTTTCCTTCCGTTACTCTTTCCTTGCCTTGCCGAACACTGCCTAGCCTTGCGTTGTCGTGCATTAGCCTTGCCTCGCCTGACCGTGCCTTGCCTTGCGTTATGCTTTCCTTGCCTTGCCGTGCATTGCCTAGCCCTGCATTGTCGTGCATTAGCCTTGCCTTTCCTCACCGTGCCTTCCCTTCCGTTACTCTTTCCTTGCCTTGCCGAGCACTGCCTAGCCTTGCGTTGTCGTGCATTAGCCTTGCCTCGCCTGACCGTGCATTGCCTTGCGTTACCCTTTCCTTGCCTTGCCGTGCATTGCCTAGCCTTGCGTTGTCGTGCATTAGCCTTGCCTCGCCTGACCTTGCCTTGCCTTGCGTTACCCTTTCCTTGCCTTGCCGTGCATTGCCTAGCCGTGCTTTTTCGTGCATTAGCGTTGCCTCGCCTGACCGTGCCTTGCCTTGCGTTACCCTTTCCTTGCCTTGCCGTGCATTGCCTAGTCCTGCGTTGTCGTGCCTTAGGCTTGTTTCCCCTTAACGTGCCGTTCCGTCCGTTGCCCTTGCCTACCCTTGCTTTCCCTTGCCTTCCTTGCCTTCCGTTACTCTTTACTTACCTTCCGTGCATTGCCTAGCCTTGCGTTGTCGTGCCTTAGCCTTGCCTCGCCTGACCGTGCCTTGCCTTGCCGTGCATTGCCTAGTCCTGCGTTGTCGTGCCTTAGCCTTGTTTCCCCTTACCGTGCCGTTCCTTCCGTTAGCCTTGCCTTCCCTTGCTTTCCCTTGCCTTTCTTTCCTTCCGTTACTCTTTCCTTGCCTAGCCGTGCACTGCCTAGCCGTGCGTTGTCGTGCCTTAGCCTTGTTTCCCCTTGCTGTTCCGTTCCTTCCGTTACACTTGCCTTGCCTTTCTTTGCCTTGCCTTTCGTTCCTTCCGTTACTCTTTCCTTGCCTAGCCGTGCACTGCCTAGCCTTGCGTTGTCGTGCATTAGCCTTCCCTTGCCTCACCGTACCTTGCCTTGCGTTACCCTTTCCTTGCCTTGCCGTGCACTGCCTAGCCTTGCGTTGTCGTGCCTTAGCCTTGTTTCCCCTTACCGTGCCGTTGCTTCCGTTACCCTTTCCTTCCCTTGCTTTCCCTTGCCTTTCTTTCCTTCCGTTACTCTTTCCTTGCCTTGCCGAGCACTGCCTAGCCTTGCGTTGTCGTGCATTAGCCTTGCCTCGCCTGACCGTGCATTGCCTTGCGTTACCCTTTCCTTCCCTTGCCGTGCATTGCCTAGCCGTGCGTTGTCTTGCCTTAGCCTTGTTTCCCCTTGCTGTGCCGTTTCTTCCGTTACACTTGCCTTGCCTTACTTTGCCTTGCCTTCCTTTCCTTCCCTTTCCTTGCCTAGCCGTGCACTGCCTAGCCTTGCGTTGTCGTGCCTTAGCCTTGGCTCGCCTGACCGTGCCTTGCCTTGCGTTACCCTTTCCTTGCATTGCCGTGCATTGCCTAGCCGAGCGTTGTCGTGCATTAGCCTTCCCTTGCCACACCGTGCCTTGCTTTGCGTTACCCTTTCTTTGCTTTGCCGTGCATTGCCTAGTCCTGCGTTGTCGTGCCTTAGCCTTGTTTCCCCTTACCGTGCCGTTCCTTCCGTTACCCTTGCCTTCCCTTGCTTTCCCTTGCCTTTCTTTCCTTCCGTTACTCTTTCCTTGCCTTGCCGAGCACTGCCTAGCCTTGCGTTGTCGTGCATTAGCCTTGCCTCGCCTGACCGTGCCTTGCCTTGCGTTATGCTTTCCTTGCCTTGCCGTGCATTGCCTAGCCCTGCATTGTCGTGCATTAGCCTTGCCTTTCCTCACCGTGCCTTGCCTTGCGTTACCCTTTCCTTGCCTTGCCGTGCATTGCCTAGGCGTGCGTTGCCGTGCCTTAGCCTTGTTTCCCCTTGCCGTGCCGTGCCTTTTGTTACACTTGCCTTGCCTTGCTTTGCCTTGCCTTCCTTTCCTTCCGTTACTCTTTCCTTGCCTAGCCGTGCATTGCCTAGCCTTGCGGTGTCGTGCATTAGCCTTGCCTCGCCTGACCGTGCTTTGCCTTGCGTTACCCTTTCCTTGCCTTGCCGTGCATTGCCTAGTCCTGCGTTGTCGTGCCTTAGGCTTGTTTCCCCTTAACGTGCCGTTCCGTCCGTTGCCCTTGCCTACCCTTGCTTTCCCTTGCCTTCCTTGCCTTCCGTTACTCTTTACTTACCTTCCGTGCATTGCCTAGCCTTGCGTTGTCGTGCCTTAGCCTTGCGTCGCCTGACCGTGCCTTGCCTTGCGTTACCCTTTCTTTGCCTTGCCGTGCATTGCCTAGCCGTGCGTTGTCGTGCCTTAGCCTTGTTTCCCCTTGCTGTGCCGTTCCTTCCGTTACACTTGCCTTGCCTTTCTTTGCCTTGCTTTCCTTTCCTTCCGTTACTCTTTCCTTGCCTAGCCGTGCACTGCCTAGCCTTGCGTTGTCGTGCCTTAGCCTTGGCTCGCCTGACAGTGCCTTGCCTTGCGATACCCTTTCCTTGCCTTGCCGTGCACTGCCTAGCCTTGCATTGTCGTGTCTTACCCTTGTTTCCCCTTGCCGTGCCGTGCCTTTTGTTACACTTGCCTTGCCTTGCTTTGCTATGCCTTCCTTTCCTTCCGTTACTCTTTCCTTGCCTAGCCGTGCATTGCCTAGCCTTGCGTTGTCGTGCATTAGCCTTGCCTCGCCTGACCGTGCCTTGCCTTGCGTTACCCTTTCCTTGCCTTGCCGTGCATTGCCTGGTCCTGAGTTGTCGTGCCTTAGCCTTGTTTCCGCTTACCGTGCCGTTCCTTCCTTTACCTTTGCCTTCCCTTGCCTTCCTTGCCTTCCGTTACTCTTTGCTTGCCTTCCGTGCATTGCCTAGCCTTGCGTTGTCCTGCCTTAGCCTTGCCTCGCCTGACCGTGCCTTGCCTTGCGTTACCCTTTCCTTGCCTTGCCGTGCATTGCCTAGTCCTGCGTTGTCGTTCTTAGCCTTGTTTCCCCTTACCGTGCCGTTCCTTCCGTTACCCTTGCCTTCCCTTGCTTTCCCTTGCCTTTCTTTCCTTCCGTTACTCTTTCCTTGCCTTGCCGAGCACTGCCTAGCCTTGCGTTGTCGTGCATTAGCCTTGCCTCGCCTGACCGTGCCTTGCCTTGCGTTATGCTTTCCTTGCCTTGCCGTGCATTGCCTAGCCCTGCATTGTCGTGCATTAGCCTTGCCTTTCCTCACCGTGCCTTGCCTTGCGTTACCCTTTCCTTGCTTGGCCGTGCATTGCCTAGCCGTGCGTTGCCGTGCCTTACCCTTGTTTCCCCTTGCCGTGCCTTGGCTTTTGTTACACTTGCCTTGCCTTGCTTTGCCTTGCCTTCCTCTCCTTCCGTTACTCTTTCCTTGCCTAGCCGTGCATTGCCTAGCCTTGCGTTGTCGTGCATTAGCCTTGCCTCCCCTGACCGTGCCTTGCCTTGCGTTACCCTTTCTTTGCCTTGCCGTGCATTGCCTAGCCGTGCGTTGTCGTGCCTTAGCCTTGTTTCCCCTTGCCGTGCCGTTCCTTCCGTTACCCTTGCCTTCCCTTGCTTTCCCTTGCCTTTCTTTCCTTCCGTTACTCTTTCCTTGCCTTGCCGAGCACTGCCTAGCCTTGCGTTGTCGTGCATTAGCCTTGCCTCGCCTTACCGTGCATTGCCTTGCGTTACCCTTTCCTTGCCTTGCCGTGCCTTGCCTAGCCTTGCGTTGTCGTGCATTAGCCTTGCCTCGCCTGACCGTGCCTTGCCTTGCGTTACCCTTTCCTTGCCTTGCCGTGCATTGCCTAGCCGTGCTTTTTCGTGCATTAGCGTTGCCTCGCCTGACCGTGCCTTGCCTTGCGTTACCCTTTCCTTGCCTTGCCGTGCATTGCCTAGTCCTGCGTTGTCGTGCCTTAGGCTTGTTTCCCCTTATCGTGCAGTTCCGTCCGTTGCCCTTGACTACCCTTGCTTTCCCTTGCCTTCCTTGCCTTCCGTTACTCTTTACTTACCTTCCGTGCATTGCCTAGCCTTGCGTTGTCGTGCCTTAGCCTTGCGTCGCCTGACCGAGCCTTGCCTTGCATTACCCTTTCTTTGCCTTGCCGTGCATTGCCGAGTCCTGCGTTGTCGTGCCTTAGCCTTGTTTCCCCTTACCGTGCCGTTCCTTCCGTTAGCCTTGCCTTCCCTTGCTTTCCCTTGCCTTTCTTTCCTTCCGTTACTCTTTCCTTGCCTAGCCGTGCATTGCCTAGCCTTGCGTTGTCGTGCATTAGCCTTGCCTCGCCTGACCTTGCCTTGCCTTGCGTTACCCTTTCTTTGCCTTGCCGTGCATTGCCTAGTCCTGCGTTGTCGGGCCTTAGCCTTGTTTCCCCTTACCGTGCCGTTCCTTCCGTTACCCTTGCCTTTCCTTGCTTTCCCTTGCCTTTCTTTCCTTCCGTTACTCTTTCCTTGCCTTGCCGAACACTGCCTAGCCTTGCGTTGTCGTGCATTAGCCTTGCCTCGCCTGACCGTGCCTTGCCTTGCGTTATGCTTTCCTTGCCTTGCCGTGCATTGCCTAGCCCTGCATTGTCGTGCATTAGCCTTGCCTTTCCTCACCGTGCCTTGCCTTGCGTTACTCTTTCCTTGCCTTGCCGAGCACTGCCTAGCCTTGCGTTGTCGTGCATTAGCCTTGCCTCGCCTGACCGTGCATTGCCTTGCGTTACCCTTTCCTTGCCTTGCCGTGCATTGCCTAGCCTTGCGTTGTCGTGCATTAGCCTTGCCTCGCCTGACCTTGCCTTGCCTTGCGTTACCCTTTCCTTGCCTTGCCGTGCATTGCCTAGCCGTGCTTTTTCGTGCATTAGCGTTGCCTCGCCTGACCGTGCCTTGCCTTGCGTTACCCTTTCCTTGCCTTGCCGTGCATTGCCTAGTCCTGCGTTGTCGTGCCTTAGGCTTGTTTCCCCTTAACGTGCCGTTCCGTCCGTTGCCCTTGCCTACCCTTGCTTTCCCTTGCCTTCCTTGCCTTCCTTTACTCTTTACTTACATTCCGTGCATTGCCTAGCCTTGCGTTGTCGTGCCTTAGCCTTGCGTCGCCTGACCGTGCCTTGCCTTGCGTTACCCTTTCTTTGCCTTGCGTGCATTGCCTAGTCCTGCGTTGTCGTGCCTTAGCCTTGTTTCCCCGTACCGTGCCGTTCCTTCCGTTAGCCTTGCCTTCCCTTGCTTTCCCTTGCCTTTCTTTCCGTCCGTTACTCTTTCCTTGCCTAGCCGTGCACTGCCTAGCCGTGCGTTGTCGTGCCTTAGCCTTGTTTCCCCTTGCTGTTCCGTTCCTTCCGTTACACTTGCCTTGCCTTTCTTTGCCTTGCCTTTCGTTCCTTCCGTTACTCTTTCCTTGCCTAGCCGTGCACTGCCTAGCCTTGCGTTGTCGTGCATTAGCCTTCCCTTGCCTCACCGTACCTTGCCTTGCGTTACCCTTTCCTTGCCTTGCCGTGCACTGCCTAGCCTTGCGTTGTCGTGCCTTACCCTTGTTTCCCCTTACCGTGCCGTTCCTTCCGTTACCCTTGCCTTCCCTTGCTTTCCCTTGCCTTTCTTTCCTTCCGTTACTCTTTCCTTGCCTTGCCGAGCACTGCCTAGCCTTGCGTTGTCGTGCATTAGCCTTGCCTCGCCTGACCGTGCCTTGCCTTGCGTTACCCTTTCCTTCCCTTGCCGTGCATTGCCTAGCCGTGCGTTGTCTTGCCTTAGCCTTGTTTCCCCTTGCTGTGCCGTTTCTTCCGTTACACTTGCCTTGCCTTACTTTGCCTTGCCTTCCTTTCCTTCCCTTTCCTTGCCTAGCCGTGCACTGCCTAGCCTTGCGTTGTCGTGCCTTAGCCTTGGCTCGCCTGACCGTGCCTTCCCTTGCGTTACCCTTTCCTTGCATTGCCGTGCATTGCCTAGCCGAGCGTTGTCGTGCATTAGCCTTCCCTTGCCACACCGTGCCTTGCTTTGCGTTACCCTTTCTTTGCTTTGCCGTGCATTGCCTAGTCCTGCGTTGTCGTGCCTTAGCCTTGTTTCCCCTTACCGTGCCGTTCCTTCCGTTACCCTTGCCTTCCCTTGCTTTCCCTTGCCTTTCTTTCCTTCCGTTACTCTTTCCTTGCCTTGCCGAGCACTGCCTAGCCTTGCGTTGTCGTGCATTAGCCTTGCCTCGCCTGACCGTGCATTGCCTTGCGTTACCCTTTCCTTGCCTTGCCGTGCATTGCCTAGCCTTGCGTTGCCGTGCATTAGCCTTGCCTCACCTGACCGTGCCTTGCCTTGCGTTACCCTTTCCTTGCCTTGCCGTGCATTGCCTAGCCGTGCTTTTTCGTGCATTAGCGTTGCCTCGCCTGACCGTGCCTTGCCTTGCGTTACCCTTTCCTTGCCTTGCCGTGCATTGCCTAGTCCTGCGTTGTCGTGCCTTAGCCTTGTTTCCCCTTACCGTGCCGTTCCTTCCGTTACCCTTGCCTTCCCTTGCTTTCCCGTCCCTTTCTTTCCTTCCGTTACTCTTTCCTTCCCTTGCCGAGCACTGCCTAGCCTTGCGTTGTCGTGCATTAGCCTTGCCTCGCCTAACCGTGCCTTGCCTTGCGTTATGCTTTCCTTGCCTTGCCGTGCATTGCCTAGCCCTGCATTGTCGTGCATTAGCCTTGCCTTTCCTCACCGTGCCTTGCCTTGCGTTACCCTTTCCTTGCTTGGCCGTGCATTGCCTAGCCGTGCGTTGCCGTGCCTTACCCTTGTTTCCCCTTGCCGTGCCTTGCCTTTTGTTACACTTGCCTTGCCTTGCTTTGCCTTGCCTTCCTCTCCTTCCGTTACTCTTTCCTTGCCTAGCCGTGCATTGCCTAGCCTTGCGTTGTCGTGCATTAGCCTTGCCTCGCCTGACCGTTCCTTGCCTTGCGTTACCCATTCTTTGCCTTGCCTTGCATTGCCTAGTCCTGCGTTGTCGTGCCTTAGCCTTGTTTCCCCGTACCGTGCCGTTCCTTCCGTTAGCCTTGCCTTCCCTTGCTTTCCCTTGCCTTCCTTTCCTTCCGTTACTCTTTCCTTGCCTAGCCGTGCACTGCCTAGCCGTGCGTTGTCGTGCCTTAGCCTTGTTTCCCCTTGCTGTGCCGTTCCTTCCGTTACACTTGCCTTGCCTTTCTTTGCCTTGCCTTCCTTTCCTTCCGTTACTCTTTCCTTGCCTAGCCGTCCACTGCCTAGCCTTGCGTTGTCGTGCATTAGCCTTCCCTTGCCTCACCGTACCTTGCCTTGCGTTACCCTTTCCTTGCCTTGCCGTGCACTGCCTAGCCTTGCATTGTCGTGCCTTACCCTTGTTTCCCCTTGCCGTGCCGTGCCTTTTGTTACATTTGCCTTGCCTTGCTTTGCTATGCCTTCCTTTCCTTCCGTTACTCTTTCCTTGCCTAGCCGTGCATTGCCTAGCCTTGCGTTGTCGTGCATTAGCCTTGCCTCGCCTGACCGTGCCTTGCCTTCCGTTACCCTTTCCTTGCCTTGCCGTGCATTGCCTAGTCCTGAGTTGTCGTGCCTTAGCCTTGTTTCCGCTTACCGTGCCGTTCCTTCCTTTACCTTTGCCTTCCCTTGCCTTCCTTTCCTTCCGTTACTCTTTCCTTGCCTAGCCGAGCACTGCCTAGCCTTGCGTTGTCGTGCCTTAGCCTTGGCTCGCCTGACAGTGCCTTGCCTTGCGTTACCCTTTCCTTGCCTTGCCGTGCATTGCCTAGCCGAGCGTTGTCGTGCATTAGCCTTCCCTTGCCTCACCGTGCCTTGCTTTGCGTTACCCTTTCCTTGCCTTGCCATGCATTTCCTAGCCGTGCGTTGCCGTGCCTTACCCTTGTTTCCCCTTGCCGTGGCTTGCCTTTCGTTACACTTGCCTTGCCTTGCTTTGCCTTGCTTTCCTCTCCTTCCGTTACTCTTTCCTTGCCTAGCCGTGCACTGCCTAGACTTGCGTTGTCGTGCCTTAGCCTTGCCTCGCCTGACCGTGCCTTGCTTTGCGTTACCCTTTCCTTGCCTTGCCGTGCATTGCCTAGTCCTGCGTTGTCGTGCCTTAGCCTTGTTTCCGATTACCGTGCCGTTCCTTCCTTTACATTTGCCTTCCCTTGCCTTCCTTGCCTTCCGTTACTCTTTGCTTGCCTTCCGTGCATTGCCTAGCCTTGCGTTGTCCTGCCTTAGCCTTGCCTCGCCTGACCGTGCCTTGCCTTGCGTTACCCTTTCCTTGCCTTGCCGTGCATTGCCTAGTCCTGCGTTGTCGTGCCTTAGCCTTGTTTCCCCTTACCGTGCCGTTCCTTCCGTTACCCTTGCCTTCCCTTGCTTTGCCTTGCCTTCCTCTCCTTCCGTTACTCTTTCCTTGCCTAGCCGTGCATTGCCTAGCCTTGCGTTGTCGTGCATTAGCCTTGCCTCGCCTGACCGTCCCTTGCCTTGCGTTACCCTTTCTTTGCCTTGCCGTGCATTGCCTAGTCCTGCGTTGTCGTGCCTTAGCCTTGTTTCCCCTTACCGTGCCGTTCCTTCCGTTACCCTTGCCTTCCCTTGCTTTCCCTTGCCTTTCTTTCCTTCCGTTACTCTTTCCTTGCCTTGCCGAGCACTGCCTAGCCTTGCGTTGTCGTGCATTAGCCTTGCCTCGCCTGACCGTGCCTTGCCTTGCGTTATGCTTTCCTTGCCTTGCCGTGCATTGCCTAGCCCTGCATTGTCGTGCATTAGCCTTGCCTTTCCTCACCGTGCCTTGCCTTGCGTTACCCTTTCCTTGCTTGGCCGTGCATTGCCTAGCCGTGCGTTGCCGTGCCTTACCCTTGTTTCCCCTTGCCGTGCCTTGCCTTTTGTTACACTTGCCTTGCCTTGCTTTGCCTTGCCTTCCTCTCCTTCCGTTACTCTTTCCTTGCCTAGCCGTGCATTGCCTAGCCTTGCGTTGTCGTGCATTAGCCTTACCTCCCCTGACCGTGCCTTGCCTTGCGTTACCCTTTCTTTGCCTTGCCGTGCATTGCCTAGTCCTGCGTTGTCGTGCCTTAGGCTTGTTTCCCCTTACCGTGCCGTTCCTTCCGTTACCCTTGCCTTCCCTTGCTTTCCCTTGCCTTTCTTTCCTTCCGTTACTCTTTCCTTGCCTTGCCGAGCACTGCCTAGCCTTGCGTTGTCGTGCATTAGCCTTGCCTCGCCTGACCGTGCATTGCCTTGCCTTGCGTTACCCTTTCCTTGCCTTGCCGTGCCTTGCCTAGCCTTGCGTTGTCGTGCATTAGCCTTGCCTCGCCTGACCTTGCCTTTCCTTGCGTTACCCTTTCCTTGCCTTGCCGTGCATTGCCTAGCCGTGCTTTTCCGTGCATTAGCGTTGCCTCGCCTGACCGTGCCTTGCCTTGCGTTACCCTTTCCTTGCCTTGCCGTGCATTGCCTAGTCCTGCGTTGTCGTGCCTTAGGCTTGTTTCCCCTTAACGTGCCGTTCCGTCCGTTGCCCTTGCCTACCCTTGCTTTCCCTTGCCTTCCTTGCCTTCCGTTACTCTTTACTTACCTTCCGTGCATTGCCTAGCCTTGCGTTGTCGTGCCTTAGCCTTGCCTCGCCTGACCTTGCCTTGCCTTGCGTTACCCTTTCTTTGCCTTGCCGTGCATTGCCTAGCCGTGCGTTGTCGTGCCTTAGCCTTGTTTCCCCTTGCCGTGCCGTTCCTTCCGTTAGCCTTGCCTTCCCTTGCTTTCCCTTGCCTTTCTTTCCTTCCGTTACTCTTTCCTTGCCTAGCCGTGCACTGCCTAGCCGTGCGTTGCCGTGCCTTACCCTTGTTTCCCCTTGCCGTGCCTTGCCTTTTGTTACACTTGCCTTGCCTTGCTTTGCCTTGCCTTCCCCTCCTTCCGTTACTCTTTCCTTGCCTAGCCGTGCATTGCCTAGCCTTGCGTTGTCGTGCATTAGCCTTGCCTCGCCTGACCGTGCCTTGCCTTGCGTTACCCTTTCTTTGCCTTGCCGTGCATTGCCTAGTCCTGCGTTGTCGTGCCTTAGCCTTGTTTCCCCGTACCGTGCCGTTCCTTCCGTTAGCCTTGCCTTCCCTTGCTTTCCCTTGCCTTTCTTTCCTTCCGTTACTCTTTCCTTGCCTAGCCGTGCACTGCCTAGCCGTGCGTTGTCGTGCCTTAGCCTTGTTTCCCCTTGCTGTGCCGTTCCTTCCGTTACACTTGCCTTGCCTTTCTTTGCCTTGCCTTCCTTTCCTTCCGTTACTCTTTCCTTGCCTAGCCGTCCACTGCCTAGCCTTGCGTTGTCGTGCATTAGCCTTGCCTCGCCTGACCGTGCCTTGCCTTGCGTTATGCTTTCCTTGCCTTCCCGTGCATTGCCTAGCCCTGCATTGTCGTGCATTAGCCTTGCCTTTCCTCACCGTGCCTTGCCTTGCGTTACCCTTTCCTTGCTTGGCCGTGCATTGCCTAGCCGTGCGTTGCCGTGCCTTACCCTTGTTTCCCCTTGCCGTGCCTTGCCTTTTGTTACACTTGCCTTGCCTTGCTTTGCCTTGCCTTCCTCTCCTTCCGTTACTCTTTCCTTGCCTTGCCGTGCATTGCCTAGCCTTGCGTTGTCGTGCATTAGCCTTGCCTCGCCTGACCGTGCCTTGCCTTGCGTTACCCTTTCCTTGCCTTGCCGTGCATTGCCTAGTCCTGCGTTGTCGTGCCTTAGGCTTGTTTCCCCTTAACGTGCCGTTCCGTCCGTTGCCCTTGCCTACCCTTGCTTTCCCTTGCCTTCCTTGCCTTCCGTTACTCTTTACTTACCTTCCGTGCATTGCCTAGCCTTGCGTTGTCGTGCCTTAGCCTTGCGTCGCCTGACCGTGCCTTGCCTTGCGTTACCCTTTCTTTGCCTTGCCGTGCATTGCCTAGCCGTGCGTTGTCGTGCCTTAGCCTTGTTTCCCCTTGCTGTGCCGTTCCTTCCGTTACACTTGCCTTGCCTTTCTTTGCCTTGCTTTCCTTTCCTTCCGTTACTCTTTCCTTGCCTAGCCGTGCACTGCCTAGCCTTGCGTTGTCGTGCCTTAGCCTTGGCTCGCCTGACAGTGCCTTGCCTTGCGATACCCTTTCCTTGCCTTGCCGTGCACTGCCTAGCCTTGCATTGTCGTGTCTTACCCTTGTTTCCCCTTGCCGTGCCGTGCCTTTTGTTACACTTGCCTTGCCTTGCTTTGCTATGCCTTCCTTTCCTTCCGTTACTCTTTCCTTGCCTAGCCGTGCATTGCCTAGCCTTGCGTTGTCGTGCATTAGCCTTGCCTCGCCTGACCGTGCCTTGCCTTGCGTTACCCTTTCCTTGCCTTGCCGTGCATTGCCTGGTCCTGAGTTGTCGTGCCTTAGCCATGTTTCCGCTTACCGTGCCGTTCCTTCCTTTACCTTTGCCTTCCCTTGCCTTCCTTGCCTTCCGTTACTCTTTGCTTGCCTTCCGTGCATTGCCTAGCCTTGCGTTGTCCTGCCTTAGCCTTGCCTCGCCTGACCGTGCCTTGCCTTGCGTTACCCTTTCCTTGCCTTGCCGTGCATTGCCTAGTCCTGCGTTGTCGTGCCTTAGCCTTGTTTCCCCTTACCGTGCCGTTCCTTCCGTTACCCTTGCCTTCCCTTGCCTTTCTTTCCTTCCGTTACTCTTTCCTTGCCTTGCCGAGCACTGCCTAGCCTTGCGTTGTCGTGCATTAGCCTTGCCTCGCCTGACCGTGCCTTGCCTTGCGTTATGCTTTCCTTGCCTTGCCGTGCATTGCCTAGCCCTGCATTGTCGTGCATTAGCCTTGCCTTTCCTCACCGTGCCTTGCCTTGCGTTACCCTTTCCTTGCTTGGCCGTGCATTGCCTAGCCGTGCGTTGCCGTGCCTTACCCTTGTTTCCCCTTGCCGTGCCTTGGCTTTTGTTACACTTGCCTTGCCTTGCTTTGCCTTGCCTTCCTCTCCTTCCGTTACTCTTTCCTTGCCTAGCCGTGCATTGCCTAGCCTTGCGTTGTCGTGCATTAGCCTTGCCTCCCCTGACCGTGCCTTGCCTTGCGTTACCCTTTCTTTGCCTTGCCGTGCATTGCCTAGTCCTGCGTTGTCGTGCCTTAGCCTTGTTTCCCCTTACCGTGCCGTTCCTTCCGTTACCCTTGCCTTCCCTTGCTTTCCCTTCCCTTTCTTTCCTTCCGTTACTCTTTCCTTGCCTTGCCGTGCATTGCCTAGCCTTGCGTTGTCGTGCCTTAGCCTTGCCTCGCCTGACCGTGCCTTGCCTTGCGTTACCCTTTCCTTGCCTTGCCGTGCCTTGCCTAGCCTTGCGTTGTCGTGCCTTAGCCTTGCCTCGCCTGACCGTGCCTTGCCTTGCGTTACCCTTTCCTTGCCTTGCCGTGCATTGCCTAGCCGTGCTTTTTCGTGCATTAGCGTTGCCTCGCCTGACCGTGCCTTGCCTTGCGTTACCCTTTCCTTGCCTTGCCGTGCATTGCCTAGTCCTGCGTTGTCGTGCCTTAGGCTTGTTTCCCCTTAACGTGCAGTTCCGTCCGTTGCCCTTGCCTACCCTTGCTTTCCCTTGCCTTCCTTACCTTCCGTTACTCTTTACTTACCTTCCGTGCATTGCCTAGCCTTGCGTTGTCGTGCCTTAGCCTTGCGTCGCCTGACCGAGCCTTGCCTTGCATTACCCTTTCTTTGCCCTGCCGTGCATTGCCGAGTCCTGCGTTGTCGTGCCTTAGCCTTGTTTCCCCTTACCTTGCCGTTCCTTCCGTTAGCCTTGCCTTCCCTTGCTTTCCCTTGCCTTTCTTTCCTTCCGTTACTCTTTCCTTGCCTTGCCGAGCACTGCCTAGCCTTGCGTTGTCGTGCATTAGCCTTGCCTCGCCTGACCGTGCCTTGCCTTGCGTTATGCTTTCCTTGCCTTGCCGTGCATTGCCTAGCCCTGCATTGTCGTGCATTAGCCTTGCCTTTCCTCACCGTGCCTTGCCTTGCGTTACCCTTTCCTTGCTTGGCCGTGCATTGCCTAGGCGTGCGTTGCCGTGCCTTACCCTTGTTTCCCCTTGCCGTGCCTTGCCTTTTGTTACACTTGCCTTGCCTTGCTTTGCCTTGCCTTCCTCTCCTTCCGTTACTCTTTCCTTGCCTAGCCGTGCATTGCCTAGCCTTGCGGTGTCGTGCATTAGCCTTGCCTCGCCTGACCGTGCTTTGCCTTGCGTTACCCTTTCCTTGCCTTGCCGTGCATTGCCTAGTCCTGCGTTGTCGTGCCTTAGGCTTGTTTCCCCTTAACGTGCCGTTCCGTCCGTTGCCCTTGCCTACCCTTGCTTTCCCTTGCCTTCCTTGCCTTCCGTTACTCTTTACTTACCTTCCGTGCATTGCCTAGCCTTGCGTTGTCGTGCCTTAGCCTTGCGTCGCCTGACCGTGCCTTGCCTTGCGTTACCCTTTCTTTGCCTTGCCGTGCATTGCCTAGCCGTGCGTTGTCGTGCCTTAGCCTTGTTTCCCCTTGCTGTGCCGTTCCTTCCGTTACACTTGCCTTGCCTTTCTTTGCCTTGCTTTCCTTTCCTTCCGTTACTCTTTCCTTGCCTAGCCGTGCACTGCCTAGCCTTGCGTTGTCGTGCCTTAGCCTTGGCTCGCCTGACAGTGCCTTGCCTTGCGATACCCTTTCCTTGCCTTGCCGTGCACTGCCTAGCCTTGCATTGTCGTGTCTTACCCTTGTTTCCCCTTGCCGTGCCGTGCCTTTTGTTACACTTGCCTTGCCTTGCTTTGCTATGCCTTCCTTTCCTTCCGTTACTCTTTCCTTGCCTAGCCGTGCATTGCCTAGCCTTGCGTTGTCGTGCATTAGCCTTGCCTCGCCTGACCGTGCCTTGCCTTGCGTTACCCTTTCCTTGCCTTGCCGTGCATTGCCTGGTCCTGAGTTGTCGTGCCTTAGCCTTGTTTCCGCTTACCGTGCCGTTCCTTCCTTTACCTTTGCCTTCCCTTGCCTTCCTTGCCTTCCGTTACTCTTTGCTTGCCTTCCGTGCATTGCCTAGCCTTGCGTTGTCCTGCCTTAGCCTTGCCTCGCCTGACCGTGCCTTGCCTTGCGTTACCCTTTCCTTGCCTTGCCGTGCATTGCCTAGTCCTGCGTTGTCGTGCCTTAGCCTTGTTTCCCCTTACCGTGCCGTTCCTTCCGTTACCCTTGCCTTCCCTTGCTTTCCCTTGCCTTTCTTTCCTTCCGTTACTCTTTCCTTGCCTTGCCGAGCACTGCCTAGCCTTGCGTTGTCGTGCATTAGCCTTGCCTCGCCTGACCGTGCCTTGCCTTGCGTTATGCTTTCCTTGCCTTGCCGTGCATTGCCTAGCCCTGCATTGTCGTGCATTAGCCTTGCCTTTCCTCACCGTGCCTTGCCTTGCGTTACCCTTTCCTTGCTTGGCCGTGCATTGCCTAGCCGTGCGTTGCCGTGCCTTACCCTTGTTTCCCCTTGCCGTGCCTTGGCTTTTGTTACACTTGCCTTGCCTTGCTTTGCCTTGCCTTCCTCTCCTTCCGTTACTCTTTCCTTGCCTAGCCGTGCATTGCCTAGCCTTGCGTTGTCGTGCATTAGCCTTGCCTCCCCTGACCGTGCCTTGCCTTGCGTTACCCTTTCTTTGCCTTGCCGTGCATTGCCTAGTCCTGCGTTGTCGTGCCTTAGCCTTGTTTCCCCTTACCGTGCCGTTCCTTCCGTTACCCTTGCCTTCCCTTGCTTTCCCTTGCCTTTCTTTCCTTCCGTTACTCTTTCCTTGCATTGCCGAGCACTGCCTAGCCTTGCGTTGTCGTGCATTAGCCTTGCCTCGCCTGACCGTGCATTGCCTTGCGTTACCCTTTCCTTGCCTTGCCGTGCCTTGCCTAGCCTTGCGTTGTCGTGCATTAGCCTTGCCTCGCCTGACCGTGCCTTGCCTTGCGTTACCCTTTCCTTGCCTTGCCGTGCATTGCCTAGCCGTGCTTTTTCGTGCATTAGCGTTGCCTCGCCTGACCGTGCCTTGCCTTGCGTTACCCTTTCCTTGCCTTGCCGTGCATTGCCTAGTCCTGCGTTGTCGTGCCTTAGGCTTGTTTCCCCTTAACGTGCAGTTCCGTCCGTTGCCCTTGACTACCCTTGCTTTCCCTTGCCTTCCTTGCCTTCCGTTACTCTTTACTTACCTTCCGTGCATTGCCTAGCCTTGCGTTGTCGTGCCTTAGCCTTGCGTCGCCTGACCGAGCCTTGCCTTGCATTACCCTTTCTTTGCCTTGCCGTGCATTGCCGAGTCCTGCGTTGTCGTGCCTTAGCCTTGTTTCCCCTTACCGTGCCGTTCCTTCCGTTAGCCTTGCCTTGCCTTGCTTTGCCTTGCCTTCCTTTCCTTCCGTTACTCTTTCCTTGCCTAGCCGTGCATTGCCTAGCCTTGCGTTGTCGTGCATTAGCCTTGCCTCGCCTGACCTTGCCTTGCCTTGCGTTACCCTTTCTTTGCCTTGCCGTGCATTGCCTAGTCCTGCGTTGTCGTGCCTTAGCCTTGTTTCCCCTTACCGTGCCGTTCCTTCCGTTACCCTTGCCTTCCCTTGCTTTCCCTTGCCTTTCTTTCCTTCCGTTACTCTTTCCTTGCCTTGCCGAACACTGCCTAGCCTTGCGTTGTCGTGCATTAGCCTTGCCTCGCCTGACCGTGCCTTGCCTTGCGTTATGCTTTCCTTGCCTTGCCGTGCATTGCCTAGCCCTGCATTGTCGTGCATTAGCCTTGCCTTTCCTCACCGTGCCTTGCCTTGCGTTACCCTTTCCTTGCCTTGCCGAGCACTGCCTAGCCTTGCGTTGTCGTGCATTAGCCTTGCCTCGCCTGACCGTGCATTGCCTTGCGTTACCCTTTCCTTGCCTTGCCGTGCATTGCCTAGCCTTGCGTTGTCGTGCATTAGCCTTGCCTCGCCTGACCGTGCCTTGCCTTGCGTTACCCTTTCCTTGCCTTGCCGTGCATTGCCTAGCCTTGCGTTGTCGTGCATTAGCCTTGCCTCGCCTGACCGTGCCTTGCCTTGCGTTACACTTGCCTTGCCTTGCTTTGCCTTGCCTTCCTTTCCTTCCGTTACTCTTTCCTTGCCTAGCCGTGCACTGCCTAGCCTTGCGTTGTCGTGCATTAGCCTTCCCTTGCCTCACCGTACCTTGCCTTGCGTTACCCTTTCCTTGCCTTGCCGTGCACTGCCTAGCCTTGCATTGTCGTGCCTTACCCTTGTTTCCCCTTGCCGTGCCGTGCCTTTTGTTACACTTGCCTTGCCTTGCTTTGCTATGCCTTCCTTTCCTTCCGTTACTCTTTCCTTGCCTAGCCGTGCATTGCCTAGCCTTGCGTTGTCGTGCATTAGCCTTGCCTCGCCTGACCGTGCCTTGCCTTGCGTTACCCTTTCCTTGCCTTGCCGTGCATTGCCTAGTCCTGAGTTGTCGTGCCTTAGCCTTGTTTCCGCTTACCGTGCCGTTCCTTCCTTTACCTTTGCCTTCCCTTGCCTTCCTTTCCTTCCGTTACTCTTTCCTTGCCTAGCCGAGCACTGCCTAGCCTTGCGTTGTCGTGCCTTAGCCTTGGCTCGCCTGACCGTGCCTTGCCTTGCGTTACCCTTTCCTTGCCTTGCCGTGCATTGCCTAGCCGAGCGTTGTCGTGCATTAGCCTTCCCTTGCCTCACCGTGCCTTGCTTTGCGTTACCCTTTCCTTGCCTTGCCATGCATTGCCTAGCCGTGCGTTGCCGTGCCTTACCCTTGTTTCCCCTTGCCGTGGCTTGCCTTTTGTTACACTTGCCTTGCCTTGCTTTGCCTTGCTTTCCTCTCCTTCCGTTACTCTTTCCTTGCCTAGCCGTGCACTGCCTAGACTTGCGTTGTCGTGCCTTAGCCTTGCGTCGCCTGACCGTGCCTTGCCTTGCGTTACCCTTTCTTTGCCTTGCCGTGCATTGCCTAGTCCTGCGTTGTCGTGCCTTAGCCTTGTTTCCCCGTACCGTGCCGTTCCTTCCGTTAGCCTTGCCTTCCCTTGCTTTCCCTTGCCTTTCTTTCCTTCCGTTACTCTTTCCTTGCCTAGCCGTGCACTGCCTAGCCGTGCGTTGTCGTGCCTTAGCCTTGTTTCCCCTTGCTGTGCCGTTCCTTCCGTTACACTTGCCTTGCCTTTCTTTGCCTTGCCTTCCTTTCCTTCCGTTACTCTTTCCTTGCCTAGCCGTGCACTGCCTAGCCTTGCGTTGTCGTGCATTAGCCTTCCCTTGCCTCACCGTACCTTGCCTTGCGTTACCCTTTCCTTGCCTTGCCGTGCACTGCCTAGCCTTGCGTTGTCGTGCCTTACCCTTGTTTCCCCTTACCGTGCCGTTCCTTCCGTTACCCTTGCCTTCCCTTGCTTTCCCTTGCCTTTCTTTCCTTCCGTTACTCCTTCCTTGCCTTGCCGAGCACTGCCTAGCCTTGCGTTGTCGTGCATTAGCCTTGCCTCGCCTGACCGTGCATTGCCTTGCGTTACCCTTTCCTTCCCTTGCCGTGCATTGCCTAGCCGTGCGTTGTCTTGCCTTAGCCTTGTTTCCCCTTGCTGTGCCGTTTCTTCCGTTACACTTGCCTTGCCTTACTTTGCCTTGCCTTCCTTTCCTTCCCTTTCCTTGCCTAGCCGTGCACTGCCTAGCCTTGCGTTGTCGTGCCTTAGCCTTGGCTCGCCTGACCGTGCCTTCCCTTGCGTTACCCTTTCCTTGCATTGCCGTGCATTGCCTAGCCGAGCGTTGTCGTGCATTAGCCTTCCCTTGCCACACCGTGCCTTGCTTTGCGTTACCCTTTCTTTGCTTTGCCGTGCATTGCCTAGTCCTGCGTTGTCGTGCCTTAGCCTTGTTTCCCCTTACCGTGCCGTTCCTTCCGTTACCCTTGCCTTCCCTTGCTTTCCCTTGCCTTTCTTTCCTTCCGTTACTCTTTCCTTGCCTTGCCGAGCACTGCCTAGCCTTGCGTTGTCGTGCATTAGCCTTGCCTCGCCTGACCGTGCATTGCCTTGCGTTACCCTTTCCTTGCCTTGCCGTGCATTGCCTAGCCTTGCGTTGTCGTGCATTAGCCTTGCCTCACCTGACCGTGCCTTGCCTTGCGTTACCCTTTCCTTGCCTTGCCGTGCATTGCCTAGCCGTGCTTTTTCGTGCATTAGCGTTGCCTCGCCTGACCGTGCCTTGCCTTGCGTTACCCTTTCCTTGCCTTGCCGTGCATTGCCTAGTCCTGCGTTGTCGTGCCTTAGCCTTGTTTCCCCTTACCGTGCCGTTCCTTCCGTTACCCTTGCCTTCCCTTGCTTTCCCGTCCCTTTCTTTCCTTCCGTTACTCTTTCCTTCCCTTGCCGAGCACTGCCTAGCCTTGCGTTGTCGTGCATTAGCCTTGCCTCGCCTAACCGTGCCTTGCCTTGCGTTATGCTTTCCTTGCCTTGCCGTGCATTGCCTAGCCCTGCATTGTCGTGCATTAGCCTTGCCTTTCCTCACCGTGCCTTGCCTTGCGTTACCCTTTCCTTGCTTGGCCGTGCATTGCCTAGCCGTGCGTTGCCGTGCCTTACCCTTGTTTCCCCTTGCCGTGCCTTGCCTTTTGTTACACTTGCCTTGCCTTGCTTTGCCTTGCCTTCCTCTCCTTCCGTTACTCTTTCCTTGCCTAGCCGTGCATTGCCTAGCCTTGCGTTGTCGTGCATTAGCCTTGCCTCGCCTGACCGTTCCTTGCCTTGCGTTACCCATTCTTTGCCTTGCCTTGCATTGCCTAGTCCTGCGTTGTCGTGCCTTAGCCTTGTTTCCCCGTACCGTGCCGTTCCTTCCGTTAGCCTTGCCTTCCCTTGCTTTCCCTTGCCTTCCTTTCCTTCCGTTACTCTTTCCTTGCCTAGCCGTGCACTGCCTAGCCGTGCGTTGTCGTGCCTTAGCCTTGTTTCCCCTTGCTGTGCCGTTCCTTCCGTTACACTTGCCTTGCCTTTCTTTGCCTTGCCTTCCTTTCCTTCCGTTACTCTTTCCTTGCCTAGCCGTCCACTGCCTAGCCTTGCGTTGTCGTGCATTAGCCTTCCCTTGCCTCACCGTACCTTGCCTTGCGTTACCCTTTCCTTGCCTTGCCGTGCACTGCCTAGCCTTGCATTGTCGTGCCTTACCCTTGTTTCCCCTTGCCGTGCCGTGCCTTTTGTTACATTTGCCTTGCCTTGCTTTGCTATGCCTTCCTTTCCTTCCGTTACTCTTTCCTTGCCTAGCCGTGCATTGCCTAGCCTTGCGTTGTCGTGCATTAGCCTTGCCTCGCCTGACCGTGCCTTGCCTTCCGTTACCCTTTCCTTGCCTTGCCGTGCATTGCCTAGTCCTGAGTTGTCGTGCCTTAGCCTTGTTTCCGCTTACCGTGCCGTTCCTTCCTTTACCTTTGCCTTCCCTTGCCTTCCTTTCCTTCCGTTACTCTTTCCTTGCCTAGCCGAGCACTGCCTAGCCTTGCGTTGTCGTGCCTTAGCCTTGGCTCGCCTGACAGTGCCTTGCCTTGCGTTACCCTTTCCTTGCCTTGCCGTGCATTGCCTAGCCGAGCGTTGTCGTGCATTAGCCTTCCCTTGCCTCACCGTGCCTTGCTTTGCGTTACCCTTTCCTTGCCTTGCCATGCATTTCCTAGCCGTGCGTTGCCGTGCCTTACCCTTGTTTCCCCTTGCCGTGGCTTGCCTTTTGTTACACTTGCCTTGCCTTGCTTTGCCTTGCTTTCCTCTCCTTCCGTTACTCTTTCCTTGCCTAGCCGTGCACTGCCTAGACTTGCGTTGTCGTGCCTTAGCCTTGCCTCGCCTGACCGTGCCTTGCTTTGCGTTACCCTTTCCTTGCCTTGCCGTGCATTGCCTAGTCCTGCGTTGTCGTGCCTTAGCCTTGTTTCCGATTACCGTGCCGTTCCTTCCTTTACCTTTGCCTTCCCTTGCCTTCCTTGCCTTCCGTTACTCTTTGCTTGCCTTCCGTGCATTGCCTAGCCTTGCGTTGTCCTGCCTTAGCCTTGCCTCGCCTGACCGTGCCTTGCCTTGCGTTACCCTTTCCTTGCCTTGCCGTGCATTGCCTAGTCCTGCGTTGTCGTGCCTTAGCCTTGTTTCCCCTTACCGTGCCGTTCCTTCCGTTACCCTTGCCTTCCCTTGCTTTGCCTTGCCTTCCTCTCCTTCCGTTACTCTTTCCTTGCCTAGCCGTGCATTGCCTAGCCTTGCGTTGTCGTGCATTAGCCTTGCCTCGCCTGACCGTTCCTTGCCTTGCGTTACCCTTTCTTTGCCTTGCCGTGCATTGCCTAGTCCTGCGTTGTCGTGCCTTAGCCTTGTTTCCCCTTACCGTGCCGTTCCTTCCGTTACCCTTGCCTTCCCTTGCTTTCCCTTGCCTTTCTTTCCTTCCGTTACTCTTTCCTTGCCTTGCCGAGCACTGCCTAGCCTTGCGTTGTCGTGCATTAGCCTTGCCTCGCCTGACCGTGCCTTGCCTTGCGTTATGCTTTCCTTGCCTTGCCGTGCATTGCCTAGCCCTGCATTGTCGTGCATTAGCCTTGCCTTTCCTCACCGTGCCTTGCCTTGCGTTACCCTTTCCTTGCTTGGCCGTGCATTGCCTAGCCGTGCGTTGCCGTGCCTTACCCTTGTTTCCCCTTGCCGTGCCTTGCCTTCCGTTACTCTTTCCTTGCCTTGCCGTGCACTGCCTAGCCTTGCGTTGTCGTGCATTAGCCTTGCCTCGCCTGACCGTGCATTGCCTTGCGTTACTCTTTCCTTGCCTTGCCGTGCATTGCCTAGCCTTGCGTTGTCGTGCATTAGCTTTGCCTCGCCTGACCGTGCCTTGCCTTGCGTTACCCTTTCCTTGCCTTGCCGTGCATTGCCTAGCCGTGCTTTTTCGTGCATTAGCGTTGCCTCGCCTGACCGTGCCTTGCCTTGCGTTACCCTTTCCTTGCCTTGCCGTGCATTGCCTAGTCCTGCGTTGTCGTGCCTTAGGCTTGTTTCCCCTTAACGTGCCGTTCCGTCCGTTGCCCTTGCCTACCCTTGCTTTCCCTTGCCTTCCTTGCCTTCCGTTACTCTTTACTTACCTTCCGTGCATTGCCTAGCCTTGCGTTGTCGTGCCTTAGCCTTGCGTCGCCTGACCGTGCCTTGCCTTGCGTTACCCTTTCTTTGCCTTGCCGTGCATTGCCTAGTCCTGCGTTGTCGTGCCTTAGCCTTGTTTCCCCGTACCGTGCCGTTCCTTCCGTTAGCCTTGCCTTCCCTTGCTTTCCCTTGCCTTTCTTTCCTTCCGTTACTCTTTCCTTGCCTTGCCGTGCATTGCCTAGCCGTGCGTTGTCGTGCCTTAGCCTTGTTTCCCCTTGCCGTGCCGTTCCTTCCGTTACACTTGCCTTGCCTTTCTTTGCCTTGCCTTCCTTTCCTTCCGTTACTCTTTCCTTGCCTAGCCGTCCACTGCCTAGCCTTGCGTTGTCGTGCATTAGCCTTCCCTTGCCTCACCGTACCTTGCCTTGCGTTACCCTTTCCTTGCCTTGCCGTGCACTGCCTAGCCTTGCATTGTCGTGTCTTACCCTTGTTTCCCCTTGCCGTGCCGTGCCTTTTGTTACACTTGCCTTGCCTTGCTTTGCTATGCCTTCCTTTCCTTCCGTTACTCTTTCCTTGCCTAGCCGTGCATTGCCTAGCCTTGCGTTGTCGTGCATTAGCCTTGCCTCGCCTGACCGTGCCTTGCCTTGCATTACCCTTTCTTTGCCTTGCCGTGCATTGCCGAGTCCTGCGTTGTCGTGCCTTAGCCTTGTTTCCCCTTACCGTGCCGTTCCTTCCGTTACCCTTGCCTTCCCTTGCTTTCCCTTGCCTTTCTTTCCTTCCGTTACTGTTTCCTTGCCTTGCCGAGCACTGCCTAGCCTTGCGTTGTCGTGCATTAGCCTTGCCTCGCCTGACCGTGCATTGCCTTGCGTTACCCTTTCCTTGCCTTGCCGTGCATTGCCTAGCCTTGCGTTGTCGTGCATTAGCCTTTCCTCATCTGACCGTGCCTTGCCTTGCGTTACCCTTTCCTTGCCTTGCCGTGCATTGCCTAGCCGTGCTTTTTCGTGCATTAGCGTTCCCTCGCCTGACCGTGCCTTGCCTTGCGTTACCCTTTCCTTGCCTTGCCGTGCATTGCCTAGTCCTGCGTTGTCGTGCCTTAGCCTTGTTTCCCCTTACCGTGCCGTTCCTTCCGTTACCCTTGCCTTCCCTTGCTTTCCCTTGCCTTTCTTTCCTTCCGTTACTCTTTCCTTGCCTTGCCGAGCACTGCCTAGCCTTGCGTTGTCGTGCATTAGCCTTGCCTCGCCTGACCGTGCCTTGCCTTGCGTTATGCTTTCCTTGCCTTGCCGTGCATTGCCTAGCCCTGCATTGTCGTGCATTAGCCTTGCCTTTCCTCACCGTGCCTTGCCTTGCGTTACCCTTTCCTTGCTTGGCCGTGCATTGCCTAGCCGTGCGTTGCCGTGCCTTACCCTTGTTTCCCCTTGCCGTGCCTTGCCTTTTGTTACACTTGCCTTGCCTTTCTTTGCCTTGCCTTCCTTTCCTTCCGTTACTCTTTCCTTGCCTAGCCGTGCACTGCCTAGCCTTGCGTTGTCGTGCATTAGCCTTCCCTTGCCTCACCGTACCTTGCCTTGCGTTACCCTTTCCTTGCCTTGCCGTGCACTGCCTAGCCTTGCGTTGTCGTGCCTTACCCTTGTTTCCCCTTGCCGTGCCGTGCCTTTTGTTACACTTGCCTTGCCTTGCTTTGCTTTGCCTTCCTTTCCTTCCGTTACTCTTTCCTTGCCTAGCCGTGCATTGCCTAGCCTTGCGTTGTCGTGCATTAGCCTTGCCTCGCCTGACCGTGCCTTGCCTTGCGTTACCCTTTCCTTCCCTTGCCGTGCATTGCCTAGCCGTGCGTTTTCTTGCCTTAGCCTTGTTTCCCCTTGCTGTGCCGTTTCTTCCGTTACACTTGCCTTGCCTTACTTTGCCTTGCCTTCCTTTCCTTCCGTTACTCTTTCCTTGCCTAGCCGTGCACTGCCTAGCCTTAGCCTTGCCTCGCCTGACCGTGCCTTGCCTTGCGTTACCCTTTCCTTGCCTTGCCGTGCATTGCCTAGCCTTGCGTTGTCGTGCATTAGCCTTGCCTCGCCTGACCGTGCCTTGCTTTGCGTTACCCTTTCCTTGCCTTGCCATGCATTGCCTAGCCGTGCGTTGCCGTGCCTTACCCTTGTTTCCCCTTGCCGTGGCTTGCCTTTTGTTACACTTGCCTTGCCTTGCTTTGCCTTGCTTTCCTCTCCTTCCGTTACTCTTTCCTTGCCTAGCCGTGCACTGCCTAGACTTGCGTTGTCGTGCCTTAGCCTTGCCTCGCCTGACCGTGCCTTGCTTTGCGTTACCCTTTCCTTGCCTTGCCGTGCATTGCCTAGTCCTGCGTTGTCGTGCCTTAGCCTTGTTTCCCCTTACCGTGCCGTTCCTTCCGTTACCCTTTCCTTCCCTTGCTTTCCCTTGCCTTTCTTTCCTTCCGTTACTCTTTCCTTGCCTTGCCGAGCACTGCCTAGCCTTGCGTTGTCGTGCATTAGCCTTGCCTCGCCTGACCGTGCATTGCCTTGCGTTACCCTTTCCTTCCCTTGCCGTGCATTGCCTAGTCCTGAGTTGTCGTGCCTTAGCCTTGTTTCCGCTTACCGTGCCGTTCCTTCCTTTACATTTGCCTTCCCTTGCCTTCCTTGCCCTCCGTTACTCTTTGCTTGCCTTCCGTGCATTGCCTAGCCTTGCGTTGTCCTGCCTTAGCCTTGCCTCGCCTGACCGTACCTTGCCTTGCGTTACCCTTTCCTTGCCTTGCCGTGCATTGCCTAGTCCTGCGTTGTCGTGCCTTAGCCTTGTTTCCCCTTACCGTGCCGTTCCTTCCGTTACCCTTGCCTTCCCTTGCTTTCCCTTGCCTTTCTTTCCTTCCGTTACTCTTTCCTTGCCTTGCCGAGCATTGCCTAGCCTTGCGTTGTCCTGCATTAGCCTTGCCTCGCCTGACCGTGCCTTGCCTTGCGTTATGCTTTCCTTGCCTTGCCGTGCATTGCCTAGCCCTGCATTGTCGTGCATTAGCCTTGCCTTTCCTCACCGTGCCTTGCCTTGCGTTACCCTTTCCTTGCTTGGCCGTGCATTGCCTAGCCGTGCGTTGCCGTGCCTTACCCTTGTTTCCCGTTGCCGTGGCTTGCCTTTTGTTACACTTGCCTTGTCTTGCTTTGCCTTGCCTTCCTCTCCTTCCTTTACTCTTTCCTTGCCTAGCCGTGCATTGCCTAGCCTTGCGTTGTCGTGCATTAGCCTTGCCTCGCCTGACCGTTCCTTGCCTTGCGTTACCCTTTCTTTGCCTTGCCGTGCATTGCGTAGCCCTGCAATGTCGTGCCTTAGCCTTGTTTCCCCTTACAGTGCCGTTCCTTCCGTTACCCTTGCCTTCCCTTGCTTTCCCTTGCCTTTCTTTCCTTCCGTTACTCTTTCCTTGCCTTGCCGAGCACTGCCTAGCCTTGCGTTGTCGTGCATTAGCCTTGCCTCGCCTGACCGTGCCTTGCCTTGCGTTATGCTTTCCTTGCCTTGCCGTGCATTGCCTAGCTCTGCATTGTCGTGCATTAGCCTTGCCTTTCCTCACCGTGCCTTGCCTTGCGTTACCCTTTCCTTGCTTGGCCGTGCATTGCCTAGCCGTGCGTTGCCGTGCCTTTCCCTTGTTTCGTCTTGCCGTGCCTTGCCTTTTGTTACTCTTGTCTTGCCTTGCTTTGCCTTGCCTTCCTTTCCTTCCGTTACTCTTTCCTTGCCTAGCCGTGCATTGCCTAGCCTTGCGTTATCGTGCCTTAGCCTTGCCTCGCCTGACCGTGCCTTGCCTTGCGTTACCCTTTCCTTGCCTTGCCGTGCACTGCCTAGCCTTGCGTTGTCGTGCCTTAGCCTTGCCTCGCCTGACCGTTCCTTGCCTTGCGTTACCCTTTCCTTGCCTTGCCGTGCATTGCCTAGCCGTGCGTTTTCGTGCATTAGCGTTGCCTCGCCTGACCGTGCCTTGCCTTGCGTTACCCTTTCCTTGCCTTGCCGTGCATTGCCTAGTCCTGCGTTGTCGTGCCTTAGGCTTGTTTCCCCTTAACGTGCCGTTCCGTCCGTTGCCCTTGACTACCCTTGCTTTCCCTTGCCTTCCTTGCCTTCCGTTACTCTTTACTTACCTTGCGTGCATTGCCTAGCCTTGCGTTGTCGTGCATTAGCCTTGCCTCGCCTGACCGTGCCTTGCCTTGCGTTACCCTTTCTTTGCCTTGCCGTGCATTGCCTATTCCTGCGTTGTCGTGCCTTAGCCTTGTTTCCCCGTACCGTGCCGTTCCTTCCGTTAGCCTTGCCTTCCCTTGCTTTCCCTTGCCTTTCTTTCCTTCCGTTACTCTTTCCTTGCCTAGCCGTGCACTGCCTAGCCGTGCGTTGTCGTGCCTTAGCCTTGTTTCCCCTTGCTGTGCCGTTCCTTCCGTTACACTTGCCTTGCCTTTCTTTGCCTTGCCTTCCTTTCCTTCCGTTACTCTTTCCTTGCCTAGCCGTGCACTGCCTAGCCTTGCGTTGTCGTGCATTAGCCTTCCCTTGCCTCACCGTACCTTGCCTTGCGTTACCCTTTCCTTGCCTTGCCGTGCATTGCCTAGTCCTGCGTTGTCGTGCCTTACCCTTGTTTCCCCTTGCCGTGCCTTGCCTTTTGTTACACTTGCCTTGCATTGCTTTGCCTTGCCTTCCTCTCCTTCCGTTACTCTTTCCTTGCCTAGCCGTGCATTGCCTAGCCTTGCGTTGTCGTGCATTAGCCTTGCCTCCCCTGACCGTGCCTTGCCTTGCGTTACCCTTTCTTTGCCTTGCCGTGCATTGCCTAGTCCTGCGTTGTCGTGCCTTAGCCTTGTTTCCCCTTACCGTGCCGTTCCTTCCGTTACCCTTGCCTTCCCTTGCTTTCCCTTGCCTTTCTTTCCTTCCGTTACTCTTTCCTTGCCTTGCCGAGCACTGCCTAGCCTTGCGTTGTCGTGCATTAGCCTTGCCTCGCCTGACCGTGCATTGCCTTGCGTTACCCTTTCCTTGCCTTGCCGTGCATTGCCTAGCCTTGCGTTGTCGTGCATTAGCCTTGCCTCGCCTGACCGTGCCTTGCCTTGCGTTACCCTTTCCTTGCCTTGCCGTGCATTGCGTAGCCGTGCTTTTTCGTGCATTAGCGATGCCTCGCCTGACCGTGCCTTGCCTTGCGTTACCCTTTCCTTCCCTTGCCGTGCATTGCCTAGTCCTGCGTTGTCGTGCCTTAGGCTTGTTTCCCCTTAACGTGCCGTTCCGTCCGTTGTCCTTGCCTACCCTTGCTTTCCCTTGCCTTCCTTGCCTTCCGTTACTCTTTACTTACCTTCCGTGCATTGCCTAGCCTTGCGTTGTCGTGCCTTAGCCTTGCGTCGCCTGACCGTGCCTTGCCTTGCGTTACCCTTTCTTTGCCTTGCCGTGCATTGCCGAGTCCTGCGTTGTCGTGCCTTAGCCTTGTTTCCCCGTACCGTGCCGTTCCTTCCGTTAGCCTTGCCTTCCCTTGCTTTCCCTTGCCTTTCTTTCCTTCCGTTACTCTTTCCTTGCCTAGCCGTGCATTGCCTAGCCTTGCGTTGTCGTGCCTTAGCCTTGCCTCGCCTGACCGTGCGTTGCCTTGCGTTACCCTTTCCTTGCCTTGCCGTGCATTGCCTAGTCCTGCGTTGTCGTGCCTTAGCCTTGTTTCCCCTTACCGTGCCGTTCCTTCCGTTACCCTTGCCTTCCCTTGCTTTCCCTTGCCTTTCTTTCCTTCCGTTACTCTTTCCTTGCCTTGCCGAGCACTGCCTAGCCTTGCGTTGTCGTGCATTAGCCTTGCCTCGCCTGACCGTGCATTGCCTTGCGTTACCCTTTCCTTGCCTTGCCGTGCATTGCCTAGCCTTGCGTTGTCGTGCATTAGCCTTGCCTCGCCTGACCGTGCCTTGCCTTGCGTTACCCTTTCCTTGCCTTGCCGTGCATTGCCTAGTCCTGCGTTGTCGTGCCTTAGCCTTGTTTCCCCTTACCGTGCCGTTCCTTCCGTTACTCTTGCCTTCCCTTGCTTTCCCTTGCCTTCCTTGCCTTCCGTTACTCTTTCCTTGCCTTGCCGAGCACTGCCTAGCCTTGCGTTGTCGTGCATTAGCCTTGCCTCGCCTGACCGTGCCTTGCCTTGCCTTATGCTTTCCTTGCCTTGCCGTGCATTGCGTAGCCCTGCATTGTCGTGCATTAGCCTTGCCTTTCCTCACCGTGCCTTGCCTTGCGTTACCCTTTCCTTGCTTGGCCGTGCATTGCCTAGCCGTGCGTTGCCGTGCCTTACCCTTGTTTCCCGTTGCCGTGGCTTGCCTTTTGTTACACTTGCCTTGTCTTGCTTTGCCTTGCCTTCCTTTCCTTCCGTTACTCTTTCCTTGCCTAGCCGTGCATTGCCTAGCCTTGCGTTGTCGTGCATTTGCCTTGCCTCGCCTGACCGTTCCTTGCCTTGCGTTACCCTTTCTTTGCCTTGCCGTGCATTGCCTAGTCCTGCGTTGTCGTGCCTTAGCCTTGTTTCCCCTTACAGTGCCGTTCCTTCCGTTACCCTTGCCTTCCCTTGCTTTCCCTTGCCTTTCTTTCCTTCCGTTACTCTTTCCTTGCCTTGCCGAGCATTGCCTAGCCTTGCGTTGTCGTGCATTAGCCTTGCCTCGCCTGACCGTGCCTTGCCTTGCGTTATGCTTTCCTTGCCTTGCCGTGCATTGCCTAGCCCTGCATTGTCGTGCATTAGCCTTGCCTTTCCTCACCGTGCCTTGCCTTGCGTTACCCTTTCCTTGCTTGGCCGTGCATTGCCTAGCCGTGCGTTGTCGTGCCTTAGCCTTGTTTCCCCTTGCCGTGCCTTGCCTTGCGTTACCCTTTCCTTGCCTTGCCGTGCATTGCCTAGTCCTGCGTTGTCGTGCCTTAGCCTTGTTTCCCCTTACCGTGCCGTTCCTTCCGTTACCCTTGCCTTCCCTTGCTTTCCCTTGCCTTTCTTTCCTTCCGTTACTCTTTCCTTGCCTTGCCGTGCATTGCCTAGCCGTGCTTTTTCGTGCATTAGCGTTGCCTCGCCTGACCGTGCCTTGCCTTGCGTTACCCTTTCCTTGCCTTGCCGTGCATTGCCTAGTCCTGCGTTGTCGTGCCTTAGGCTTGTTTCCCCTTAACGTGCCGTTCCGTCCGTTGCCCTTGCCTACCCTTGCTTTCCCTTGCCTTCCTTGCCTTCCGTTACTCTTTACTTACCTTCCGTGCATTGCCTAGCCTTGCGTTGTCGTGCCTTAGCCTTGCGTCGCCTGACCGTGCCTTGCCTTGTGTTACCCTTTCTTCGCCTTGCCGTGCATTGCCTAGTCCTGCGTTGTCGTGCCTTAGCCTTGTTTCCCCGTACCGTGCCGTTCCTTCCGTTAGCCTTGCCTTCCCTTGCTTTCCCTTGCCTTTCTTTCCTTCCGTTACTCTTTCCTTGCCTAGCCGTGCACTGCCTAGCCGTGCGTTGTCGTGCCTTAGCCTTGTTTCCCCTTGCTGTGCCGTTCCTTCCGTTACACTTGCCTTGCCTTTCTTTGCCTTGCCTTCCTTTCCTTCCGTTACTCTTTCCTTGCCTAGCCGTGCACTGCCTAGCCTTGCGTTGTCGTGCATTAGCCTTCCCTTGCCTCACCGTACCTTGCCTTCGTTACCCTTTCCTTGCCTTGCCGTGCACTGCCTAGCCTTGCATTGTCGTGCCTTACCCTTGTTTCCCCTTGCCGTGCCTTGCCTTTTGTTACACTTGCCTTGCCTTGCTTTGCCTTGCCTTACTCTCCTTCCGTTACTCTTTCCTTGCCTAGCCGTGCATTGCCTAGCCTTGCGTTGTCGTGCATTAGCCTTGCCTGCCCTGACCGTGCCTTGCCTTGCGTTACCCTTTCTTTGCCTTGCCGTGCATTGCCTAGTCCTGCGTTGTCGTGCCTTAGCCTTGTTTCCCCTTACCGTGCCGTTCCTTCCGTTACCCTTGCCTTCCCTTGCTTTCCCTTGCCTTTCTTTCCTTCCGTTACTCTTTCCTTGCCTTGCCGAGCACTGCCTAGCCTTGCGTTGTCGTGCATTAGCCTTGCCTCGCCTGACCGTGCCTTGCCTTGCGTTACCCTTTCCTTGCCTTGCCGTGCATTGCCTAGCCTTGCGTTGTCGTGCATTCGCCTTGCCTCGCCTGACCGTGCCTTGCCTTGCGTTACCCTTTCCTTGCCTTGCCGTGCATTGCCTAGCCGTGCTTTTTCGTGCATTAGCGATGCCTCGCTTGACCGTGCCTTGCCTTGCGTTACCCTTTCCTTGCCTTGCCGTGCATTGCCTAGTCCTGCGTTGTCGTGCCTTAGGCTTGTTTCCCCTTAACGTGCCGTTCCGTCCGTTGCCCTTGCCTACCCTTGCTTTCCCTTGCCTTCCTTGCCTTCCGTTACTCTTTACTTACCTTCCGTGCATTGCCTAGCCTTGCGTTGTCGTGCCTTAGCCTTGCGTCGCCTGACCGTGCCTTGCCTTGCGTTACCCTTTCCTTGCCTTGCCGTGCATTGCCTAGTCCTGCGTTGTCGTGCCTTAGCCTTGTTTCCCCGTAACGTGCCGTTCCTTCCGTTAGCCTTGCCTTCCCTTGCTTTCCCTTGCCTTTCTTTCCTTCCGTTACTCTTTCCTTGCCTAGCCGTGCATTGCCTAGCCTTGCGTTGTCGTCCATTAGCCTTGCCTCGCCTGACCGTGCCTTGCCTTGCGTTACCCTTTCTTTGCCTTGCCGTGCATTGCCTAGTCCTGCGTTGTCGTGCCTTAGCCTTGTTTCCCCTTACCGTGCCGTTCCTTCCGTTACCCTTGCCTTCCCTTGCTTTCCCTTGCCTTTCTTTCCTTCCGTTACTCTTTCCTTGCCTTGCCGAGCAGTGCCTAGCCTTGCGTTGTCGTGCATTAGCCTTGCCTCGCCTGACCGTGCATTGCCTTGCGTTACCCTTTCCTTGCCTTGCCGTGCATTGCCTAGCCTTGCGTTGTCGTGCATTAGCCTTGCCTCGCCTGACCGTGCCTTGCCTTGCGTTACCCTTTCCTTGCCTTTCCGTGCATTGCCTAGCCGTGCTTTTTCGTGCCTTAGCGTTGCCTCGCCTGACCGTGCCTTGCCTTGCGTTACCCTTTCCTTGCCTTGCCGTGCATTGCCTAGTCCTGCGTTGTCGTGCCTTAGGCTTGTTTCCCCGTACCGTGCCGTTCCTTCCGTTAGCCTTGCCTTCCCTTGCTTTCCCTTGCCTTTCTTTCCTTCCGTTACTCTTTCCTTGCCTAGCCGTGCACTGCCTAGCCGTGCGTTGTCGTGCCTTAGCCTTGTTTCCCCTTGCTGTGCCGTTCCTTCCGTTACACTTGCCTTGCCTTTCTTTGCCTTGCCTTCCTTTCCTTCCGTTACTCTTTCCTTGCCTAGCCGTGCACTGCCTAGCCTTGCGTTGTCGTGCATTACCCTTCCCTTGCCTCACCGTACCTTGCCTTGCGTTACCCTTTCCTTGCCTTGCCGTGCACTGCCTATCCTTGCGTTGTCGTGCCTTACCCTTGTTTCCCCTTGCCGTGCCGTGCCTTTTGTTACACTTGCCTTGCCTTGCTTTGCTTTGCCTTCCTTTCCTTCCGTTACTCTTTCCTTGCCTAGCCGTGCATTGCCTAGCCTTGCGTTGTCGTGCATTAGCCTTGCCTCGCCTGACCGTGCCTTGCCTTGCGTTACCCTTTCCTTCCCTTGCCGTGCATTGCCTAGCCGTGCGTTGTCTTGCCTTAGCCTTGTTTCCCCTTGCTTTGCCGTTTCTTCCGTTACACTTGCCTTGCCTTACTTTGCCTTGCCTTCCTTTCCTTCCGTTACTCTTTCCTTGCCTAGCCGTGCACTGCCTAGCCTTGCATTGTCGTGCCTTAGCCTTGGCTCGCCTGACCGTGCCTTGCCTTGCGTTACCCTTTCCTTGCCTTGCCGTGCATTGCCTAGCCGAGCGTTGTCGTGCATTAGCCTTCTCTTGCCTCACCGTGCCTTGCTTTGCGTTACCCTTTTCTTGCCTTGCCATGCATTGCCTAGCCGTGCGTTGCCGTGCCTTACCCTTGTTTCCCCTTGCCGTGGCTTGCCTTTTGTTACACTTGCCTTGCCTTGCTTTGCCTTGCCTTCCTCTCCTTCCGTTACTCTTTCCTTGCCTAGCCGTGCATTGCCTAGCCTTGCGTTGTCCTGCCTTAGCCTTGCCTCGCCTGACCGTGCCTTGCCTTGCGTTACCCTTTCCTTGCCTTGCCGTGCATTGCCTAGTCCTGCGTTGTCGTGCCTTAGCCTTGTTTCCCCTTACCGTGCCGTTCCTTCCGTTACCCTTGCCTTCCCTTGCTTTCCCTTGCCTTTCTTTCCTTCCGTTACTCTTTCCTTGCCTTGCCGAGCACTGCCTAGCCTTGCGTTGTCGTGCATTAGCCTTGCCTCGCCTGACCGTGCCTTGCCTTGCGTTACCCTTTCCTTCCCTTGCCGTGCATTGCCTAGTCCTGAGTTGTCGTGCCTTAGCCTTGTTTCCGCTTACCGTGCCGTTCCTTCCTTTACCTTTGCCTTCCCTTGCCTTCCTTGCCTTCCGTTACTCTTTGCTTGCCTTCCGTGCATTGCCTAGCCTTGCGTTGTCCTGCCTTAGCCTTGCCTCGCCTGACCGTGCCTTGCCTTGCGTTACACTTTCCTTGCCTTGCCGTGCATTGCCTAGTCCTGCGTTGTCGTGCCTTAGCCTTGTTTCCCCTTACCGTGCCGTTCCTTCCGTTACCCTTGCCTTCCCTTGCTTTCCCTTGCCTTTCTTTCCTTCCGTTACTCTTTCCTTGCCTTGCCGAGCACTGCCTAGCCTTGCGTTGTCGTGCATTAGTCTTGCCTCGCCTGACCGTGCCTTGCCTGGCGTTATGCTTTCCTTGCCTTGCCGTGCATTGCCTAGCCCTGTATTGTCGTGCATTAGCCTTGCCTTTCCTCACCGTGCCTTGCCTTCCGTTACCCTTTCCTTGATTGGCCATGCATTGCCTAGCTGTGCGTTGCCGTGCCTTACCCTTGTTTCCCCTTGCCGTGCCTTGCCTTTTGTTACACTTGCCTTGCCTTGCTTTGCCTTTCCTTCCTCTCCTTCCGTTACTCTTTCCTTGCCTAGCCGTGCATTGCCTAGCCTTGCGTTGTCGTGCATTAGCCTTGCCTCGCCTGACCGTGCCTTGCCTTGCGTTACCCTTTCTTTGCCTTGCCGTGCATTGCCTAGTCCTGCGTTGTCGTGCCTTAGCCTTGTTTCCCCTTACCGTGCCGTTCCTTCCGTTACCCTTGCCTTCCCTTGCTTTCCCTTGCCTTTCTTTCCTTCCGTTACTCTTTCCTTGCCTTGCCGAGCACTGCCTAGCCTTGCGTTGTCGTGCATTAGCCTTGCCTCGCCTGACCGTGCATTGCCTTGCGTTACCCTTTCCTTGCCTTGCCGTGCATTGCCTAGCCGTGCTTTTTCGTGCATTAGCGTTGCCTCGCCTGACCGTGCCTTGCCTTGCGTTACCCTTTCCTTGCCTTGCCGTGCATTGCCTAGCCCTGCGTTGTCGTGCCTTAGGCTTGTTTCCCCTTAACGTGCCGTTCCGTCCGTTGCCCTTGCCTACCCTTGCTTTCCCTTGCCTTCCTTGCCTTCCGTTACTCTTTACTTACCTTCCGTGCATTGCCTAGCCTTCCGTTGTCGTGCCTTAGCCTTGCGTCGCCTGACCGTGCCTTGCCTTGCGTTACGCTTTCCTTGCCTTGCCGTGCATTGCCTAGTCCTGCGTTGTCGTGCCTTAGCCTTGTTTCCCCGTACCATGCCGTTCCTTCCGTTAGCCTTGCCTTCCCTTGCTTTCCCTTGCCTTTCTTTCCTTCCGTTACTCTTTCCTTGCCCAGCCGTGCACTGCCTAGCCGTGCGTTGTCGTGCCTTAGCCTTGTTTCCCCTTGCTGTGCCGTTCCTTCCGTTACACTTGCCTTGCCTTGCTGTGCCTTCCCTTCCTTTCCTTCCGTTACTCTTTCCTTGCCTAGCCGTGCACTGCCTAGCCTTGCGTTGTCGTGCATTAGCCTTGCCTCGCCTGACCGTGCCTTTCCTTGCCTTACCCTTTCTTTGCCTTCCCGTGCATTGCCTAGTCCTGCGTTGTCGTGCCTTAGCCTTGTTTCCCCTTACCGTGCCGTTCCTTCCGTTACCCTTGCCTTCCCTTGCTTTCCCTTGCCTTGCCTTGCGTTACCCTTTCCTTGCCTTGCCGTGCATTGCCTAGCCGTGCTTTTTCGTGCATTAGCGATGCCTCGCCTGACCGTGCCTTGCCTTGCGTTACCCTTTCCTTGCCTTGCCGTGCATTGCCTAGTCCTGCGTTGTCGTGCCTTAGGCTTGTTTCCCCTTAACGTGCCGTTCCGTCCGTTGCCCTTGCCTACCCTTGCTTTCCCTTGCCTTCCTTGCCTTCCGTTACTCTTTACTTACCTTCCGTGCATTGCCTAGCCTTGCGTTGTCGTGCCTTAGCCTTGCGTCGCCTGACCGTGCCTTGCCTTGCTTTACCCTTTCTTTGCCTTGCCGTGCTTTGCCTAGTCCTGCGTTGTCGTGCCTTAGCCTTGTTTCCCCGTACCGTGCCGTTCCTTCCGTTAGCCTTGCCTTCCCTTGCTTTCCCTTGCCTTTCTTTCCTTCCGTTACTCTTTCCTTGCCTAGCCGTGCACTGCCTAGCCGTGCGTTGTCGTGCCTTAGCCTTGTTTCCCCTTGCTGTGCCGTTCCTTCCGTTACACTTGCCTTGCCTTTCTTTGCCTTGCCTTCCTTTCCTTCCGTTACTCTTTCCTTGCCTAGTCGTGCACTGCCTAGCCTTGCGTTGTCGTGCATTAGCCTTCCCTTGCCTCACCGTACCTTGCCTTGCGTTACCCTTTCCTTGTCTTGCCGTGCACTGCCTAGCCTTCCATTGTCGTGCCTTACCCTTGTTTCCCCTTGCCGTGCCGTGCCTTTTGTTACACTTGCCTTGCCTTGCTTTGCTATGCCTTCCTTTCCTTCCGTTACTCTTTCCTTGCTTGGCCGTGCATTGCCTAGCCTTGCGTTGTCGTGCATTAGCCTTGCCTCGCCTGACCGTGCCTTGCCTTGCGTTACCCTTTCCTTGCCTTGCCGTGCATTGCCTAGTCCTGAGTTGTCGTGCCTTAGCCTTGTTTCCGCTTACCGTGCCGTTCCTTCCTTTACCTTTGCCTTCCCTTGCCTTCCTTCCCTTCCGTTACTCTTTGCTTGCCTTCCGTGCATTGCCTAGCCTTGCGTTGTCCTGCCTTAGCCTTGCCTCGCCTGACCGTGCCTTGCCTTGCGTTACCCTTTCCTTGCCTTGCCGTGCATTGCCTAGTCCTGCGTTGTCGTGCCTTAGCCTTGTTTCCCCTTACCGTGCCGTTCCTTCCGTTACCCTTGCCTTCCCTTGCTTTCCCTTGCCTTTCTTTCCTTCCGTTACTCTTTCCTTGCCTTGCCGAGCACTGCCTAGCCTTGCGTTGTCGTGCATTAGCCTTGCCTCGCCTGACCGTGCCTTGCCTTGCGTTACCCTTTCCTTGCCTTGCCGTGCATTGCCTAGCCGTGCTTTTTCGTGCATTAGCGATGCCTCGCCTGACCGTGCCTTGCCTTGCGTTACCCTTTCCTTGCCTTGCCGTGCATTGCCTAGTCCTGCGTTGTCGTGCCTTACCCTTGTTTCCCCTTGCCGTGCCTTGCCTTTTGTTACACTTGCCTTGCCTTGCTTTGCCTTGCCTTCCTCTCCTTCCGTTACTCTTTCCTTGCCTAGCCGTGCATTGCCTAGCCTTGCGTTGTCGTTCATTAGCCTTGCCTCGCCTGACCGTGCCTTGCCTTGCGTTACCCTTTCTTTGCCTTGCCGTGCATTGCCTAGCCGTGCTTTTTCGTGCATTAGCGATGCCTCGCCTGACCGTGCCTTGCCTTGCGTTACCCTTTCCTTGCCTTGCCGTGCATTGCCTAGTCCTGCGTTGTCGTGCCTTAGGCTTGTTTCCCCTTAACGTGCCGTTCCTTCCGTTACCCTTGCCTTCCCTTGCTTTCCCTTGCCTTTCTTTCCTTCCGTTACTCTTTCCTTGCCTTGCCGAGCACTGCCTAGCCTTGCGTTGTCGTGCATTAGCCTTGCCTCGCCTGACCGTGCATTGCCTTGCGTTACCCTTTCCTTGCCTTGCCGTGCATTGCCTAGCCTTGCGTTGTCGTGCATTAGCCTTGCCTCACCTGACCGTGCCTTGCCTTGCGTTACCCTTTCCTTGCCTTGCCGTGCATTGCCTAGCCGTGCTTTTTCGTGCATTAGCGTTGCCTCGCCTGACCGTGCCTTGCCTTGCGTTACCCTTTCCTTGCCTTGCCGTGCATTGCCTAGTCCGGCGTTGTCGTGCCTTAGCCTTGTTTCCCCTTACCGTGCCGTTCCTTCCGTTACCCTTGCCTTCCCTTGCTTTCCCTTGCCTTTCTTTCCTTCCGTTACTCTTTCCTTGCCTTGCCGAGCACTGCCTAGCCTTGCGTTGTCTTGCATTAGCCTTGCCTCGCCTGACCGTGCCTTGCCTTGCGTTATGCTTTCCTTGCCTTGCGGTGCATTGCCTAGCCCTGCATTGTCGTGCATTAGCCTTGCCTTTCCTCACCGTGCCTTGCCTTGCGTTACCCTTTCCTTGCTTGGCCGTGCATTGCCTAGCCGTGCGTTGCCGTGCCTTACCCTTGTTTCCCCTTGCCGTGCCTTGCCTTTTGTTACACTTGCCTTGCCTTGCTTTGCCTTGCCTTCCTCTCCTTCCGTTACTCTTTCCTTGCCTAGCCGTGCATTGCCTAGCCTTGCGTTGTCGTGCATTAGCCTTGCCTCCCCTGACCGTGCCTTGCCTTGCGTTACCCTTTCTTTGCCTTGCCGTGCATTGCCTAGTCCTGCGTTGTGGTGCCTTAGCCTTGTTTCCCCTTACCGTGCCGTTCCTTCCGTTACCCTTGCCTTCCCTTGCTTTCCCTTGCCTTTCTTTCCTTCCGTTACTCTTTCCTTGCCTTGCCGAGCACTGCCTAGCCTTGCGTTGTCGTGCATTAGCCTTGCCTCGCCTGACCGTGCATTGCCTTGCGTTACCCTTTCCTTGCCTTGCCGTGCATTGCCTAGCCTTGCGTTGTCGTGCATTAGCCTTGCCTCGCCTGACCGTGCCTTGCCTTGCGTTACCCTTTCCTTGCCTTGCCGTGCATTGCGTAGCCGTGCTTTTTCGTGCATTAGCGATGCCTCGCCTGACCGTGCCTTGCCTTGCGTTACCCTTTCCTTCCCTTGCCGTGCATTGCCTAGTCCTGCGTTGTCGTGCCTTAGGCTTGTTTCCCCTTAACGTGCCGTTCCGTCCGTTGTCCTTGCCTACCCTTGCTTTCCCTTGCCTTCCTTGCCTTCCGTTACTCTTTACTTACCTTCCGTGCATTGCCTAGCCTTGCGTTGTCGTGCCTTAGCCTTGCGTCGCCTGACCGTGCCTTGCCTTGCGTTACCCTTTCCTTGCCTTGCCGTGCATTGCCTAGTCCTGCGTTGTCGTGCCTTAGCCTTGTTTCCCCGTACCGTGCCGTTCCTTCCGTTAGCCTTGCCTTCCCTTGCTTTCCCTTGCCTTTCTTTCCTTCCGTTACTCTTTCCTTGCCTAGCCGTGCATTGCCTAGCCTTGCGTTGTCGTGCATTAGCCTTGCCTCGCCTGACCGTGCGTTGCCTTGCGTTACCCTTTCTTTGCCTTGCCGTGCATTGCCTAGTCCTGCGTTGTCGTGCCTTAGCCTTGTTTCCCCTTACCGTGCCGTTCCTTCCGTTACCCTTGCCTTCCCTTGCTTTCCCTTGCCTTTCTTTCCTTCCGTTACTCTTTCCTTGCCTTGCCGAGCACTGCCTAGCCTTACGTTGTCGTGCATTAGCCTTGCCTCGCCTGACCGTGCCTTGCCTTGCGTTACCCTTTCCTTGCCTTGCCGTGCATTGCCTAGCCTTGCGTTGTCGTGCATTAGCCTTGCCTCGCCTGACCGTGCCTTGCCTTGCGTTACCCTTTCCTTGCCTTGCCGTGCATTGCCTAGTCCTGCGTTGTCGTGCCTTAGCCTTGTTTCCCCTTACCGTGCCGTTCCTTCCGTTACTCTTGCCTTCCCTTGCTTTCCCTTGCCTTTCTTTCCTTCCGTTACTCTTTCCTTGCCTTGCCGAGCACTGCCTAGCCTTGCGTTGTCGTGCATTAGCCTTGCCTCGCCTGACCGTGCCTTGCCTTGCGTTATGCTTTCCTTGCCTTGCCGTGCATTGCCTAGCCCTGCATTGTCGTGCATTAGCCTTGCCTTTCCTCACCGTGCCTTGCCTTGCGTTACCCTTTCCTTGCTTGGCCGTGCATTGCCTAGCCGTGCGTTGCCGTGCCTTACCCTTGTTTCCCGTTGCCGTGGCTTGCCTTTTGTTACACTTGCCTTGTCTTGCTTTGCCTTGCCTTCCTCTCCTTCCGTTACTCTTTCCTTGCCTAGCCGTGCATTGCCTAGCCTTGCGTTGTCGTGCATTTGCCTTGCCTCGCCTGACCGTTCCTTGCCTTGCGTTACCCTTTCTTTGCCTTGCCGTGCATTGCCTAGTCCTGCGTTGTCGTGCCTTAGCCTTGTTTCCCCTTACCGTGCCGTTCCTTCCGTTACCCTTGCCTTCCCTTGCTTTCCCTTGCCTTTCTTTCCTTCCGTTACTCTTTCCTTGCCTTGCCGAGCACTGCCTAGCCTTGCGTTGTCGTGCATTAGCCTTGCCTCGCCTGACCGTGCCTTGCCTTGCGTTATGCTTTCCTTGCCTTGCCGTGCATTGCCTAGCCCTGCATTGTCGTGCATTAGCCTTGCCTTTCCTCACCGTGCCTTGCCTTGCGTTACCCTTTCCTTGCTTGGCCGTGCATTGCCTAGCCGTGCGTTGCCGTGCCTTACCCTTGTTTCCCCTTGCCGTGCCTTGCCTTGCGTTACCCTTTCTTTGCCTTGCCGTGCATTGCCTAGTCCTGCGTTGTCGTGCCTTAGCCTTGTTTCCCCTTACCGTGCCGTTCCTTCCGTTACCCTTGCCTTCCCTTGCTTTCCCTTGCCTTTCTTTCCTTCCGTTACCCTTTCCTTGCCTTGCCGTGCATTGCCTAGCCGTGCTTTTTCGTGCATTAGCGTTGCCTCGCCTGACCGTGCCTTGCCTTGCGTTACCCTTTCCTTGCCTTGCCGTGCATTGCCTAGTCCTGCGTTGTCGTGCCTTAGGCTTGTTTCCCCTTAACGTGCCGTTCCGTCCGTTGCCCTTGCCTACCCTTGCTTTCCCTTGCCTTCCTTGCCTTCCGTTACTCTTTACTTACCTTCCGTGCATTGCCTAGCCTTGCGTTGTCGTGCCTTAGCCTTGCGTCGCCTGACCGTGCCTTGCCTTGCGTTACCCTTTCTTTGCCTTGCCGTGCATTGCCTAGTCCTGCGTTGTCGTGCCTTAGCCTTGTTTCCCCTTACCGTGCCGTTCCTTCCGTTACCCTTGCCTTCCCTTGCTTTCCCTTGCCTTTCTTTCCTTCCGTTACTCTTTCCTTGCCTAGCCGTGCACTGCCTAGCCGTGCGTTGTCGTGCCTTAGCCTTGTTTCCCCTTGCTGTGCCGTTCCTTCCGTTACACTTGCCTTGCCTTTCTTTGCCTTGCCTTCCTTTCCTTCCGTTACTCTTTCCTTGCCTAGCCGTGCACTGCCTAGCCTTGCGTTGTCGTGCATTAGCCTTCCCTTGCCTCACCGTACCTTGCCTTCGTTACCCTTTCCTTGCCTTGCCGTGCACTGCCTAGCCTTGCATTGTCGTGCCTTACCCTTGTTTCCCCTTGCCGTGCCTTGCCTTTTGTTACACTTGCCTTGCCTTGCTTTGCCTTGCCTTCCTCTCCTTCCGTTACTCTTTCCTTGCCTAGCCGTGCATTGCCTAGCCTTGCGTTGTCGTGCATTAGCCTTGCCTGCCCTGACCGTGCCTTGCCTTGCGTTACCCTTTCTTTGCCTTGCCGTGCATTGCCTAGTCCTGCGTTGTCGTGCCTTAGCCTTGTTTCCCCTTACCGTGCCGTTCCTTCCGTTACCCTTGCCTTCCCTTGCTTTCCCTTGCCTTTCTTTCCTTCCGTTACTCTTTCCTTGCCTTGCCGAGCACTGCCTAGCCTTGCGTTGTCGTGCATTAGCCTTGCCTCGCCTGACCGTGCATTGCCTTGCGTTACCCTTTCCTTGCCTTGCCGTGCATTGCCTAGCCTTGCGTTGTCGTGCATTAGCCTTGCCTCGCCTGACCGTGCCTTGCCTTGCGTTACCCTTTCCTTGCCTTGCCGTGCATTGCCTAGCCGTGCTTTTTCGTGCATTAGCGATGCCTCGCTTGACCGTGCCTTGCCTTGCGTTACCCTTTCCTTGCCTTGCCGTGCATTGCCAAGTCCTGCGTTGTCGTGCCTTAGGCTTGTTTCCCCTTAACGTGCCGTTCCGTCCGTTGTCCTTGCCTACCCTTGCTTTCCCTTGCCTTCCTTGCCTTCCGTTACTCTTTACTTACCTTCCGTGCATTGCCTAGCCTTGCGTTGTCGTGCCTTAGCCTTGCGTCGCCTGACCGTGCCTTGCCTTGCGTTACCCTTTCTTTGCCTTGCCGTGCATTGCCTAGTCCTGCGTTGTCGTGCCTTAGCCTTGTTTCCCCGTAACGTGCCGTTCCTTCCGTTAGCCTTGCCTTCCCTTGCTTTCCCTTGCCTTTCTTTCCTTCCGTTACTCTTTCCTTGCCTAGCCGTGCATTGCCTAGCCTTGCGTTGTCGTGCATTAGCCTTGCCTCGCCTGACCGTGCCTTGCCTTGCGTTACCCTTTCTTTGCCTTGCCGTGCATTGCCTAGTCCTGCGTTGTCGTGCCTTAGCCTTGTTTCCCCTTACCGTGCCGTTCCTTCCGTTACCCTTGCCTTCCCTTGCTTTCCCTTGCCTTTCTTTCCATCCGTTACTCTTTCCTTGCCTTGCCGAGCACTGCCTAGCCTTGCGTTGTCGTGCATTAGCCTTGCCTCGCCTGACCGTGCATTGCCTTGCGTTACCCTTTCCTTGCCTTGCCGTGCATTGCCTAGCCTTCCGTTGTCGTGCATTAGCCTTGCCTCGCCTGACCGTGCCTTGCCTTGCGTTACCCTTTCCTTGCCTTGCCGTGCATTGCCTAGCCGTGCTTTTTCGTGCATTAGCGTTGCCTCGCCTGACCGTGCCTTGCCTTGCGTTACCCTTTCCTTGCCTTGCCGTGCACTGCCTAGTCCTGCGTTGTCGTGCCTTAGCCTTGTTTCCCCTTGCCGTGCCGTTCCTTCCGTTACCCTTGCCTTGCCTTGCTTTCCCTTGCCTTCCTTGCCTTCCTTGCCTTGCCTTACCGTGCATTGCCTAGCCGTGCGTTGTCGTGCCTTAGCCTTGTTTCCCCTTGCCGTGCGTTTCCTTCCGTTACCCTTGCCTTGCCTTGCTTTCCCTTGCCTTCCTTTCCTTCCGTTACTCTTTCCCTGCCTAGCCGTGCACTGCCTAGCCTTGCGTTGTCGTGCATTAGCCTTCCCTTGCCTCACCGTACCTTGCCTTGCGTTACCCTTTCCTTGCCTTGCCGTGCATTGCCTAGCCTTGCGTTGTCGTGCCTTAGCCTTGTTTCCCCTTACCGTGCCTTGCCTTGCGTTACCCTTTTGTTACACTTGCCTTGCCTTGCTTTGCCTTGCCTTCCTTTCCTTCCGTTACTCTTTCCTTGCCTAGCCGTGCATTGCCTAGCCTTGCGTTGTCGTGCATTAGCCTTGCCTCGCCTGACCGTGCCTTGCCTTGCGTTACCCTTTCCTTGCCTTGCCGTGCATTGCCTAGTCCTGCGTTGTCGTGCCTTAGCCTTGTTTCCCCTTACCGTGCCGTTCCTTCCGTTACCCTTGCCTTCCCTTGCTTTCCCTTTCCTTTCTTTCCTTCCGTTACTCTTTCCTTGCCTTGCCGAGCAGTGCCTACCCTTGCGTTGTCGTGCATTAGCCTTGCCTCGCCTGACCGTGCCTTGCCTTGCGTTACCCTTTCCTTGCCTTGCCGTGCATTGCCTAGCCTTGCGTTGTCGTGCATTAGCCTTGCCTCGCCTGACCGTGCCTTGCCTTGCGTTACCCTTTCCTTGCCTTTCCGTGCATTGCCTAGCCGTGCTTTTTCGTGCATTAGCGTTGCCTCGCCTGACCGTGCCTTGCCTTGCGTTACCCTTTCCTTGCCTTGCCGTGCATTGCCTAGTCCTGCGTTGTCGTGCCTTAGCCTTGTTTCCCCTTACCGTGCCGTTCCTTCCGTTAGCCTTGCCTTCCCTTGCTTTCCCTTTCCTTTCTTTCCTTCCGTTGCTCTTTCCTTGCCTAGCCGTGCACTGCCTAGCCGTGCGTTGTCGTGCCTTAGCCTTGTTTCCCCTTGCTGTGCCGTTCCTTCCGTTACACTTGCCTTGCCTTTCTTTGCCTTGCCTTCCTTTCCTTCCGTTACTCTTTCCTTGCCTAGCCGTGCACTGCCTAGCCTTGCGTTGTCGTGCATTACCCTTCCCTTGCCTCACCGTACCTTGCCTTGCGTTACCCTTTCCTTGCCTTGCCGTGCACTGCCTATCCTTGCGTTGTCGTGCCTTACCCTTGTTTCCCCTTGCCGTGCCGTGCCTTTTGTTACACTTGCCTTGCCTTGCTTTGCTTTGCCTTCCTTTCCTTCCGTTACTCTTTCCTTGCCTAGCCGTGCATTGCCTAGCCTTGCGTTGTCGTGCATTAGCCTTGCCTCGCCTGACCGTGCCTTGCCTTGCGTTACCCTTTCCTTCCCTTGCCGTGCATTGCCTAGCCGTGCGTTGTCTTGCCTTAGCCTTGTTTCCCCTTGCTTTGCCGTTTCTTCCGTTACACTTGCCTTGCCTTACTTTGCCTTGCCTTCCTTTCCTTCCGTTACTCTTTCCTTGCCTAGCCGTGCACTGCCTAGCCTTGCATTGTCGTGCCTTAGCCTTGGCTCGCCTGACCGTGCCTTGCCTTGCGTTACCCTTTCCTTGCCTTGCCGTGCATTGCCTAGCCGAGCGTTGTCGTGCATTAGCCTTCTCTTGCCTCACCGTGCCTTGCTTTGCGTTACCCTTTTCTTGCCTTGCCATGCATTGCCTAGCCGTGCGTTGCCGTGCCTTACCCTTGTTTCCCCTTGCCGTGGCGTGCCTTTTGTTACACTTGCCTTGCCTTGCTTTGCCTTGCCTTCCTCTCCTTCCGTTACTCTTTCCTTGCCTAGCCGTGCATTGCCTAGCCTTGCGTTGTCCTGCATTAGCCTTGCCTCGCCTGACCGTGCCTTGCCTTGCGTTACCCTTTCCTTGCCTTGCCGTGCATTGCCTAGTCCTGCGTTGTCGTGCCTTAGCCTTGTTTCCCCTTACCGTGCCGTTCCTTCCGTTACCCTTGCCTTCCCTTGCTTTCCCTTGCCTTTCTTTCCTTCCGTTACTCTTTCCTTGCCTTGCCGAGCACTGCCTAGCCTTGCGTTGTCGTGCATTAGCCTTGCCTCGCCTGACCGTGCATTGCCTTGCGTTACCCTTTCCTTCCCTTGCCGTGCATTGCCTAGTCCTGAGTTGTCGTGCCTTAGCCTTGTTTCCGCTTACCGTGCCGTTCCTTCCTTTACCTTTGCCTTCCCTTGCCTTCCTTGCCTTCCGTTACTCTTTGCTTGCCTTCCGTGCATTGCCTAGCCTTGCGTTGTCCTGCATTAGCCTTGCCTCGCCTGACCGTGCCTTGCCTTGCGTTACCCTTTCCTTGCCTTGCCGTGCATTGCCTTCCTCACCGTGCCTTGCCTTGCGTTACCCTTTCCTTGATTGGCCATGCATTGCCTAGCTGTGCGTTGCCGTGCCTTACCCTTGTTTCCCCTTGCCGTGCCTTGCCTTTTGTTACACTTGCCTTGCCTTGCTTTGCCTTGCCTTCCTCTCCTTCCGTTACTCTTTCCTTGCCTAGCCGTGCATTGCCTAGCCTTGCGTTGTCGTGCATTAGCCTTGCCTCGCCTGACCGTGCCTTGCCTTGCGTTACCCTTTCTTTGCCTTGCCGTGCATTGCCTAGTCCTGCGTTGTCGTGCCTTAGCCTTGTTTCCCCTTACCGTGCAGTTCCTTCCGTTACCCTTGCCTTCCCTTGCTTTCCCTTGCCTTTCTTTCCTTCCGTTACTCTTTCCTTGCCTTGCCGAGCACTGCCTAGCCTTGCGTTGTCGTGCATTAGCCTTGCCTCGCCTGACCGTGCATTGCCTTGCGTTACCCTTTCCTTGCCTTGCCGTGCATTGCCTAGCCGTGCTTTTTCGTGCATTAGCGTTGCCTCGCCTGACCGTGCCTTGCCTTGCGTTACCCTTTCCTTGCCTTGCCGTGCATTGCCTAGTCCTGCGTTGTCGTGCCTTAGGCTTGTTTCCCCTTAACGTGCCGTTCCGTCCGTTGCCCTTGCCTACACTTGCTTTCCCTTGCCTTCCTTGCCTTCCGTTACTCTTTACTTACCTTCCGTGCATTGCCTAGCCTTGCGTTGTCGTGCCTTAGCCTTGCGTCGCCTGACCGTGCCTTGCCTTGCGTTACCCTTTCTTTGCCTTGCCGTGCTTTGCCTAGTCCTGCGTTGTCGTGCCTTAGCCTTGTTTCCCCTTACCGTGCCGTTCCTTCCGTTACCCTTGCCTTCCCTTGCTTTCCCTTGCCTTTCTTTCCTTCCGTTACTCTTTCCTTGCCTAGCCGTGCACTGCCTAGCCGTGCGTTGTCGTGCCTTAGCCTTGTTTCCCCTTGCTGTGCCGTTCCTTCCGTTACACTTGCCTTGCCTTTCTTTGCCTTGCCTTCCTTTCCTTCCGTTACTCTTTCCTTGCCTAGTCGTGCACTGCCTAGCCTTGCGTTGTCGTGCATTAGCCTTCCCTTGCCTCACCGTACCTTGCCTTGCGTTACCCTTTCCTTGTCTTGCCGTGCACTGCCTAGCCTTCCATTGTCGTGCCTTACCCTTGTTTCCCCTTGCCGTGCCGTGCCTTTTGTTACACTTGCCTTGCCTTGCTTTGCTATGCCTTCCTTTCCTTCCGTTACTCTTTCCTTGCTTGGCCGTGCATTGCCTAGCCTTGCGTTGTCGTGCATTAGCCTTGCCTCGCCTGACCGTGCCTTGCCTTGCGTTACCCTTTCCTTGCCTTGCCGTGCATTGCCTAGTCCTGAGTTGTCGTGCCTTAGCCTTGTTTCCGCTTACCGTGCCGTTCCTTCCTTTACCTTTGCCTTCCCTTGCCTTCCTTCCCTTCCGTTACTCTTTGCTTGCCTTCCGTGCATTGCCTAGCCTTGCGTTGTCCTGCCTTAGCCTTGCCTCGCCTGACCGTGCCTTGCCTTGCGTTACCCTTTCCTTGCCTTGCCGTGCATTGCCTAGTCCTGCGTTGTCGTGCCTTAGCCTTGTTTCCCCTTACCGTGCCGTTCCTTCCGTTACCCTTGCCTTCCCTTGCTTTCCCTTGCCTTTCTTTCCTTCCGTTACTCTTTCCTTGCCTTGCCGAGCACTGCCTAGCCTTGCGTTGTCGTGCATTAGCCTTGCCTCGCCTGACCGTGCCTTGCCTTGCGTTACCCTTTCCTTGCCTTGCCGTGCATTGCCTAGCCGTGCTTTTTCGTGCATTAGCGATGCCTCGCCTGACCGTGCCTTGCCTTGCGTTACCCTTTCCTTGCCTTGCCGTGCATTGCCTAGTCCTGCGTTGTCCCCCTTGCCGTGCCTTGCCTTTTGTTACACTTGCCTTGCCTTGCTTTGCCTTGCCTTCCTCTCCTTCCGTTACTCTTTCCTTGCCTAGCCGTGCATTGCCTAGACTTGCGTTGTCGTGCATTAGCCTTGCCTCCCCTGACCGTGCCTTGCCTTGCGTTACCCTTTCTTTGCCTTGCCGTGCATTGCCTAGCCGTGCTTTTTCGTGCATTAGCGATGCCTCGCCTGACCGTGCCTTGCCTTGCGTTACCCTTTCCTTGCCTTGCCGTGCATTGCCTAGTCCTGCGTTGTCGTGCCTTAGGCTTGTTTCCCCTTAACGTGCCGTTCCTTCCGTTACCCTTGCCTTCCCTTGCTTTCCCTTGCCTTTCTTTCCTTCCGTTACTCTTTCCTTGCCTTGCCGAGCACTGCCTAGCCTTGCGTTGTCGTGCATTAGCCTTGCCTCGCCTGACCGTGCATTGCCTTGCGTTACCCTTTCCTTGCCTTGCCGTGCATTGCCTAGCCTTGCGTTGTCGTGCATTAGCCTTGCCTCGCCTGACCGTGCCTTGCCTTGCGTTACCCTTTCCTTGCCTTGCCGTGCATTGCCTAGCCGTGCTTTTTCGTGCATTAGCGTTGCCTCGCCTGACCGTGCCTTGCCTTGCGTTACCCTTTCCTTGCCTTGCCGTGCATTGCCTAGTCCGGCGTTGTCGTGCCTTAGCCTTGTTTCCCCTTACCGTGCCGTTCCTTCCGTTACCCTTGCCTTCCCTTGCTTTCCCTTGCCTTTCTTTCCTTCCGTTACTCTTTCCTTGCCTTGCCGAACACTGCCTAGCCTTGCGTTGTCTTGCATTAGCCTTGCCTCGCCTGACCGTGCCTTGCCTTGCGTTATGCTTTCCTTGCCTTGCGGTGCATTGCCTAGCCCTGCATTGTCGTGCATTAGCCTTGCCTTTCCTCACCGTGCCTTGCCTTGCGTTACCCTTTCCTTGCTTGGCCGTGCATTGCCTAGCCGTGCGTTGCCGTGCCTTACCCTTGTTTCCCCTTGCCGTGCCTTGCCTTTTGTTGCACTTGCCTTGCCTTGCTTTGCCTTGCCTTCCTTTCCTTCCGTTACTCTTTCCTTGCCTAGCCGTGCATTGCATAGCCTTGCGTTGTCGTGCATTAGCCTTGCCTCGCCTGACCGTGCCTTGCCTTGCGTTACCCTTTCTTTGCCTTGCCGTGCATTGCCTAGTCCTGCGTTGTCGTGCCTTAGCCTTGTTTCCCCTTACCGTGCCGTTCCTTCCGTTACCCTTGCCTTCCCTTGCTTTCCCTTGCCTTTCTTTCCTTCCGTTACTCTTTCCTTGCCTTGCCGAGCACTGCCTAGCCTTGCGTTGTCGTGCATTAGCCTTGCCTCGCCTGACTGTGCATTGCCTTGCGTTACCCTTTCCTTGCGTTGCCGTGCATTGCCTAGCCTTGCGTTGTCGTGCATTATCCTTGCCTCGCCTGACCTTGCCTTGCCTTGCGTTACCCTTTACTTGCCTTGCCGTGCATTGCCTAGCCATGGTTTTTCGTGCATTAGCGTTGCCTCGCCTGACCGTGCCTTCCCTTGCGTTACCCTTTCCTTGCCTTGCCGTGCATTGCCTAGTCCTGCGTTGTCGTGCCTTAGGCTTGTTTCCCCTTAACTTGCCGTTCCGTCCGTTGCCCTTGCCTACCCTTGCTTCCCCTTGCCTTCCTTGCCTTCCGTTACTCTTTACTTACCTTCCGTGTATTGCCTAGCTGTGCGTTGTCGTGCCTTAGCCTTGTTTCCCCTTGCTGTGCCGTTCCTTCCGTTACACTTGCCTTGCCTTGCTTTCCCTTGCCTTTCTTTCCTTCCGTTACTCTTTCCTTGCCTAGCCGTGCACTGCCTAGCCTTGCGTTGTCGTGCATTAGCCTTCCCTTGCCTCACCGTACCTTGCCTTGCGTTACCCTTTCCTTGCCTTGCCGTGCACTGCCTAGCCGTGCGTTGTCGTGCCTTACCCTTGTTTCCCCTTGCCGTGCCTTGCCTTTTGTTACACTTGCCTTGCCTTGCTTTGCCTTGCCTTCCTCTACTTCCGTTACTCTTTCCTTGCCTAGCCGTGCATTGCCTAGCCTTCCGTTGTCGTGCATTAGCCTTGCCTCGCCTGACCGTGCCTTGCCTTGCGTTACCCTTTCTTTCCCTTGCCGTGCATTGCCTAGTCCTGCGTTGTCGTGCCTTAGCCTTGTTTCCCCTTACCGTGCCGTTCCTTCCGTTACCCTTGCCTTCCCTTGCTTTCCCTTGCCTTTCTTTCCTTCCGTTACTCTTTCCTTGCCTTGCCGAGCACTGCCTAGCCTTGCGTTGTCGTGCATTAGCCTTGCCTCGCCTGACCGTGCATTGCCTTGCGTTACCCTTTCCTTGCCTTGCCGTGCATTGCCTAGCCTTGCGTTGTCGTGCATTAGCCTTGCCTCGCCTGACCGTGCCTTGCCTTGCGTTACCCTTTCCTTGCCTTGCCGTGCATTGCCTAGCCGTGCTTTTTCGTGCATTAGCGATGCCTCGCTTGACCGTGCCTTGCCTTGCGTTACCCTTTCCTTGCCTTGCCGTGCATTGCCTAGTCCTGCGTTGTCGTGCCTTAGGCTTGTTTCCCCTTAACGTGCCGTTCCGTCCGTTGTCCTTGCCTACCCTTGCTTTCCCTTGCCTTCCTTGCCTTCCGTTACTCTTTACTTACCTTCCGTGCATTGCCTAGCCTTGCGTTGTCGTGCCTTAGCCTTGCGTCGCCTGACCGTGCCTTGCCTTGCGTTACCCTTTCTTTGCCTTGCCGTGCATTGCCGAGTCCTGCGTTGTCGTGCCTTAGCCTTGTTTCCCCGTAACGTGCCGTTCCTTCCGTTAGCCTTGCCTTCCCTTGCTTTCCCTTGCCTTTCTTTCCTTCCGTTACTCTTTCCTTGCCTAGCCGTGCATTGCCTAGCCTTGCGTTGTCGTGCATTAGCCTTGCCTCGCCTGACCGTGCATTGCCTTGCCTTGCGTTACCCTTTCTTTGCCTTGCCGTGCATTGCCTAGTCCTGCGTTGTCGTGCCTTAGCCTTGTTTCCCCGTACCGTGCCGTTCCTTCCGTTACCCTTGCCTTCCCTTGCTTTCCCTTGCCTTTCTTTCCATCCGTTACTCTTTCCTTGCCTTGCCGAGCACTGCCTAGCCTTGCGTTGTCGTGCATTAGCCTTGCCTCGCCTGACCGTGCATTGCCTTGCGTTACCCTTTCCTTGCCTTGCCGTGCATTGCCTAGCCTTCCGTTGTCGTGCATTAGCCTTGCCTCGCCTGACCGTGCCTTGCCTTGCGTTACCCTTTCCTTGCCTTGCCGTGCATTGCCTAGCCGTGCTTTTTCGTGCATTAGCGTTGCCTCGCCTGACCGTGCCTTGCCTTGCGTTACCCTTTCCTTGCCTTGCCGTGCACTGCCTAGTCCTGCGTTGTCGTGCCTTAGCCTTGTTTCCCCTTACCGTGCCGTTCCTTCCGTTGCCCTTGCCTACCCTTGCTTTCCCTTGCCTTCCTTGCCTTCCGTTACTCTTTACTTAACTTCCGTGCATTGCCTCGCCGTGCGTTGTCGTGCCTTAGCCTTGTTTCCCCTTGCTGTGCCGTTCCTTCCGTTACACTTGCCTTGCCTTGCTTTGCCTTGCCTTCCTATCCTTCCGTTACTCTTTCCTTGCCTAGCCGTGCACTGCCTAGCCTTGCGTTGTCGTGCATTAGCCTTCCCTTGCCTCACCGTACCTTGCCTTGCGTTACCCTTTCCTTGCCTTGCCGTGCATTGCCTAGTCCTGCGTTGTCGTGCCTTAGCCTTGTTTCCCCTTACCGTGCCTTGCCTTTTGTTACACTTGCCTTGCCTTGCTTTGCCTTGCCTTCCTCTCCTTCCGTTACTCTTTCCTTGCCTAGCCGTGCATTGCCTAGCCTTGCGTTGTCGTGCATTAGCCTTGCCTCGCCTGACCGTGCCTTGCCTTGCGTTACCCTTTCTTTGCCTTGCCGTGCATTGCCTAGTCCTGCGTTGTCGTGCCTTAGCTTTGTTTCCCCTTACCGTGCCGTTCCTTCCGTTACCCTTGCCTTCCCTTGCTTTCCCTTGCCTTTCTTTCCTTCCGTTACTCTTTCCTTGCCTTGCCGAGCAGTGCCTAGCCTTGCGTTGTCGTGCATTAGCCTTGCCTCGCCTGACCGTGCATTGCCTTGCGTTACCCTTTCCTTGCCTTGCCGTGCATTGCCTAGCCTTGCGTTGTCGTGCATTAGCCTTGCCTCGCCTGACCGTGCCTTGCCTTGCGTTACCCTTTCCTTGCCTTTCCGTGCATTGCCTAGCCGTGCTTTTTCGTGCATTAGCGTTGCCTCGCCTGACCGTGCCTTGCCTTGCGTTACCCTTTCCTTGCCTTGCCGTGCATTGCCTAGTCCTGCGTTGTCGTGCCTTAGGCTTGTTTCCCCGTACCGTGCCGTTCCTTCCGTTAGCCTTGCCTTCCCTTGCTTTCCCTTGCCTTTCTTTCCTTCCGTTAATCTTTCCTTGCCTAGCCGTGCACTGCCTAGCCGTGCGTTGTCGTGCCTTAGCCTTGTTTCCCCTTGCTGTGCCGTTCCTTCCGTTACACTTGCCTTGCCTTTCTTTGCCTTGCCTTCCTTTCCTTCCGTTACTCTTTCCTTGCCTAGCCGTGCACTGCCTAGCCTTGCGTTGTCGTGCATTACCCTTCCCTTGCCTCACCGTACCTTGCCTTGCGTTACCCTTTCCTTGCCTTGCCGTGCACTGCCTATCCTTGCGTTGTCGTGCCTTACCCTTGTTTCCCCTTGCCGTGCCGTGCCTTTTGTTACACTTGCCTTGCCTTGCTTTGCTTTGCCTTCCTTTCCTTCCGTTACTCTTTCCTTGCCTAGCCGTGCATTGCCTAGCCTTGCGTTGTCGTGCATTAGCCTTGCCTCGCCTGACCGTGCCTTGCCTTGCGTTACCCTTTCCTTCCCTTGCCGTGCATTGCCTAGCCGTGCGTTGTCTTGCCTTAGCCTTGTTTCCCCTTGCTTTGCCGTTTCTTCCGTTACACTTGCCTTGCCTTACTTTGCCTTGCCTTCCTTTCCTTCCGTTACTCTTTCCTTGCCTAGCCGTGCACTGCCTAGCCTTGCATTGTCGTGCCTTAGCCTTGGCTCGCCTGACCGTGCCTTGCCTTGCGTTACCCTTTCCTTGCCTTGCCGTGCATTGCCTAGCCGAGCGTTGTCGTGCATTAGCCTTCTCTTGCCTCACCGTGCCTTGCTTTGCGTTACCCTTTTCTTGCCTTGCCATGCATTGCCTAGCCGTGCGTTGCCGTGCCTTACCCTTGTTTCCCCTTGCCGTGGCTTGCCTTTTGTTACACTTGCCTTGCCTTGCTTTGCCTTGCCTTCCTCTCCTTCCGTTACTCTTTCCTTGCCTAGCCGTGCATTGCCTAGCCTTGCGTTGTCCTGCATTAGCCTTGCCTCGCCTGACCGTGCCTTGCCTTGCGTTACCCTTTCCTTGCCTTGCCGTGCATTGCCTAGTCCTGCGTTGTCGTGCCTTAGCCTTGTTTCCCCTTACCGTGCCGTTCCTTCCGTTACCCTTGCCTTCCCTTGCTTTCCCTTGCCTTTCTTTCCTTCCGTTACTCTTTCCTTGCCTTGCCGAGCACTGCCTAGCCTTGCGTTGTCGTGCATTAGCCTTGCCTCGCCTGACCGTGCATTGCCTTGCGTTACCCTTTCCTTCCCTTGCCGTGCATTGCCTAGTCCTGAGTTGTCGTGCCTTAGCCTTGTTTCCGCTTACCGTGCCGTTCCTTCCTTTACCTTTGCCTTCCCTTGCCTTCCTTGCCTTCCGTTACTCTTTGCTTGCCTTCCGTGCATTGCCTATCCTTGCGTTGTCCTGCCTTAGCCTTGCCTCGCCTGACCGTGCCTTGCCTTGCGTTACACTTTCCTTGCCTTGCCGTGCATTGCCTAGTCCTGCGTTGTCGTGCCTTAGCCTTGTTTCCCCTTACCGTGCCGTTCCTTCCGTTACCCTTGCCTTCCCTTGCTTTCCCTTGCCTTTCTTTCCTTCCGTTACTCTTTCCTTGCCTTGCCGAGCACTGCCTAGCCTTGCGTTGTCGTGCATTAGCCTTGCCTCGCCTGACCGTGCCTTGCCTGGCGTTATGCTTTCCTTGCCTTGCCGTGCATTGCCTAGCCCTGTATTGTCGTGCATTAGCCTTGCCTTTCCTCACCGTGCCTTGCCTTGCGTTACCCTTTCCTTGATTGGCCATGCATTGCCTAGCTGTGCGTTGCCGTGCCTTACCCTTGTTTCCCCTTGCCGTGCCTTGCCTTTTGTTACACTTGCCTTGCCTTGCTTTGCCTTGCGTTCCTCTCCTTCCGTTACTCTTTCCTTGCCTAGCCGTGCATTGCCTAGCCTTGCGTTGTCGTGCATTAGCCTTGCCTCGCCTGACCGTGCCTTGCCTTGCGTTACCCTTTCTTTGCCTTGCCGTGCATTGCCTAGTCCTGCGTTGTCGTGCCTTAGCCTTGTTTCCCCTTACCGTGCCGTTCCTTCCGTTACCCTTGCCTTCCCTTGCTTTCCCTTGCCTTTCTTTCCTTCCGTTACTCTTTCCTTGCCTTGCCGAGCACTGCCTAGCCTTGCGTTGTCGTGCATTAGCCTTGCCTCGCCTGACCGTGCATTGCCTTGCGTTACCCTTTCCTTGCCTTGCCGTGCATTGCCTAGCCGTGCTTTTTCGTGCATTAGCGTTGCCTCGCCTGACCGTGCCTTGCCTTGCGTTACCCTTTCCTTGCCTTGCCGTGCATTGCCTAGCCCTGCGTTGTCGTGCCTTAGGCTTGTTTCCCCTTAACGTGCCGTTCCGTCCGTTGCCCTTGCCTACCCTTGCTTTCCCTTGCCTTCCTTGCCTTCCGTTACTCTTTACTTACCTTCCGTGCATTGCCTAGCCTTGCGTTGTCGTGCCTTAGCCTTGCGTCGCCTGACCGTGCCTTGCCTTGCGTTACGCTTTCCTTGCCTTGCCGTGCATTGCCTAGTCCTGCGTTGTCGTGCCTTAGCCTTGTTTCCCCGTACCATGCCGTTCCTTCCGTTAGCCTTGCCTTCCCTTGCTTTCCCTTGCCTTTCTTTCCTTCCGTTACTCTTTCCTTGCCCAGCCGTGCACTGCCTAGCCGTGCGTTGTCGTGCCTTAGCCTTGTTTCCCCTTGCCGTGCCGTTCCTTCCGTTACCCTTGCCTTGTCTTGCTTTGCCTTGCCTTCCTTGCCTTCCGTTACACTTTCCATGACTTGCAGTGCATTGCATAGCCTTGCGTTGTCGTGCCTTAGCCTTGCCTCGCCTGACCGTGCCTTTCCTCGCGTTACCGTTTCCTTGCCTTGCCGTGCATTGCCTAGTCCTGCGTTGTCGTGCCTTAGCCTTGTTTCCCCTTACCGTGCCGTTCCTTCCGTTACCCTTGCCTTCCCTTGCTTTCCCTTGCCTTTCTTTCCTTCCGTTACTCTTTCCTTGCCTAGCCGTGCGTTGTCGTGCATTAGCCTTGCGTTACCCTTTCCTTGCCTTGCCGTGCATTGCCTAGTCCTGCGTTGTCGTGCCTTAGGCTTGTTTCCCCTTAACGTGCCGTTCCGTCCGTTGCCCTTGCCTACCCTTGCTTTCCCTTGCCTTCCTTGCCTTCCGTTACTCTTTACTTACCTTCCGTGCATTGCCTAGCCTTGCGTTGTCGTGCCTTAGCCTTGCGTCGCCTGACCGTGCCTTGCCTTGCTTTACCCTTTCTTTGCCTTGCCGTGCTTTGCCTAGTCCTGCGTTGTCGTGCCTTAGCCTTGTTTCCCCGTACCGTGCCGTTCCTTCCGTTAGCCTTGCCTTCCCTTGCTTTCCCTTGCCTTTCTTTCCTTCCGTTACTCTTTCCTTGCCTAGCCGTGCACTGCCTAGCCGTGCGTTGTCGTGCCTTAGCCTTGTTTCCCCTTGCTGTGCCGTTCCTTCCGTTACACTTGCCTTGCCTTTCTTTGCCTTGCCTTCCTTTCCTTCCGTTACTCTTTCCTTGCCTAGTCGTGCACTGCCTAGCCTTGCGTTGTCGTGCATTAGCCTTCCCTTGCCTCACCGTACCTTGCCTTGCGTTACCCTTTCCTTGTCTTGCCGTGCACTGCCTAGCCTTCCATTGTCGTGCCTTACCCTTGTTTCCCCTTGCCGTGCCGTGCCTTTTGTTACACTTGCCTTGCCTTGCTTTGCTATGCCTTCCTTTCCTTCCGTTACTCTTTCCTTGCTTGGCCGTGCATTGCCTAGCCTTGCGTTGTCGTGCATTAGCCTTGCCTCGCCTGACCGTGCCTTGCCTTGCGTTACCCTTTCCTTGCCTTGCCGTGCATTGCCTAGTCCTGAGTTGTCGTGCCTTAGCCTTGTTTCCGCTTACCGTGCCGTTCCTTCCTTTACCTTTGCCTTCCCTTGCCTTCCTTCCCTTCCGTTACTCTTTGCTTGCCTTCCGTGCATTGCCTAGCCTTGCGTTGTCCTGCCTTAGCCTTGCCTCGCCTGACCGTGCCTTGCCTTGCGTTACCCTTTCCTTGCCTTGCCGTGCATTGCCTAGTCCTGCGTTGTCGTGCCTTAGCCTTGTTTCCCCTTACCGTGCCGTTCCTTCCGTTACCCTTGCCTTCCCTTGCTTTCCCTTGCCTTTCTTTCCTTCCGTTACTCTTTCCTTGCCTTGCCGAGCACTGCCTAGCCTTGCGTTGTCGTGCATTAGCCTTGCCTCGCCTGACCGTGCCTTGCCTTGCGTTACCCTTTCCTTGCCTTGCCGTGCATTGCCTAGCCGTGCTTTTTCGTGCATTAGCGATGCCTCGCCTGACCGTGCCTTGCCTTGCGTTACCCTTTCCTTGCCTTGCCGTGCATTGCCTAGTCCTGCGTTGTCGTGCCTTAACCTTGCCCCTTGCCGTGCCTTGCCTTTTGTTACACTTGCCTTGCCTTGCTTTGCCTTGCCTTCCTCTCCTTCCGTTACTCTTTCCTTGCCTAGCCGTGCATTGCCTAGACTTGCGTTGTCGTGCATTAGCCTTGCCTCCCCTGACCGTGCCTTGCCTTGCGTTACCCTTTCTTTGCCTTGCCGTGCATTGCCTAGCCGTGCTTTTTCGTGCATTAGCGATGCCTCGCCTGACCGTGCCTTGCCTTGCGTTACCCTTTCCTTGCCTTGCCGTGCATTGCCTAGTCCTGCGTTGTCGTGCCTTAGGCTTGTTTCCCCTTAACGTGCCGTTCCTTCCGTTACCCTTGCCTTCCCTTGCTTTCCCTTGCCTTTCTTTCCTTCCGTTACTCTTTCCTTGCCTTGCCGAGCACTGCCTAGCCTTGCGTTGTCGTGCATTAGCCTTGCCTCGCCTGACCGTGCATTGCCTTGCGTTACCCTTTCCTTGCCTTGCCGTGCATTGCCTAGCCTTGCGTTGTCGTGCATTAGCCTTGCCTCACCTGACCGTGCCTTGCCTTGCGTTACCCTTTCCTTGCCTTGCCGTGCATTGCCTAGCCGTGCTTTTTCGTGCATTAGCGTTGCCTCGCCTGACCGTGCCTTGCCTTGCGTTACCCTTTCCTTGCCTTGCCGTGCATTGCCTAGTCCGGCGTTGTCGTGCCTTAGCCTTGTTTCCCCTTACCGTGCCGTTCCTTCCGTTACCCTTGCCTTCCCTTGCTTTCCCTTGCCTTTCTTTCCTTCCGTTACTCTTTCCTTGCCTTGCCGAACACTGCCTAGCCTTGCGTTGTCTTGCATTAGCCTTGCCTCGCCTGACCGTGCCTTGCCTTGCGTTATGCTTTCCTTGCCTTGCGGTGCATTGCCTAGCCCTGCATTGTCGTGCATTAGCCTTGCCTTTCCTCACCGTGCCTTGCCTTGCGTTACCCTTTCCTTGCTTGGCCGTGCATTGCCTAGCCGTGCGTTGCCGTGCCTTACCCTTGTTTCCCCTTGCCGTGCCTTGCCTTTTGTTACACTTGCCTTGCCTTGCTTTGCCTTGCCTTCCTCTCCTTCCGTTACTCTTTCCTTGCCTAGCCGTGCATTGCATAGCCTTGCGTTGTCGTGCATTAGCCTTGCCTCGCCTGACCGTGCCTTGCCTTGCGTTACCCTTTCTTTGCCTTGCCGTGCATTGCCTAGTCCTGCGTTGTCGTGCCTTAGCCTTGTTTCCCCTTACCGTGCCGTTCCTTCCGTTACCCTTGCCTTCCCTTGCTTTCCCTTGCATTTCTTTCCTTCCGTTACTCTTTCCTTGCCTTGCCGAGCACTGCCTAGCCTTGCGTTGTCGTGCATTAGCCTTGCCTCGCCTGACCGTGCCTTGCCTTGCGTTACCCTTTCCTTGCCTTGCCGTGCATTGCCTAGCCTTGCGTTGTCGTGCATTAGCCTTGCCTCGCCTGACCGTGCCTTGCCTTGCGTTACCCTTTCCTTGCCTTGCCGTGCATTGCCTAGCCGTGCTTTTTCGTGCATTAGCGTTGCCTCGCCTGACCGTGCCTTCCCTTGCGTTACCCTTTCCTTGCCTTGCCGTGCATTGCCTAGTCCTGCGTTGTCGTGCCTTAGGCTTGTTTCCCCTTAACTTGCCGTTCCGTCCGTTGCCCTTGCCTACCCTTGCTTCCCCTTGCCTTCCTTGCCTTCCGTTACTCTTTACTTACCTTCCGTGTATTGCCTAGCTGTGCGTTGTCGTGCCTTAGACTTGTTTCCCCTTGCTGTGCCGTTCCTTCCGTTACACTTGCCTTGCCTTGCTTTGCCTTGCCTTCCTTTCCTTCCGTTACTCTTTCCTTGCCTAGCCGTGCACTGCCTAGCCTTGCGTTGTCGTACATTAGCCTTGCCTCGCCTGACCGTGCCTTGCCTTGCGTTACCCTTTCCTTGCCTTGCCGTGCACTGCCTAGCCGTGCGTTGCCGTGCCTTACCCTTGTTTCCCCTTGCCGTGCCTTGCCTTTTGTTACACTTGCCTTGCCTTGCTTTGCCTTGCCTTCCTCTCCTTCCGTTACTCTTTCCTTGCCTTGCCGTGCATTGCCTAGCCTTGCGTTGCCGTGCATTAGCCTTGCCTCGCCTGACCGTGCCTTGCCTTGCGTTACCCTTTCCTTGCCTTGCCGTGCATTGCCTAGTCCTCCGTTGTCGTGCCTTAGGCTTGTTTCCCCTTAACGTGCCGTTCCGTCCGTTGCCCTTGCCTACCCTTGCTTTCCCTTGCCTTCCTTGCCTTCCGTTACTCTTTACTTACCTTCCGTGCATTGCCTAGCCTTGCGTTGTCGTGCCTTAGCCTTGCGTCGCCTGACCGTGCCTTGCCTTGCGTTACCCTTTCCTTGCCTTGCCGTGCATTGCCTAGTCCTGCGTTGTCGTGCCTTAGCCTTGTTTCCCCGTACCATGCCGTTCCTTCCGTTAGCCTTGCCTTCCCTTGCTTTCCCTTGCCTTTCTTTCCTTCCGTTGCTCTTTCCTTGCCCAGCCGTGCACTGCCTAGCCGTGCGTTGTCGTGCCTTAGCCTTTTTTCCCCTTGCGGTGCCGTTCCTTCCGTTACACTTGCCTTGCCTTGCTGTGCCTTCCCTTCCTTTCCTTCCGTTACTCTTTCCTTGCCTAGCCGTGCACTGCCTAGCCTTGCGTTGTCGTGCATTAGCCTTGCCTCGCCTGACCGTGCCTTGCCTTGTCTTACCCTTTCTTTGCCTTGCCGTGCATTGCCTAGTCCTGCGTTGTCGTTCCTTAGCCTTCTTTCCCCTTACCGTGCCGTTCCTTCCGTTACCCTTGCCTTCCCTTGCTTTCCCTTGCCTTTCTTTCCTTCCGTTACTCTTTCCTTGCCTTGCCGAGCACTGCGTAGCCTTGCGTTGTCGTGCATTAGCCTTGCCTCGCCTGACCGTGCCTTGCCTTGCGTTACCCTTTCCTTGCCTTGCCGTGCATTGCCTAGCCGTGCTTTTTCGTGCATTAGCGTTGCCTCGCCTGACAGTGACTTGCCTTGCGTTACCCTTTCCTTGCCTTGCCGTGCATTGCCTAGTCCTGCGTTGTCGTGCCTTAGGCTTGTTTCCCCTTAACGTGCCGTTCCGTCCGTTGCCCTTGCCTACCCTTGCTTTCCCTTGCCTTCCTTGCCTTCCGTTACTCTTTACTTACCTTCCGTGCATTGCCTAGCCGTGCGTTGTCGTGCCTTAGCCTTGCGTCGCCTGACCGTGCCTTGCCTTGCGTTACCCTTTCTTTGCCTTGCCGTGCATTGCCTAGTCCTGCGTTGTCGTGCCTTAGCCTTGTTTCCCCGTACCGTGCCGTTCCTTCCGTTAGCCTTGCCTTCCCTTGCTTTCCCTTGCCTTTCTTGCCTTCCGTTACTCTTTCCTTGCCTTGCCGTGCACTGCCTAGCCGTGCGTTGTCGTGCCTTAGCCTTGTTTCCCCTTGCTGTGCCGTTCCTTCCGTTACACTTGCCTTGCCTTTCTTTGCCTTGCCTTCCTTTCCTTCCGTTACTCTTTCCTTGCCTAGCCGTGCACTGCCTAGCCTTGCGTTGTCGTGCATTAGCCTTCCCTTGCCTCACCGTGCCTTGCCTTCCGTTACTCTTTCCTTGCCTTGCCGTGCACTGCCTAGCCTTGCGTTGTCGTGCCTTACCCTTGTTTCCCCTAGCCGTGCCGTGCCTTTTGTTACACTTGTCTTGCCTTGCTTTGCTATGCCTTCCTTTCCTTCCGTTACTCTTTCCTTGCCTAGCCGTGCATTGCCTAGCCTTGCGTTGTCGTGCATTAGCCTTGCCTCGCCTGACCGTGCCTTGCCTTGCGTTACCTTTTCCTTGCCTTGCCGTGCATTGCCTAGTCCTGAGTTGTCGTGCCTTAGCCTTGTTTCCGCTTACCGTGCCGTTCCTTCCGTTACCCTTGCCTTGCCTTGCTTCCCTTGCCTTCCTTGCCTTCCGTTACTCTTTGCTTGCCTTCCGTGCATTGCCTAGCCTTGCGTTGTCGTGCCTTAGCCTTGCCTCGCCTGACCGTGCCTTGCCTTGCGTTACCCTTTCCTTGCCTTGCCGTGCATTGCCTAGACGTGCGTTGTCGTGCATTAGCCTTGCCTCGCCTGACAGTGCCTTGCCTTGCGTTACCCTTTCCTTGCCTTGCCGTGCATTGCCTAGTCCGGCGTTGTCGTGCCTTAGCCTTGTTTCCCCTTGCCGTGCCGTTCCTTCCGTTACCCTTGCCTTCCCTTGCTTTCCCTTGCCTTTCTTTCCTTCCGTTACTCTTTCCTTGCCTTGCCGAACACTGCCTAGCCTTGCGTTGTCTTGCATTAGCCTTGCCTCGCCTGACCGTGCCTTGCCTTGCGTTATGCTTTCCTTGCCTTGCCGTGCATTGCCTAGCCCTGCATTGTCGTGCATTAGCCTTGCCTTTCCTCACCGTGCCTTGCCTTGCGTTACCCTTTCCTTGCTTGGCCGTGCATTGCCTAGCCGTGCGTTGCCGTGCCTTACCCTTGTTTCCCCTTGCCGTGCCTTGCCTTTTGTTACACTTGCCTTGCCTTGCTTTGCCTTGCCTTCCTCTCCTTCCGTTACTCTTTCCTTGCCTAGCCGTGCATTGCATAGCCTTGCGGTGTCGTGCATTAGCCTTGCCTCGCCTGACCGTGCCTTGCCTTGCGTTACCCTTTCTTTGCCTTGCCGTGCATTGCCTAGTCCTGCGTTGTCGTGCCTTAGCCTTGTTTCCCCTTGCCGTGCCGTTCCTTCCGTTACACTTGCCTTCCCTTGCTTTCCCTTGCCTTTCTTTCCTTCCGTTACTCTTTCCTTTCCTTGCCGAGCACTGCCTAGCCTTGCGTTGTCGTGCATTAGGCTTGCATTGCCTGACCGTGCCTTTCCTTGCGTTGCCGTGCATTGCCTAGCCTTGTGTTGCCTTGCCTTAGCCTTGCCTTGCTTTGCCGTGCCTTGCCTTGCGTTACCCTTTACTTGCCTTGCCGTGCATTGCCTAGCCATGCTTTTTCGTGCATTAGCGTTGCCTCGCCTGACCGTACCTTCCCTTGCGTTACCCTTTCCTTGCCTTGCCGTGCATTGCCTAGTCCTGCGTTGTCGTGCCTTAGGCTTGTTTCCCCTTAACTTGCCGTTCCGTCCGTTGCCCTTGCCTACCCTTGCTTCCCCTTGCCTTCCTTGCCTTCCGTTACTCTTTACTTACCTTCCGTGCATTGCCTAGCTGTGCGTTGTCGTGCCTTAGACTTGTTTCCCCTTGCTGTGCCGTTCCTTCCGTTACACTTGCCTTGCCTTTCTTTGCCTTACCTTCCTTTCCTTCCGTTACTCTTTCCTTGCCTAGCCGTGCACTGCCTAGCCTTGCGTTGTCGTGCATTAGCCTTCCCTTGCCTCACCGTACCTTGCCTTGCGTTACCCTTTCCTTGCCTTGCCGTGCACTGCCTAGCCGTGCGTTGCCGTGCCTTACCCTTGTTTCCCCTTGCCGTGCCTTGCCTTTTGTTACACTTGCCTTGCCTTGCTTTGCCTTGCCTTCCTCTCCTTCCGTTACTCTTTCCTTGCCTAGCCGTGCATTGCCTAGCCTTCCGTTGTCGTGCATTAGCCTTGCCTCGCCTGACCGTGCCTTGCCTTGCGTTACCCTTTCTTTGCCTTGCCGTGCATTGCCTAGTCCTGCGTTGTCGTGCCTTAGCCTTGTTTCCCCTTACCGTGCCGTTCCTTCCGTTACCCTTGCCTTCCCTTGCTTTCCCTTGCCTTTCTTTCCTTCCGTTACTCTTTCCTTGCCTTGCCGAGATCTGCCTAGCGTTGCGTTGTCGTGCATTAGCCTTGCCTCGCTTGACCGTGCATTGCCTTGCGTTACCCTTTCCTTGCCTTGCCGTGCATTGCCTAGCCTTGCGTTGTCGTGCATTAGCCTTGCCTCGCCTGACCGTGCCTTGCCTTGCGTTACCCTTTACTTGCCTTGCCGTGCATTGCCTAGCCATGCTTTTTCGTGCATTAGCGTTGCCTCGCCTGACCGTGCCTTGCCTTGCGTTACCCTTTCCTTGCCTTGCCGTGCATTGCCTAGTCCTGCGTTGTCGTGCCTTAGGCTTGTTTCCCCTTAACGTGCCGTTCCGTCCGTTGCCCTTGCCTACCCTTGCTTTCCCTTGCCTTCCTTGCCTTCCGTTACTCTTTACTTACCTTCCGTGCATTGCCTAGCCTTGCGTTGTCGTGCCTTAGCCTTGCCTCGCCTGACCGTGCCTTGCCTTGCGTTACCCTTTCCTTGCCTTGCCGTGCATTGCCTAGACCTGCGTTGTCGTGCCTTAGCCTTGTTTCCCCTTACCGTGCCGTTCCTTCCGTTACCCTTGCCTTCCCTTGCTTTCCCTTGCCTTTCTTTCCTTCCGTTACTCTTTCCTTGCCTAGCCGTGCACTGCCTAGCCGTGCGTTGTCGTGCCTTAGCCTTGTTTCCCCTTGCTGTGCCGTTCCTTCCGTTACACTTGCCTTGCCTTACTTTGCCATGCCTTCCTTTCCTTCCGTTACTCTTTCCTTGCCTAGCCGTGCACTGCCTAGCCTTGCATTGTCGTGCATTAGCCTTGCCTCGCCTGACCGTGCCTTGCCTTGCGTTACCCTTTCCTTCCCTTGCCGTGCATTGCCTAGTCCTGAGTTGTCGTGCCTTAGCCTTGTTTCCGCTTACCGTGCCGTTCCTTCCTTTACCTTTGCCTTCCCTTGCCTTCCTTGCCTTCCGTTACTCTTTGCTTGCCTTCCGTGCATTGCCTAGCCTTGCGTTGTCCTGCCTTAGCCTTGCCTCGCCTGACCGTGCCTTGCCTTGCGTTACCCTTTCCTTGCCTTGCCGTGCATTGCCTAGTCCTGCGTTGTCGTGCCTTAGCCTTGTTTTCCCTTACCGTGCCGTTCCTTCCGTTACCCTTGCCTTCGCTTGCTTTCCCTTGCCTTTCTTTCCTTCCGTTACTCTTTCCTTGCCTTGCCGAGCACTGCCTAGCCTTGCGTTGTCGTGCATTAGCCTTGCCTCGCCTGACCGTGCCTTGCCTTGCGTTACCCTTTCCTTGCCTTGCCGTGCATTGCCTAGTCCTGCGTTGTCGTGCATTAGCCTTGCCTCGCCTGACCGTGCCTTGCCTTGCGTTACCCTTTCCTTGCCTTGCCGTGCATTGCCTAGTCCTGCGTTGTCGTGCCTTAGGCTTGTTTCCCCTTAACGTGCCGTTCCGTCCGTTGCCCTTGCCTACCCTTGCTTTCCCTTGCCTTCCTTGCCTTCCGTTACTCTTTACTTACCTTCCGTGCATTGCCTAGCCTTGCGTTGTCGTGCCTTAGCCTTGCGTCGCCTGACCGTGCCTTGCCTTGCGTTACCCTTTCCTTGCCTTGCCGTGCATTGCCTAGTCCTGCCTTGTCGTGCCTTAGCCTTGTTTCCCCTTACCGTGCCGTTCCTTCCGTTACCCTTGCCTTCCCTTGCTTTCCCTTGCCTTTCTTTCCTTCCGTTACTCTTTCCTTCCCTAGCCGTGCACTGCCTAGACTTGCGTTGTCGTGCCTTAGCCTTGTTTCCCCTTGCTGTGCCGTTCCTTCCGTTACACTTGCCTTGCCTTACTTTGCCTTGCCTTCCTTTCCTTCCGTTACTCTTTCCTTGCCTAGCCGTGCACTGCCTAGCCTTGCATTGTCGTGCCTTAGCCTTGGCTCGCCTAACCGTGCCTTGCCTTGCGTTACCCTTTCCTTGCCTTGCCGTGCATTGCCTAGCCGAGCGTTGTCGTGCATTAGCCTTCCCTTGCCTCACCGTGCCTTGCTTTGCGTTACCCTTTCCTTGCCTTGCCATGCATTGCCTAGCCGTGCGTTGCCGTGCCTTACCCTTGTTTCCCCTTGCCGTGGCTTGCCTTTTGTTACACTTGCCTTGCCTTGCTTTGCCTTGCCTTCCTCTCCTTCCGTTACTCTTTCCTTGCCTAGCCGTGCATTGCCTAGCCTTGCGTTGTCGTGCATTAGCCTTGCCTCGCCTGACCGTGCCTTGCCTTGCCTTACCCTTTCCTTGCCTTTCCGTGCATTGCCTAGTCCTGCGTTGTCGTGCCTTAGCCTTGTTTCCCCTTACCGTGCCGTTCCTTCCGTTACCCTTGCCTTCCCTTGCTTTCCCTTGCCTTTCTTTCCTTCCGTTACTCTTTCCTTGCCTTGCCGAGCACTGCCTAGCCTTGCGTTGTCGTGCATTAGCCTTGCCTCGCCTGACCGTGCATTGCCTTGCGTTACCCTTTCCTTCCCTTGCCGTGCATTGCCTAGTCCTGAGTTGTCGTGCCTTAGCCTTGTTTCCGCTTACCGTGCCGTTCCTTCCTTTACCTTTGCCTTCCCTTGCCTTCCTTGCCTTCCGTTACTCTTTGCTTGCCTTCCGTGCATTGCCTAGCCTTGCGTTGTCCTGCCTTAGCCTTGCCTCGCCTGATCGTGCCTTGCCTTGCGTTACACTTTCCTTGCCTTGCCGTGCATTGCCTAGTCCTGCGTTGTCGTGCCTTAGCCTTGTTTCCCCTTACCGTGCCGTTCCTTCCGTTACCCTTGCCTTCCCTTGCTTTCCCTTGCCTTTCTTTCCTTCCGTTACTCTTTCCTTGCCTTGCCGAGCACTGCCTAGGCTTGCGTTGTCGTGCATTAGCCTTGCCTCGCCTGACCGTGCCTTGCCTGGCGTTATGCTTTCCTTGCCTTGCCGTGCATTGCCTAGCCCTGTATTGTCGTGCATTAGCCTTGCCTTTCCTCACCGTGCCTTGCCTTGCGTTACCCTTTCCTTGATTGGCCATGCATTGCCTAGCTGTGCGTTGCCGTGCCTTACCCTTGTTTCCCCTTGCCGTGCCTTGCCTTTTGTTACACTTGCCTTGCCTTGCTTTGCCTTGCCTTCCTCTCCTTCCGTTACTCTTTCCTTGCCTAGCCGTGCATTGCCTAGCCTTGCGTTGTCGTGCATTAGGCTTGCGTCGCCTGACCGTGCCTTGCCTTGCGTTACCCTTTCTTTGCCTTGCCGTGCATTGCCTAGTCCTGCGTTGTCGCGCCTTAGCCTTGTTTCCCCGTACCGTACCGTTCCTTCCGTTAGCCTTGCCTTCCCTTGCTTTCCCTTGCCTTTCTTTCCTTCCGTTACTCTTTCCTTGCCTAGCCGTGCACTGCCTAGCCGTGCGTTGTCGTGCCTTAGCCTTGTTTCCCCTTGCTGTGCCGTTCCTTCCGTTACACTTGCCTTGCCTTTCTTTGCCTTGCCTTCCTTTCCTTCCGTTACTCTTTCCTTGCCTAGCCGTGCACTGCCTAGCCTTGCGTTGTCGTGCATTAGCCTTCCCTTGCCTCACCGTACCTTGCCTTGCGTTACCCTTTCCTTGCATTGCCGTGCATTGCCTAGCCTTGCGTTGTCGTGCCTTACCCTTGTTTCCCCTTGCCGTGCCGTGCCTTTTGTTACACTTGCCTTGCCTTGCTTTGCTTTGCCTTCCTTTCCTTCCGTTACTCTTTCCTTGCCTAGCCGTGCATTGCCTAGCCTTGCGTTGTCGTGCATTAGCCTTGCCTCGCCTGACCGTGCCTTGCCTTGCGTTACCCTTTCCTTGCCTTGCCGTGCATTGCCTAGTCCTGCGTTGTCGTGCCTTAGGCTTGTTTCCCCTTAACGTGCCGTTCCTTCCGTTACCCTTGCCTTCCCTTGCTTTCCCTTGCCTTTCTTTCCTTCCGTTACTCTTTCCTTGCCTTGCCGAGCACTGCCTAGCCTTGCGTTGTCGTGCATTAGCCTTGCCTCGCCTGACCGTGCATTGCCTTGCGTTACCCTTTCCTTGCCTTGCCGTGCATTGCCTAGCCTTGCGTTGTCGTGCATTAGCCTTGCCTCGCCTGACCGTGCCTTGCCTTGCGTTACCCTTTCCTTGCCTTGCCGTGCATTGCCTAGCCGTGCTTTTTCGTGCATTAGCGTTGCCTCGCCTGACCGTGCCTTGCCTTGCGTTACCCTTTCCTTGCCTTGCCGTGCATTGCCTAGTCCGGCGTTGTCGTGCCTTAGCCTTGTTTCCCCTTACCGTGCCGTTCCTTCCGTTACCCTTGCCTTCCCTTGCTTTCCCTTGCCTTTCTTTCCTTCCGTTACTCTTTCCTTGCCTTGCCGAACACTGCCTAGCCTTGCGTTGTCTTGCATTAGCCTTGCCTCGCCTGACCGTGCCTTGCCTTGCGTTACGCTTTCCTTGCCTTGCGGTGCATTGCCTAGCCCTGCATTGTCGTGCATTAGCCTTGCCTTTACTCACCGTGCCTTGCCTTGCGTTACCCTTTCCTTGCTTGGCCGTGCATTGCCTAGCCGTGCGTTGCCGTGCCTTACCCTTGTTTCCCCTTGCCGTGCCTTGCCTTTTGTTACACTTGCCTTGCCTTGCTTTGCCTTGCCTTCCTCTCCTTCCGTTACTCTTTCCTTGCCTAGCCGTGCATTGCATAGCCTTGCGTTGTCGTGCATTAGCCTTGCCTCGCCTGACCGTGCCTTGCCTTGCGTTACCCTTTCTTTGCCTTGCCGTGCATTGCCTAGTCCTGCGTTGTCGTGCCTTAGCCTTGTTTCCCCTTACCGTGCCGTTCCTTCCGTTACCCTTGCCTTCCCTTGCTTTCCCTTGCCTTTCTTTCCTTCCGTTACTCTTTCCTTGCCTTGCCGAGCACTGCCTAGCCTTGCGTTGTCGTGCATTAGCCTTGCCTCGCCTGACTGTGCATTTCCTTGCGTTACCCTTTCCTTGCGTTGCCGTGCATTGCCTAGCCTTGCGTTGTCGTGCATTATCCTTGCCTCGCCTGACCTTGCCTTGCCTTGCGTTACCCTTTACTTGCCTTGCCGTGCATTGCCTAGCCATGGTTTTTCGTGCATTAGCGTTGCCTCGCCTGACCGTGCCTTCCCTTGCGTTACCCTTTCCTTGCCTTGCCGTGCATTGCCTAGTCCTGCGTTGTCGTGCCTTAGGCTTGTTTCCCCTTAACTTGCCGTTCCGTCCGTTGCCCTTGCCTACCCTTGCTTCCCCTTGCCTTCCTTGCCTTCCGTTACTCTTTACTTACCTTCCGTGTATTGCCTAGCTGTGCGTTGTCGTGCCTTAGACTTGTTTCCCCTTGCTGTGCCGTTCCTTCCGTTACACTTGCCTTGCCTTTCTTTGCCTTACCTTCCTTTCCTTCCGTTACTCTTTCCTTGCCTAGCCGTGCACTGCCTAGCCTTGCGTTGTCGTGCATTAGCCTTCCCTTGCCTCACCGTACCTTGCCTTGCGTTACCCTTTCCTTGCCTTGCCGTGCACTGCCTAGCCGTGCGTTGCCGTGCCTTACCCTTGTTTCCCCTTGCCGTGCCTTGCCTTTTGTTACACTTGCCTTGCCTTGCTTTGCCTTGCCTTCCTCTACTTCCGTTACTCTTTCCTTGCCTAGCCGTGCATTGCCTAGCCTTCCGTTGTCGTGCATTAGCCTTGCCTCGCCTGACCGTGCCTTGCCTTGCGTTACCCTTTCTTTGCCTTGCCGTGCATTGCCTAGTCCTGCGTTGTCGTGCCTTAGCCTTGTTTCCCCTTACCGTGCCGTTCCTTCCGTTACCCTTGCCTTCCCTTGCTTTCCCTTGCCTTTCTTTCCTTCCGTTACTCTTTCCTTGCCTTGCCGAGATCTGCCTAGCGTTGCGTTGTCGTGCATTAGCCTTGCCTCGCCTGACCGTGCATTGCCTTGCGTTACCCTTTCCTTGCCTTGCCGTGCATTGCCTAGCCTTGCGTTGTCGTGCATTAGCCTTGCCTCGCCTGACCGTTCCTTGCCTTGCGTTACCCTTTCCTTGCCTTGCCGTGCATTGCCTAGCCATGCTTTGTCGTGCATTAGCGTTGCCTCGCCTGACCGTGCCTTGCCTTGCGTTACCTTTTCCTTGCCTTGCCGTGCATTGCCTAGTCCTGCGTTGTCGTGCCTTAGGCTTGTTTCCCCTTAACGTGCCGTTCCGTCCGTTGCCCTTGCCTACCCTTGCTTTCCCTTGCCTTCCTTGCCTTCCGTTACTCTTTACTTACCTTCCGTGCATTGCCTAGCCGTGCGTTGTCGTGCCTTAGCCTTGTTTCCCCTTGCTGTGCCGTTCCTTCCGTTACACTTGCCTTGCCTTTCTTTGCCTTACCTTCCTTTCCTTCCGTTACTCTTTCCTTGCCTAGCCGTGCATTGCCTAGCCTTGCGTTGTCGTACATTAGCCTTCCCTTGCCTCACCGTACCTTGCCTTGCGTTACCCTTTCCTTGCCTTGCCGTGCACTGCCTAGCCGTGCGTTGCCGTGCCTTACCCTTGTTTCCCCTTGCCGTGCCTTGCCTTTTGTTACACTTGCCTTGCCTTGCTTTGCCTTGCCTTCCTCTCCTTCCGTTACTCTTTCCTTGCCTAGCCGTGCATTGCCTAGCCTTGCGTTGTCGTGCATTAGCCTTGCCTCGCCTGACCGTGCCTTGCCTTGCGTTACCCTTTCCTTGCCTTGCCGTGCATTGCCTAGTCCTGCGTTGTCGTGCCTTAGGCTTGTTTCCCCTTAACGTGCCGTTCCGTCCGTTACCCTTGCCTACTCTTGCTTTCCCTTGCCTTCCTTGCCTTCCGTTACTCTTTCCTTGCCTTCCGTGCATTGCCTAGCCTTGCGTTGTCGTGCATTAGCCTTGCCTCGCCTGACCGTGCCTTGCCTTGTCTTACCCTTTCTTTGCCTTGCCGTGCATTGCCTAGTCCTGCGTTGTCGTTCCTTAGCCTTCTTTCCCCTTACCGTGCCGTTCCTTCCGTTACCCTTGCCTTCCCTTGCTTTCCCTTGCCTTTCTTTCCTTCCGTTACTCTTTCCTTGCCTTGCCGAGCACTGCCTAGCCTTGCGTTGTCGTGCATTAGCCTTGCCTCGCCTGACCGTGCCTTGCCTTGCGTTACCCTTTCCTTGCCTTGCCGTGCATTGCCTAGCCGTGCTTTTTCGTGCATTAGCGTTGCCTCGCCTGACAGTGACTTGCCTTGCGTTACCCTTTCCTTGCCTTGCCGTGCATTGCCTAGCCGTGCGTTGTCGTGCCTTAGGCTTGTTTCCCCTTAACGTGCCGTTCCGTCCGTTGCCCTTGCCTACCCTTGCTTTCCCTTGCCTTCCTTGCCTTCCGTTACTCTTTACTTACCTTCCGTGCATTGCCTAGCCTTGCGTTGTCGTGCCTTAGCCTTGCGTCGCCTGACCGTGCCTTGCCTTGCGTTACCCTTTCTTTGCCTTGCCGTGCATTGCCTAGTCCTGCGTTGTCGTGCCTTAGCCTTGTTTCCCCGTACCGTGCCGTTCCTTCCGTTAGCCTTGCCTTCCCTTGCTTTCCCTTGCCTTTCTTTCCTTCCGTTACTCTTTCCTTGCCTAGCCGTGCACTGCCTAGCCTTGCGTTGTCGTGCCTTAGCCTTGTTTCCCCTTGCTGTGCCGTTCCTTCCGTTACACTTGCCTTGCCTTTCTTTGCCTTGCCTTCCTTTCCTTCCGTTACTCTTTCCTTGCCTAGCCGTGCACTGCCTAGCCTTGCGTTGTCGTGCATTAGCCTTCCCTTGCTTCACCGTACCTTGCCTTGCGTTACCCTTTCCTTGCCTTGCCGTGCACTGCCTAGCCTTGCGTTGTCGTGCCTTACCCTTGTTTCCCCTAGCCGTGCCGTGCCTTTTGTTACACTTGTCTTGCCTTGCTTTGCTATGCCTTCCTTTCCTTCCGTTACTCTTTCCTTGCCTAGCCGTGCATTGCCTAGCCTTGCGTTGTCGTGCATTAGCCTTGCCTCGCCTGACCGTGCCTTGCCTTGCGTTACCCTTTCCTTGCCTTGCCGTGCATTGCCTAGTCCTGCGTTGTCGTGCCTTAGCCTTGTTTCCGCTTACCGTGCCGTTCCTTCCTTTACCTTTCCCTTCCCTTGCCTTCCTTGCCTTCCGTTACTCTTTGCTTGATTTCCGTGCATTGCCTAGCCTTGCGTTGTCCTGCCTTAGCCTTGCCTCGCCTGACCGTGCCTTGCCTTGCGTTACCCTTTCCTTGCCTTGCCGTGCATTGCCTAGACGTGCTTTTTCGTGCATTAGCGTTGCCTCGCCTGACCGTGCCTTGCCTTGCGTTACCCTTTCCTTGCCTTGCCGTGCATTGCCTAGTCCGGCGTTGTCGTGCCTTAGCCTTGTTTCCCCTTACCGTGCCGTTCCTTCCGTTACCCTTGCCTTCCCTTGCTTTCCCTTGCCTTTCTTTCCTTCCGTTACTCTTTCCTTGCCTTGCCGAACACTGCCTAGCCTTGCGTTGTCTTGCATTAGCCTTGCCTCGCCTGACCGTGCCTTGCCTTGCGTTATGCTTTCCTTGCCTTGCCGTGCATTGCCTAGCCCTGCATTGTCGTGCATTAGCCTTGCCTTTCCTCACCGTGCCTTGCTTTGCGTTACCCTTTCCTTGCTTGGCCGTGCATTGCCTAGCCGTGCGTTGCCGTGCCTTGCCTTGCCTTGCTTTGCCTTGCCTTCCTCTCCTTCCGTTACTCTTTCCTTGCCTAGCCGTGCATTGCCTAGCCTTGCGTTGTCGTGCATTAGCCTTGCCTCGCCTGACCGTGCCTTGCCTTGCGTTACCCTTTCTTTGCCTTGCCGTGCATTGCCTAGTCCTGCGTTGTCGTGCCTTAGCCTTGTTTCCCCTTACCGTGCCGTTCCTTCCGTTACCCTTGCCTTCCCTTGCTTTCCCTTGCCTTTCTTTCCTTCCGTTACTCTTTCCTTGCCTTGCCGAGCACTGCCTAGTCTTGCGTTGTCGTGCATTAGCCTTGCCTCGCCTGACTGTGCATTGCCTTGCGTTACCCTTTCCTTGCGTTGCCGTGCATTGCCTAGCCTTGCGTTGTCGTGCATTAGCCTTGCCTCGCCTGACCGTGCCTTGCCTTGCGTTACCCTTTACTTGCCTTGCCGTGCATTGCCTAGCCATGCTTTTTCGTGGATTAGCGTTGCCTCGCCTGACCGTACCTTCCCTTGCGTTACCCTTTCCTTGCCTTGCCGTGCATTGCCTAGTCCTGCGTTGTCGTGCCTTAGGCTTGTTTCCCCTTAACTTGCCGTTCCGTCCGTTGCCCTTGCCTACCCTTGCTTCCCCTTGCCTTCCTTGCCTTCCGTTACTCTTTACTTACCTTCCGTGCATTGCCTAGCCTTGCGTTGTCGTGCCTTAGCCTTGCCTCGCCTGACCGTGCCTTGCCTTGCGTTACCCTTTCTTTGCCTTGCCGTGCATTGCCTAGACCTGCGTTGTCGTGCCTTAGCCTTGTTTCCCCTTACCGTGCCGTTCCTTCCGTTACCCTTGCCTTCCCTTGCTTTCCCTTGCCTTTCTTTCCTTCCGTTACTCTTTCCTTGCCTAGCCGTGCACTGCCTAGCCGTGCGTTGTCGTGCCTTAGCCTTGTTTCCCCTTGCTGTGCCGTTCCTTCCGTTACACTTGCCTTGCCTTTCTTTGCCTTGCCTTCCTTTCCTTCCGTTACTCTTTCCTTGCCTTCCGTGCATTGCCTAGCCTTGCGTTGTCGTGCCTTAGCCTTGCCTCGCCTGACCGTGCATTGCCTTGCGTTACCCTTTCCTTGCCTTGCCGTGCATCGCCTAGTCCTGAGTTGTCGTGCCTTAGCCTTGTTTCGGCTTACCGTGCCGATCCTTCCTTTACCTTTGCCTTCCCTTGCCTTCCTTGCCTTCCGTTACTCTTTGCTTGCCTTCCGTGCATTGCCTAGCCTTGCGTTGTCCTGCCTTAGCCTTGCCTCGCCTGACCGTGCCTTGCCTTGCGTTACACTTTCCTTGCCTTGCCGTGCATTGAATAGTCCTGCGTTGTCGTGCCTTAGCCTTGTTTTCCCTTACCGTGCCGTTCCTTCCGTTACCCTTGCCTTCGCTTGCTTTCCCTTGCCTTTCTTTCCTTCCGTTACTCTTTCCTTGCCTTGCCGAGCACTGCCTAGCCTTGCGTTGTCGTGCATTAGCCTTGCCTCGCCTGACCGTGCCTTGCCTTGCGTTACCCTTTCCTTGCCTTGCCGTGCATTGCCTAGCCGTGCTTTTTCGTGCATTAGCGTTGCCTCGCCTGACCGTGGCTTGCCTTGCGTTACCCTTTCCTTGCCTTGCCGTGCATTGCCTAGTCCTGCGTTGTCGTGCCTTAGTCTTGTTTCCCCTTAACGTGCCGTTCCGTCCGTTGCCCTTGCCTACCCTTGCTTTCCCTTGCCTTCCTTGCCTTCCGTTACTCTTTACTTACCTTCCGTGCATTGCCTAGCCTTGCGTTGTCGTGCCTTAGCCTTGCGTCGCCTGACCGTGCCTTGCCTTGCGTTACCCTTTCTTTGCCTTGCCGTGCATTGCCTAGTCCTGCCTTGTCGTGCCTTAGCCTTGTTTCCCCTTACCGTGCCGTTCCTTCCGTTAGCCTTGCCTTCCCTTGCTTTCCCTTGCCTTTCTTTCCTTCCGTTACTCTTTCCTTGCCTAGCCGTGCACTGCCTAGCCGTGCGTTGTCGTGCCTTAGCCTTGTTTCCCCTTGCTGTGCCGTTCCTTCCGTTACACTTGCCTTGCCTTACTTTGCCTTGCCTTCCTTTCCTTCCGTTACTCTTTCCTTGCCTAGCCGTGCACTGCCTAGCCTTGCATTGTCGTGCCTTAGCCTTGGCTCGCCTAACCGTGACTTGCCTTGCGTTACCCTTTCCTTGCCTTGCCGTGCATTGCCTAGCCGAGCGTTGTCGTGCATTAGCCTTCCCTTGCCTCACCGTGCCTTGCTTTGCGTTACCCTTTTCTTGCCTTGCCATGCATTGCCTAGCCGTGCGTTGCCGTGCCTTACCCTTGTTTCCCCTTGCCGTGGCTTGCCTTTTGTTACACTTGCCTTGCCTTGCTTTGCCTTGCCTTCCTCTCCTTCCGTTACTCTTTCCTTGCCTAGCCGTGCATTGCCTAGCCTTGCGTTGTCGTGCATTAGCCTTGCCTCGCCTGACCGTGCCTTGCCTTGCCTTACCCTTTCCTTGCCTTTCCGTGCATTGCCTAGTCCTGCGTTGTCGTGCCTTAGCCTTGTTTCCCCTTACCGTGCCGTTCCTTCCGTTACCCTTGCCTTCCCTTGCTTTCCCTTGCCTTTCTTTCCTTCCGTTACTCTTTCCTTGCCTTGCCGAGCACTGCCTAGCCTTGCGTTGTCGTGCATTAGCCTTGCCTCGCCTGACCGTGCAGTGCCTTGCGTTACCCTTTCCTTGCCTTGCCGTGCATTGCCTAGTCCTGAGTTGTCGTGCCTTAGCCTTGTTTCCGCTTACCGTGCCGTTCCTTCCTTTACCTTTGCCTTCCCTTGCCTTCCTTGCCTTCCGTTACTCTTTGCTTGCCTTCCGTGCATTGCCTAGCCTTGCGTTGTCCTGCCTTAGCCTTGCCTCGCCTGATCGTGCCTTGCCTTGCGTTACACTTTCCTTGCCTTGCCGTGCAATGCCTAGTCCTGCGTTGTCGTGCCTTAGCCTTGTTTCCCCTTACCGTGCCGTTCCTTCCGTTACCCTTGCCTTCCCTTGCTTTCCTTTGCCTTTCTTTCCTTCCGTTACTCTTTCCTTGCCTTGCCGAGCACTGCCTAGCCTTGCGTTGTCGTGCATTAGCCTTGCCTCGCCTGACCGTGCCTTGCCTTGCGTTATGCTTTCCTTGCCTTGCCGTGCATTGCCTAGCCCTGTATTGTCGTGCATTAGCCTTGCCTTTCCTGACCGTGCCTTGCCTTGCGTTACCCTTTCCTTGCTTGGCCGTGCATTGCCTAGCCGTGCGTTGCCGTGCCTTACCCTTGTTTCCCCTTGCCGTGCCTTGCCTTTTGTTACACTTGCCTTGCCTTGCTTTGCCTTGCCTTCCTCTCCTTCCGTTACTCTTTCCTTGCCTAGCCGTGCATTGCCTAGCCTTGCGTTGTCGTGCATTAGCCTTGCGTCGCCTGACCGTGCCTTGCCTTGCGTTACCCTTTCTTTGCCTTGCCGTGAATTGCCTAGTCCTGCGTTGTCGTGCCTTAGCCTTGTTTCCCCGTACCGTACCGTTCCTTCCGTTAGCCTTGCCTTCCCTTGCTTTCCCTTGCCTTTCTTTCCTTCCGTTACTCTTTCCTTGCCTAGCCGTGCACTGCCTAGCCGTGCGTTGTCGTGCCTTAGCCTTGTTTCCCCTTGCTGTGCCGTTCCTTCCGTTACACTTGCCTTGCCTTTCTTTGCCTTGCCTTCCTTTCCTTCCGTTACTCTTTCCTTGCCTAGCCGTGCACTGCCTAGCCTTGCGTTGTCGTGCATTAGCCTTCCCTTGCCTCACCGTACCTTGCCTTGCGTTACCCTTTCCTTGCCTTGCCGTGCACTGCCTAGCCTTGCGTTGTCGTGCCTTACCCTTGTTTCCCCTTGCCGTGCCGTGCCTTTTGTTACACTTGCCTTGCCTTGCTTTGCTTTGCCTTCCTTTCCTTCCGTTACTCTTTCCTTGCCTATCCGTGCATTGCCTAGCCTTGCGTTGTCGTGCATTAGCCTTGCCTCGCCTGACCGTTCCTTGCCTTGCGTTACCCTTTCCTACCCTTGCCGTGCATTGCCTAGCCGTGCGTTGTCTTGCCTTAGCCTTGTTTCCCCTTGCTGTGCCGTTTCTTCCGTTACACTTGCCTTACCTTACTTTGCCTTGCCTTCCTTACCTTCCCTTTCCTTGCCTAGCCGTGCACTGCCTAGCCTTGCGTTGTCGCGCATTAGCCTTGCCTCGCCTGACCGTGCCTTGCCTTGCCTTACCCTTTCTTTGCCTTGCCGTGCATTGCCTAGTCCTGCGTTGTCGTGCCTTAGCCTTGTTTCCCCTTACCGTGCCGTTCCTTCCGTTACCCTTGCCTTCCCTTGCTTTCCCTTGCCTTTCTTTCCTTCCGTTACTCTTTCCTTGCCTTGCCGAGCAATGCCTAGCCTTGCGTTGTCGTGCATTAGCCTTGCCTCGCCTGACCGTGCCTTGCCTTGCGTTACCCTTTCCTTGCCTTGCCGTGCATTGCCTAGCCCTGCATTGTCGTGCATTAGCCTTGCCTTTCTTCACCGTGCCTTGCCTTGCGTTACCCTTTCCTTGCTTGGCCGTGCATTGCCTAGCCGTGCGTTGCCGTGCCTTACCCTTGTTTCCCCTTGCCGTGCCTTGCCTTTTGTTACACTTGCCTTGCCTTACTTTGCCTTGCCTTCCTTTCCTTCCCTTTCCTTGCCTAGCCGTGCACTGCCTAGCCTTGCGTTGTCGTGCATTAGCCTTGCCTCGCCTGACCGTGCCTTGCCTTGCCTTACCCTTTCTTTGCCTTGCCGTGCATTGCCTAGTCCTGCGTTGTCGTGCCTTAGCCTTGTTTCCCCTTACCGTGCCGTTCCTTCCGTTACCCTTGCCTTCCCTTGCTTTCCCTTGCCTTTCTTTCCTTCCGTTACTCTTTCCTTGCCTTGCCGAGCACTGCCTAGCCTTGCGTTGTCGTGCATTAGCCTTGCCTCGCCTGACCGTGCCTTGCCTTGCGTTATGCTTTCCTTGCCCAGCCGTGCACTGCGTAGCCGTGCGTTGTCGTGCCTTAGCCTTGTTTCCCCTTGCTGTGCCGTTCCTTCCGTTACACTTGCCTTGCCTTGCTGTGCCTTCCCTTCCTTTCCTTCCGTTACTCTTTCCTTGCCTAGCCGTGCACTGCCTAGCCTTGCGTTGTCGTGCATTAGCCTTGCCTCGCCTGACCGTGCCTTTCCTTGCCTTACCCTTTCTTTGCCTTCCCGTGCATTGCCTAGTCCTGCGTTGTCGTGCCTTAGCCTTGTTTCCCCTTACCGTGCCGTTCCTTCCGTTACCCTTGCCTTCCCTTGCTTTCCCTTGCCTTTCTTTCCTTCCGTTACTCTTTCCTTGCCTTGCCGAGCACTGCCTAGCCTTGCGTTGTCGTGCATTAGCCTTGCCTCGCCTGACCGTGCCTTGCCTTGCGTTACCCTTTCCTTGCCTTGCCGTGCATTGCCTAGCCGTGCTTTTTCGTGCATTAGCGTTGCCTCGCCTGACCGTGGCTTGCCTTGCGTTACCCTTTCCTTGCCTTGCCGTGCATTGCCTAGTCCTGCGTTGTCGTGCCTTAGTCTTGTTTCCCCTTAACGTGCCGTTCCGTCCGTTGCCCTTGCCTACCCTTGCTTTCCCTTGCCTTCCTTGCCTTCCGTTACTCTTTACTTACCTTCCGTGCATTGCCTAGCCTTGCGTTGTCGTGCCTTAGCCTTGCGTCGCCTGACCGTGCCTTGTCTTGCGTTACCCTTTCTTTGCCTTGCCGTGCATTGCCTAGTCCTGCGTTGTCGTGCCTTAGCCTTGTTTCCCCGTACCGTGCCGTTCCTTCCGTTAGCCTTGCCTTCCCTTGCTTTCCCTTGCCTTTCTTTCCTTCCGTTACTCTTTCCTTGCCTAGCCGTGCACTGCCTAGCCTTGCGTTGTCGTGCATTAGCCTTCCCTTGCCTCACCGTACCTTGCCTTGCGTTACCCTTTCCTTGCCTTGCCGTGCATTGCCTAGCCTTGCGTTGTCGTGCCTTAGCCTTGTTTCCCCTAGCCGTGCCGTGCCTTTTGTTACACTTGCCTTGCCTTGCTTTGCTATGCCTTCCTTTCCTTCCGTTACTCTTTCCTTGCCTACCCGTACATTGCCTAGCCTTGCGTTGTCGTGCATTAGCCTTGCCTCGCCTGACCGTGCCTTGCCTTGCGTTACCCTTTCCTTGCCTTGCCGTGCATTGCCTAGTCCTGAGTTGTCGTGCCTTAGCCTTGTTTCCGCTTACCGTGCCGTTCCTTCCTTTACCTTTCCCTTCCCTTGCCTTCCTTGCCTTCCGTTACTCTTTGCTTGCCTTCCGTGCATTGCCTAGCCTTGCGTTGTCCTGCCTTAGCCTTGCCTCGCCTGACCGTGCCTTGCCTTGCGTTACCCTTTCCTTGCCTTGCCGTGCATTGCCTAGTCCTGCGTTTTCGTGCCTTAGCCTTGTTTCCCCTTACCGTGCCGTTCCTTCCGTTACCCTTGCCTTCCCTTGCTTTCCCTTGCCTTTCTTTCCTTCCGTTACTCTTTCCTTGCCTTGCCGAGCACTGCCAAGCCTTGCGTTGTCGTGCATTAGCCTTGCCTCGCCTGACCGTGCCTTGCCTTGCGTTATGCTTTCCTTGCCGTGCCGTGCATTGCCTAGCCCTGCATTGTCGTGCATTAGCCTTGCCTTTGCTCACCGTGCCTTGCCTTGCGTTACCCTTTCCTTGCTTGGCCGTGCATTGCCTAGCCGTGCGTTCCCGTGCCTTACCCTTGCTTTCCCTTGCCGTGCCTTGCCTTTTGTTACACTTGCCTTGCCTTGCTTTGCCTTGCCTTCCTCTCCTTCCGTTACTCTTTCCTTGCCTAGCCGTGCATTGCCTAGCCTTGCGTTGTCGTGCATTAGCCTTGCCTCGCCTGACCGTGCCTTGCCTTGCGTTACCCTTTCTTTGCCTTGCCGTGCATTGCCTAGCCGTGCGTTGTCGTGCCTTAGCCTTGTTTCCCCTTACCGTGCCGTTCCTTCCGTTACCCTTGCCTTCCCTTGCTTTCCCTTGCCTTTCTTTCCTTCCGTTACTCTTTCCTTGCCTTGCCGAGCACTGCCTAGCCTTGCGTTGTCGTGCATTAGCCTTGCCTCGCGTGACCGTGCATTGCCTTGCGTTACCCTTTCCTTGCCTTGCCGTGCATTGCCTAGCCTTGCGTTGTCGTGCATTAGCCTTCCCTTGCCTCACCGTACCTTGCCTTGCGTTACCCTTTCCTTACCTTGCCGTGCATTGCCTAGCCGTGCTTTTTCGTGCATTAGCGTTGCCTCGCCTGACCGTGCCTTGCCTTGCGTTACCCTTTCCTTGCCTTGCCGTGCATTGCCTAGTCCTGCGTTGTCGTGCCTTAGGCTTGTTTCCCCTTAACGTGCCGTTCCGTCCGTTGCCCTTGCCTACGCTTGCTTTCCCTTGCCTTCCTTGCCTTCCGTTACTCTTTACTTACCTTCCGTGCATTGCCTAGCCTTGCGTTGTCGTGCCTTAGCCTTGCGTCGCCTGACCGTGCCTTGCCTTGCGTTACCCTTTCTTTGCCTTGCCGTGCATTGCCTAGTCCTGCGTTGTCGTGCCTTAGCCTTGTTTCCCCGTACCGTGCCGTTCCTTCCGTTAGCCTTGCCTTCCCTTGCTTTCCCTTGCCTTTCTTTCCTTCCGTTACTCTTTCCTTGCCTAGCCGTGCACTGCCCAGCCGTACGTTGTCGTGCCTTAGCCTTGTTTCCCCTTGCTGTGCCGTTCCTTCCGTTACACTTGCCTTGCCTTTCTTTGCCTTGCCTTCCTTTCCTTCCGTTACTCTTTCCTTGCCTAGCCGTGCATTGCCTAGCCTTGCGTTGTCTTGCCTTACCCTTGTTTCCCCTTGCCGTGCCGTGACTTTTGGTACACTTGCCTTGCCTTGCTTTGCTATGCCTTCCTTTCCTTCCGTTACTCTTTCCTTCCCTAGCTGTGCATTGCCTAGCCATGCGTTGTCGTGCATTAGCCTTGCCTCGCCTGGCCGTGCCTTGCCTTGCGTTACCCTTTCCTTGCCTTGCCGTGCATTGCCTAGTCCTGAGTTGTCGTGCCTTAGCCTTGTTTCCGCTTACCGTGCCGTTCCTTCCTTTGCCTTTGCCTTCCCTTGCCTTCCTTGCCTTCCGTTACTCTTTGCTTGCCTTCCGTGCATTGCCTAGCCTTGCGTTGTCCTGCCTTAGCCTTGCCTCGCCTGACCGTGCCTTGCCTTGCGTTACCCTTTCCTTGCCTTGCCGTGCATTGCCTAATCCTGCGTTGTCGTGCCTTAGCCTTGTTTCCCCTTACCGTGCCGTTCCTTCCGTTACCCTTGCCTTCCCTTGCTTTCCCTTGCCTTTTTTTCCTTCCGTTACTCTTTCCTTGCCTTTCCGAGCACTGCCTAGCCTTGCGTTGTCGTGCATTAGCCTTGCCTCGCCTGACCGTGCCTTGCCTTGCGTTATGCTTTCCTTGCCTTGCCGTGCATTGCCTAGCCCTGCATTGTCGTGCATTAGCCTTGCCTTTCCTCACCGTGCCTTGCCTTGCGTTACCCTTTCCTTCCTTGGCCGTGCATTGCCTAGCCGTGCGTTGCCGTGCCTTACCCTTGTTTCCCCTTGCCGTGCCTTGCTTTTTGTTACACTTCCCTTGCCTTGCTTTGCCTTGCCTTCCTCTCCTTCCGTTACTCTTTCCTTGCCTAGCCGTGCATTGCCTAGCCTTGCGTTGTCGTGCATTAGCCTTGCCTCGCCTGACCATGCCTTGCCTTGCGTTACCCTTTCTTTGCCTTGCCGTGCATTGCCTAGTCCTGCGTTGTCGTGCCTTAGCCTTGTTTCCCCTTACCGTGCCGTTCCTTCCGTTACCCTTGCCTTCCCTTGCTTTCCCTTGCCTTTCTTTCCTTCCGTTACTCTTTCCTTGCCTTGCCGGGCACTGCCTAGCCTTGCGTTGTCGTGCATTAGCCTTGCCTCGCCTGACCGTGCATTGCCTTGCGTTACCCTTTCCTTGCCTTGCCGTGCATTGCCTAGCCTTGCGTTGTCGTGCATTAGCCTTGCCTCGCCTGACCGTGCCTTGCCTTGCGTTACCCTTTCCTTGCCTTGCCGTGCATTGCCTAGCCGTGCTTTTTCGTGCATTAGCGTTGCCTCGCCTGACCGTGCCTTGCCTTGCGTTACCCTTTCCTTGCCTTGCCGTGCATTGCCTAGTCCTGCGTTGTCGTGCCTTAGGCTTGTTTCCCCTTAACGTGCCGTTCCGTCCGTTGCCTTTGCCTACCCTTGCTTTCCCTTGCCTTCCTTGCCTTCCGTTACTCTTTACTTACCTTCCGTGCATTGCCTAGCCTTGCGTTGTCGTGACTTAGCCTTGCGTCGCCTGACCGTGCCTTGCCTTGCGTTACCCTTTCTTTGCCTTGCCGTGCATTGCCTAGTCCTGCGTTGTCGTGCCTTAGCCTTGTTTCCCCTTTCTGTGCCGTTCCTTCCGTTACACTTGCCTTGCCTTTCTTTGCCTTGCCTTCCTTTCCTTCCGTTACTCTTTCCTTGCCTAGCCGTGCACTGCCTAGCCTTGCGTTGTCGTGCATTAGCCTTCCCTTGCCTCACCGTACCTTGCCTTGCGTTACCCTTTCCTTGCCTTGCCGTGCACTGCCTAGCCTTGCGTTGTCGTGCCTTACCCTTGTTTCCCCTTGCCGTTCCGTGCCTTTTGTTACACTTGCCTTGCCTTGCTTTGCTTTGCCTTCATTTCCTTCCGTTACTCTTTCCTTGCCTAGCCGTGCATTGCCTAGCCTTGCGTTGTCGTGCATTAGCCTTGCCTCGCCTGACCGTGCCTTGCCTTGCGTTACCCTTTCCTTCCCTTGCCGTGCATTGCCTAGCCGTGCGTTGTCTTGCCTTAGCCTTGTTTCCCCTTGCTGTGCCGTTTCTTCCGTTACACTTGCCTTGCCTTACTTTGCCTTGCCTTCCTTTCCTTCCGTTACTCTTTCCTTGCCTAGCCGTGCACTGCCTCGCCTTGCATTGTCGTGCCTTAGCCTTGCCTCGCCTGACCGTGCCTTGCCTTGCGTTACCCTTTCCTTGCCTTACCGTGCATTGCCTAGCCGAGCGTTGTCGTGCATTAGCCTTCCCTTGCCTCACCGTGCCTTGCTTTGCGTTACCCTTTCCTTGCCTTGCCATGCATTGCCTAGCCGTGCGTTGCCGTGCCTTACCCTTGTTTCCCCTTGCCGTGGCTTGCCTTTTGTTACACTTGCCTTGCCTTGCTTTGCCTTGCCTTCCTCTCCTTCCGTTACTCTTTCATTGCCTAGCCGTGCATTGCCTAGCCTTGCGTTGTCGTGCATTAGCCTTGCCTCTCCTGACCGTGCCTTGCCTTGCGTTACATTTCCTTGCCTTGCCGTGCATTGCCTAGTCCTGCGTTGTCGTGCCTTAGCCTTGTTTCCCCTTACCGTGCCGTTCCTTCCGTTACCCTTGCCTTCCCTTGCTTTCCCTTGCCTTTCTTTCCTTCCGTTACTCTTTCCTTGCCTTCCCGAGCACGGCCTAACCTTGCGTTGTCGTGCATTAGCCTTGCCTCGCCTGACCGTGCATTGCCTTGCGTTACCCTTTCCTTCCCTTGCCGTGCATCGCCTAGTCCTGAGTTGTCGTGCCTTAGCCTTGTTTCCGCTTACCGTGCCGTTCCTTCCTTTACCTTTGCCTTCCCTTGCCTTCCTTGCCTTCCGTTACTCTTTGCTTGCCTTCCGTGCATTGCCTAGCCTTGCGTTGTCCTGCCTTAGCCTTGCCTCGCCTGACCGTGCCTTGCCTTGCGTTACCCTTTCCTTGCCTTGGCGTGCATTGCCTAGTCCTGCGTTGTCGTGCCTTAGCCTTGTTTCCCCTTACCGTGCCTTTCCTTCCGTTACCCTTGCCTTCCCTTGCTTTCCCTTGCCTTTCTTTCCTTCCGTTACTCTTTCCTTGCCTTGCCGAGCACTGCCTAGCCTTGCGTTGTCGTGCATTAGCCTTGCCTCGCCTGACCGTGCCTTGCCTTGCGTTATGCTTTCCTTGCCTTGCCGTGCATTGCCTAGCCCTGCATTGTCGTGCATTAGCCTTGCCTTTCCTCACCGTGCCTTGCCTTGCGTTACCCTTTCCTTGCTTGGCCATGCATTGACTAGCTGTGCGTTGCCGTGCCTTACCCTTGTTTCCCCTTGCCGTGCCTTGCCTTTTGTTACACTTGCCTTGCCTTGCTTTGCCTTGCCTTCCTCTCCTTCCGTTACTCTTTCCTTGCCTAGCCGTGCATTGTATAGCCTTGCGTTGTCGTGCATTAGCCTTGCCTCGCCTGACCGTGCCTTGCCTTGCGTTACCCTTTCTTTGCCTTGCCGTGCATTGCCTAGTCCTGCGTTGTCGTGCCTTAGCCTTGTTTCCCCTTACCGTGCCGTTCCTTCCGTTACCCTTGCCTTCCCTTGCTTTCCCTTGCCTTTCTTTCCTTCCGTTACTCTTTCCTTGCCTTGCCGAGCACTGCCTAGCCTTGCGTTGTCGTGCATTAGCCTTGCCTCGCCTGACCGTGCATTGCCTTGCGTTACCCTTTCCTTGCCTTGCCGTGCATTGCCTAGCCTTGCGTTGTCGTGCATTAGCCTTGCCTCGCCTGAACGTGCCTTGCCTTGCGTTACCCTTTCCTTGCCTTGCCGTGCATTGCCTAGCCGTGCTTTTTCGTGCATTAGCGTTGCCTCTCCTGACCTTGCCTTGCCTTGCGTTACCCTTTCCTTGCCTTGCCGTGCATTGCCTAGTTCTGCGTTGTCGTGCCTTAGGCTTGTTTCCCCTTAACGTGCCGTTCCGTCCGTTGCCCTTGCCTACCCTTGCTTTCCCTTGCCTTCCTTGCCTTCCGTTACTCTTTACTTACCTTCGGTGCATTGCCTAGCCTTGCGTTGTCGTGCCTTAGCCTTGCGTCGCCTGACCGTGCCTTGCCTTGCGTTAACCTTTCTTTGCCTTGCCGTGCATTGCCTAGTCCTGCGTTGTCGCGCCTTAGCCTTGTTTCCCCGTACCGTACCGTTCCTTCCGTTAGCCTTGCCTTCCCTTGCTTTCCCTTGCCTTTCTTTCCTTCCGTTACTCTTTCTTGCCTAGCCGTGCACTGCCTAGCCGTGCGTTGTCGTGCCTTAGCCTTGTTTCCCCTTGCTGTGCCGTTCCTTCCGTTACACTTGCCTTGCCTTGCTTTGCCTTCCCTTCCTTTCCTTCCGTTACTCTTTCCTTGCCTAGCCGTGCACTGCCTAGCCTTGCGTTGTCGTGCATTAGCCTTGCCTCGCCTGACCGTGCCTTGCTTTGCCTTACCCTTTCTTTGCCTTGCCGTGCATTGCATAGTCCTGCGTTGTCGTGCCTTAGCCTTGTTTCCCCTTACCGTGCCGTTCCTTCCGTTACCCTTGCCTTCCCTTGCTTTCCCTTGCCTTTCTTTCCTTCCGTTACTCTTTCCTTGCCTTGCCGAGCACTGCCTAGCCTTGCGTTGTCGTGCATTAGCCATGCCTCGCCTGACCGTGCCTTGCCTTGCGTTATGCTTTCCTTGACTTGCCGTGCATTGCCTAGCCCTGCATTGTCGTGCATTAGCCTTGCCTTTCTTCACCGTGCCTTGCCTTGCATTACCCTTTCCTTGCTTGGCCGTGCATTGCCTAGCCCTGCATTGTCGTGCATTAGCCTTGCCTTTCTTCACCGTGCCTTGCCTTGCATTACCCTTTCCTTGCCTTGCCGTGCACTGCCTAGCCTTGCGTTGTCGTGCCTTACCCTTGTTTCCCCTTGCCGTGCCGTGCCTTTTGTTACACTTGCCTTGCCTTGCTTTGCTTTGCCTTCCTTTCCTTCCGTTACTCTTTCCTTGCCTAGCCGTGCATTGCCTAGCCTTGCGTTGTCTTGCCTTAGCCTTGTTTCCCCTTGCTGTGCCGTTTCTTCCGTTACACTTGCCTTGCCTTACTTTGCCTTGCCTTCCTTAACTTCACTTTCCTTGCCTAGCCGTGCACTGCCTAGCCTTGCGTTGTCGTGCATTAGCCTTGCCTCGCCTGACCGTGCCTTGCCTTGCGTTACCCTTTCCTTGCCTTGCCGTGCATTGCCTAGTCCTGCGTTGTCGTGCCTTAGCCTTGTTTCCCCTCACCGTGCCGTTCCTTCCGTTACCCTTGCCTTCCCTTGCTTTCCCTTGCCTTTCTTTCCTTCCGTTACTCTTTCCTTGCCTTGCCGAGCACTGCCTAGCCTTGCGTTGTCGTGCATTAGCCTTGCCTCGCCTGACCGTGCCTTGCCTTGCGTTATGCTTTCCTTGCCTTGCCGTGCATTGCCTAGCCCTGCATTGTCGTGCATTAGCCTTGCCTCGCCTGACCGTGCCTTGCCTTGCGTTACCCTTTCCTTGCTTGGCCGTGCATTGCCTAGCCGTGCGTTGCCGTGCCTTACCCTTGTTTCCCCTTGCCGTGCCTTGCCTTTTGTTACACTTGCCTTGCCTTGCTTTGCCTTGCCTTCCTCTCCTTCCGTTACTCTTTCCTTGCCTAGCCGTGCATTGCCTAGCCTTGCGTTGTCGTGCATTAGCCTTGCCTCGCCTGACCGTGCCTTGCCTTGCGTTACCCTTTCCTTGCCTTGCCGTGCATTGCCTAGTCCTGTGTTGTCGTGCCTTAGCCTTGTTTCCCCTTACCGTGCCGTTCCTTCCGTTACCCTTGCCTTCCCTTGCTTTCCCTTGCCTTTCTTTCCTTCCGTTACTCTTTGCTTGCCTTGCCGAGCACTGCCTAGCCTTGCGTTGTCGTGCATTAGCCTTGCCTCGCCTGACCGTGCATTGCCTTGCGTTACCCTTTCCTTGCCTTGCCGTGCATTGCCTAGCCTTGCGTTGTCGTGCATTAGCCTTGCCTCGCCTGACCGTGCCTTGCCTTGCGTTACCCTTTCCTTGCCTTGCCGTGCATTGCCTAGCCGTGCTTTTTCGTGCATTAGCGTTGCCTCGCCTGACCGTGCCTTGCCTTGCGTTACCCTTTCCTTGCCTTGCCGTGCATTGCCTAGTCCTGCGTTGTCGTGCCTTAGGCTTGTTTCCCCTTAACGTGCCGTTCCGTCCGTTGCCCTTGCCTACCCTTGCTTTCCCTTGCCTTCCTTGCCTTCCGTTACTCTTTACTTACCTTCCGTGCATTGCCTAGCCTTGCGTTGTCGTGCCTTAGCCTTGCGTCGCCTGACCGTGCCTTGCCTTGCGTTACCCTTTCTTTGCCTTGCCGTGCATTGCCTAGTCCTGCGTTGTCGTGCCTTAGCCTTGTTTCCCCGTACCGTGCCGTTCCTTCCGTTAGCCTTGCCTTCCCTTGCTTTCCCTTGCCTTTCTTTCCTTCCGTTACTCTTTCCTTGCCTAGCTGTGCACTGCCCAGCCGTGCGTTGTCGTGCCTTAGCCTTGTTTCCCCTTGCTGTGCCGTTCCTTCCGTTACACTTGCCTTGCCTTTCTTTGCCTTGCCTTCCTTTCCTTCCGTTACTCTTTCCTTGCCTAGCCGTGCACTGCCTAGCCTTGCGTTGTCGTGCATTAGCCTTCCCTTGCCTCACCGTACCTTGCCTTGCGTTACCCTTTCCTTGCCTTGCCGTGCACTGCCTAGCCTTGCGTTGTCGTGCCTTACCCTTGTTTCCCCTTGCCGTGCCGTGCCTTTTGTTACACTTGCCTTGCCTTGCTTTGCTTTGCCTTCCTTTCCTTCCGTTACTCTTTCCTTGCCTAGCCGTGCATTGCCTAGCCTTGCGTTGTCTTGCCTTAGCCTTGTTTCCCCTTGCTGTGCCGTTTCTTTCGTTACACTTGCCTTGCCTTACTTTGCCTTGCCTTCCTTACCTTCCCTTTCCTTGCCTAGCCGTGCACTGCCTAGCCTTGCGTTGTCGTGCATTAGCCTTGCCTCGCCTGACCGTGCCTTCCCTTGCGTTACCCTTTCCTTGCCTTGCCGTGCATTGCCTAGTCCTGCGTTGTCGTGCCTTAGCCTTGATTCCCCTCACCGTGCCGTTCCTTCCGTTACCCTTGCCTTCCCTTGCTTTCCCTTGCCTTTCTTTCCTTCCGTTACTCTTTCCTTGCCTTGCCGAGCACTGCCTAGCCTTGCGTTGTCATGCATTAGCCTTGCCTCGCCTGACCGTGCCTTGCCTTGCGTTATGCTTTCCTTGCCTTGCCGTGCATTGCCTAGCCCTGCATTGTCGTGCATTAGCCTTGCCTCGCCTGACCGTGCCTTGCCTTGCGTTACCCTTTCCTTGCTTGGCCGTGCATTGCCTAGCCGTGCGTTGCCGTGCCTTACCCTTGTTTCCCCTTGCCGTGCCTTGCCTTTTGTTACACTTGCCTTGCCTTGCTTTGCCTTGCCTTCCTCTCCTTCCGTTACTCTTTCCTTGCCTAGCCGTGCATTGCCTAGCCTTGCGTTGTCGTGCATTAGCCTTGCCTCGCCTGACCGTGCCTTGCCTTGCGTTACCCTTTCTTTGCCTTGCCGTACATTGCCTAGTCCTGCGTTGTCGTGCCTTAGCCTTGTTTCCCCTTACCGTGCCGTTCCTTCCGTTACCCTTGCCTTCCCTTGCTTTCCCTTGCCTTTCTTTCCTTCCGTTACTCTTTCCTTGCCTTGCCGAGCACTGCCTAGCCTTGCGTTGTCGTGCATTAGCCTTGCCTCGCCTGACCGTGCATTGCCTTGCGTTACCCTTTCCTTGCCTTGCCGTGCATTGCCTAGCCTTGCATTGTCGTGCATTAGCCTTGCCTCGCCTGACCGTGCCTTGCCTTGCGTTACCCTTTCCTTGCCTTGCCGTGCATTGCCTAGCCGTGCTTTTTCGTGCATTAGCGTTGCCTCGCCTGACCGTGCCTTGCCTTGGGTTACCCTTTCCTTCCCATGCCGTGCATTGCCTAGTCCTGCGTTGTCGTGCCTTAGGCTTGTTTCCCCTTAACGTGCCGTTCCGTCCGTTGCCCTTGCCTACCCTTGCTTTCCCTTGCCTTCCTTGCCTTCCGTTACTCTTTACTTACCTTCCGTGCATTGCCTAGCCTTGCGTTGTCGTGCCTTAGCCTTGCGTCGCCTGACCGTGCCTTGCCTTGCGTTACCCTTTCTTTGCCTTGCCGTGCATTGCCTAGTCCTGCGTTGTCGTGCCTTAGCCTTGTTTCCCCGTACCGTGCCGTTCCTTCCGTTAGCCTTGCCTTCCCTTGCTTCCCCTTGCCTTTCTTTCCTTCCGTTACTCTTTCCTTGCCTAGCTGTGCACTGCCCAGCCGTGCGTTGTCGTGCCTTAGCCTTGTTTCCCCTTGCTGTGCCGTTCCTTCCGTTACACTTGCCTTGCCTTTCTTTGCCTTGCCTTCCTTTCCTTCCGTTACTCTTTCCTTGCCTAGCCGTGCACTGCCTAGCCTTGCGTTGTCGTGCATTAGCCTTCCCTTGCCTCACCGTACCTTGCCTTGCGTTACCCTTTCCTTGCCTAGCCGTGCACTGCCTAGCCTTGCGTTGTCGTGCATTAGCCTTGCCTCGCCTGGCCGTGCCTTGCCTTGCGTTACCCTTTCCTTGCCTTGCCGTGCATTGCCTAGTCCTGAGTTGTCGTGCCTTAGCCTTGTTTCCGCTTACCGTGCCGTTCCTTCCTTTACCTTTGCCTTCCCTTGCCTTCCTTGCCTTCCGTTACTCTTTGCTTGCCTTCCGTGCATTGCCTAGCCTTGCGTTGTCCTGCCTTAGCCTTGCCTCGCCTGACCGTGCTTTGCCTAGCGTTACCCTTTCCTTGCCTTGCCGTGCATTGCCTAGCCCTGCATTGTCGTGCATTAGCCTTGCCTTTCTTCACCGTGCCTTGCCTTGCATTACCCTTTCCTTGCTTGCCCGTGCATTGCCTAGCCCTGCATTGTCGTGCATTAGCCTTGCCTTTCTTCACCGTGCCTTGCCTTGCATTACCCTTTCCTTGCTTGGCCGTGCATTGCCTAGCCGTGCGTTGCCGTGCCTTACCCTTGTTTCCCCTTGCCGTGCCGTGCCTTTTGTTACACTTGCCTTGCCTTGCATTGCTTTGCCTTCCTTTCCTTCCGTTACTCTTTCCTTGCCTAGCCGTGCATTGCCTAGCCTTGCGTTGTCGTGCATTAGCCTTGCCTCGCCTGACCGTGCCTTGCCTTGCGTTACCGTTTCCTTCCCTTGCCGTGCATTGCCTAGCCGTGCGTTGTCTTGCCTTAGCCTTGTTTCCCCTTGCTGTGCCGTTTCTTCCGTTACACTTCCCTTGCCTTACTTTGCCTTGCCTTCCTTACCTTCCCTTTCCTTGCCTAGCCGTGCACTGCCTAGCCTTGCGTTGTCGTGCATTAGCCTTGCCTCGCCTGACCGTGCCTTGCCTTACCCTTTCTTTGCCTTGCCGTGCATTGCCTAGTCCTGCGTTGTCGTGCCTTAGCCTTGTTTCCCCTTACCGTGCCGTTCCTTCCGTTACCCTTGCCTTCTCTTGCTTTCCCTTGCCTTTCTTTCCTTCCGTTACTCTTTCCTTGCCTTGCCGAGCACTGCCTAGCCTTGCGTTGTCATGCATTAGCCTTGCCTCGCCTGACCGTGCCTTGCCTTGCGTTATGCTTTCCTTGCCTTGCCGTGCATTGCCTAGCCCTGCATTGTCGTGCATTAGCCTTGCCTTTCTTCACCGTGCCTTGCCTTGCGTTACCCTTTCCTTGCTTGGCCGTGCATTGCCTAGCCGTGCGTTGCCGTGCCTTACCCTTGTTTCCCCTTGCCGTGCCTTGCCTTTTGTTACACTTGCCTTGCCTTGCTTTGCCTTGCCTTCCTCTCCTTCCGTTACTCTTTCCGTGCCTAGCCGTGCATTGCCTAGCCTTGCGTTGTCGTGCATTAGCCTTGCCTCGCCTGACCATGCCTTGCCTTGCGTTACCCTTTCCTTGCCTTGCCGTGCATTGCCTAGTCCTGCGTTGTCGTGCCTTAGCCTTGTTTCCCCTTACCGTGCCGTTCCTTCCGTTACCCTTGCCTTCCCTTGCTTTCCCTTGCCTTTCTTTCCTTCCGTTACTCTTTCCTTGCCTTGCCGAGCACTGCCTAGCCTTGCGTTGTCATGCATTAGCCTTGCCTCGCCTGACCGTGCCTTGCCTTGCGTTACCCTTTCCTTGCCTTGCCGTGCATTGCCTAGCCTTGCGTTGTCGTGCATTAGCCTTGCCTCGCCTGACCGTGCCTTGCCTTGCGTTACCCTTTCCTTGCCTTGCCGTGCATTGCCTAGCCGTGCTTTTTCGTGCATTAGCGTTGCCTCGCCCGACCGTGCCTTGCCTTGCGTTACCCTTTCCTTGCCTTGCCGTGCATTGCCTAGTCCTGCGTTGTCGTGCATTAGGCTTGTTTCCCCTTAACGTGCCGTTCCGTCCGTTGCCCTTGCCTACCCTTGCTTTCCCTTGCCTTCCTTGCCTTCCGTTACTCTTTCCTTCCGTGCATTGCCTAGCCTTGCGTTGTCGTGCCTTAGCCTTGCGTCGCCTGACCGTGCCTTGCCTTGCGTTACCCTTTCTTTGCCTTGCCGTGCATTGCCTAGTCCTGCGTTGTCGTGCCTTAGCCTTGTTTCCCCGTACCGTGCCGTTCCTTCCGTTAGCCTTGCCTTCCCTTGCTTTCCCTTGACTTTCTTTCCTTCCGTTACTCTTTCCTTGCCTAGCTGTGCACTGCCTAGCCTTGCGTTGTCGTGCATTAGCCTTGCCTTGCCTCACCGTACCTTGCCTTGCGTTACACGTTCCTTGCCTTGCCGTGCACTGCCTAGCCTTGCGTTGTCGTACCTTACCCTTGTTTCCCCTTGCCGTGCCGTGCCTTTTGTTACACTTGCCTTGCCTTGCTTTGCTATGCCTTCCTTTCCTTCCGTTACTCTTTTCTTGCCTAGCCGTGCATTGCCTAGCCTTGCGTTGTCTCGCCTGGCCGTGCCTTGCCTTGCGTTACCCTTTCCTTGCCTTGCCGTGCATTGCCTAGTCCTGAGTTGTCGTGCCTTAGCCTTGTTTCCGCTTACCGTGCCGTTCCTTCCTTTACCTTTGCCTTCCCTTGCCTTCCTTGCCTTCCGTTACTCTTTGCTTGCCTTCCGTGCATTGCCTAGCCTTGCGTTGTCCTGCCTTAGCCTTGCCTCGCCTGACCGTGCCTTGCCTTGCGTTACCCTTTCCTTGCCTTGCCGTGCATTGCCTAATCCTGCGTTGTCGTGCATTAGCCTTGCCTCGCCTGACCGTGCCTTGCCTTACCCTTTCTTTGCCTTGCCGTGCATTGCCTAGTCCTGCGTTGTCGTGCCTTAGCCTTGTTTCCCCTTACCGTGCCGTTCCTTCCGTTACCCTTGCCTTCCCTTGCTTTCCCTTGCCTTTCTTTCCTTCCGTTACTCTTTCCTTGCCTTGCCGAGCACTGCCTAGCCTTGCGTTGTCATGCATTAGCCTTGCCTCGCCTGACCGTGCCTTGCCTTGCGTTATGCTTTCCTTGCCTTGCCGTGCATTGCCTAGCCCTGCATTGTCGTGCATTAGCCTTGCCTTTCTTCACCGTGCCTTGCCTTGCGTTACCCTTTCCTTGCTTGGCCGTGCATTGCCTAGCCGTGCGTTGCCGTGCCTTACCCTTGTTTCCCCTTGCCGTGCCTTGCCTTTTGTTACACTTGCCTTGCCTTGCTTTGCCTTGCCTTCCTCTCCTTCCGTTACTCTTTCCTTGCCTAGCCGTGCATTGCCTAGCCTTGCGTTGTCGTGCATTAGCCTTGCCTCGCCTGACCGTGCCTTGCCTTTCGTTACCCTTTCTTTGCCTTGCCGTGCATTGCCTAGTCCTGCGTTGTCGTGCCTTAGCCTTGTTTCCCCTTACCGTGCCGTTCCTTCCGTTACCCTTGCCTTCCCTTGCTTTCCCTTGCCTTTCTTTCCTTCCGTTACTCTTTCCTTGCCTTGCCGAGCACTGCCTAGCCTTGCGTTGTCGTGCATTAGCCTTGCCTCGCCTGACCGTGCATTGCCTTGCGTTACCCTTTCCTTGCCTTGCCGTGCATTGCCTAGCCTTGCGTTGTCGTGCATTAGCCTTGCCTCGCCTGACCGTGCCTTGCCTTGCGTTACCCTTTCCTTGCCTTGCCGTGCATTGCCTAGCCGTGCTTTTTCGTGCATTAGCGTTGCCTCGCCTGACCGTGCCTTGCCTTGCGTTACCCTTTCCTTGCCTTGCCGTGCATTGCCTAGTCCTGCGTTACCGTGCCTTAGGCTTGTTTCCCCTTAACGTGCCGTTCCGTCCGTTGCCCTTGCCTACCCTTGCTTTCCCTTGCCTTCCTTGCCTTCCGTTA